>NC_141053.1:22472642-23070142 GCF_041138505.1 Cibotium barometz | reverse complement strand
GAGTGTGGCACACTCACCTATTTCCCAAGGTAAGTGGGTCACCCTCTTATTTTCCAGGCTGAGTGGGTCACACGCTTATTGCACAAGGTGAGTGAGCCACATGCTCAAGGTGTTGAATCCTCCAAAGTTTATTACTCCTGTCCCTTAAGATAAAGGTGTGATTAGACACAATTGGGGATGGGAATGAAGCCATCCTTGCACAAATTTATTCATGTGAAAATAATTATTTTTTTCAAATTGTTTTATGTCGCAAAAAACCTTGCAAGAAAAATATGATCTGGACTCATTATAAGTTTCTCCCAAAACTTACATAATATTAAGAGATGAGAGATCGTGTTTTAATGGAAAAAAAATATTATGTAATAATAAATTCAATTAAAATTATTATTTAAAATCTCTTTTTAGTTGTTCAGTTGAGACTTGAAAATGTCCCAAGCCTAGGACATAGTATTCAACATAGGAGAAGGGAAAGAGAAGGGTGGCTAGATGTAAAGGGGAAGCCAAGTGGAGGAGCCTTGGTGGCTTTTGCATTAGTCCCAAAGACACTCCCAACGAGCTTTACGCCATGGGATCCCCCACTAAATGCTTCTATTATGATGGCGTAGGTGGTTTAAGCTAAGGTTGTGTACTTCACGGGAAGATTTCTATTATGATGGCATAGGTGGTTTAAGCTAAGGTTGTGTACTTCAAGGGAAGATTTCCCTTGATGGTGGACTCGATAGAGGTATTTCTATCCATGACAGATAGGTTTGACTACCTTGATTGAGGAATTTAATTGAGGTAGACATAGGTTTGACTTCCTTGATTGAGGTATTAAATGCACCACATAGAAATGCCACCATGTTAGTTCAAATCCTTAGATTGAGGTGTTCCAACACACCCTATTACCACACTAGCAATGCTAGTATGTGGAGTATGACATAGTCTCAAATACCTCAATCAAGGCATTTGAACACACGCTCAACAATGTGGATTGTGGCATGGTCACAAATACCTCAATGGAGGTATTGTACATGTCAGCTCGTAAGGCCGAGTGTGTACCTATGGTGTGGCTCTCCTAGATACCTTTTGAAGGAATTAGCTATCACGTGTGTATTCAACATGCCAAAGGATGGGTATCGGGTAAGTATGCTAAGTGTAAGGGTAAAATACCTTGTTATACGTATTAACATAATAATATTTCGGGGTAAGTATTAGCTATCACGTATATCCCAGGGGTAAGTATGTAGCGTGGGAGGGCTAAATACCTTGATCTAGGTATTATCCTAATATGTCTCATATACCTCGATGTGATTAGTCCAAACTAGTATTTTTGAATTTGATTGACTTGGTCATGGATATCATAGTTCAAGACTATTAATGCAGTTTATATCACCGTTTTCCATTGAGCTCTCTCACTGATGTTATTTTTCTATAGCTTACTTCTTCCCCCCCTTTGCCTTGGGTCTTTCCCCAACCCCTTTACCCTACTCCCACTTTATCTCTTATCCTCAAACCATTTTCCTTGCTTTTGGTCCATTCCCACTCTCCTTACGTCTTTCTCCACTTTCCTGGGGCCCTTTTCTAGGCATGCACTCACATACATCCATTTCCCCATGGTCATTAAGTCCAATTACCAAGAGATCTTGGTGGTTGGCATCATACGGGAGAAACACTGTCCATACTCCACATGGTGGCTGATCTAAAGGCTATTCCATTATCACTATATGAAAAGATGCAGGGGAGAAGAGAGCTTGAGCTCTTGCAAGCACACACACACTCACAAAAACCTAAAAGAGAACACACAAGGTGAGAGGCTGAAAATCTTCTTCTTCTTCACACTCAACACTCAACACACCATATACAAAGATAAGAGTACACCAAATCTAAAAACGTACTCAACCAAATACATACTAGGGTTCTCTATAGTGTGAACCCAACTAAATGAGCTGGTGCTATAACTATTCCAGTCTCTAGAATGGCTATCACATAGCCTGTAATCCCAGTGGCCGCATATCACCCATGATCTCACCAACCATGCCAGTGGTTTAAGTGTGGGGCCTATCGCCTAGGCAGGTCATCAGTGTCCACCGCCTCACTAGTAGATGAGCTCGATATCTCAACACTCCCCCTCAAGCTCAACTCCATCTCATGTACACCAAGCGAAGCCTTGAATCTGTGGAGCTTCTCTGTACCCAATGCTCTGGTGAAGATGTCAGTGACCTAATCTTGTGTGCTGACATAAACAAGGTCAACGTCTCCTGCCAAAAGCTTCTCTCTATAACAAAATGGTAGTGGACCTCTATATGCAACGTGCGAGCATGAAAAATTGGGTTCCTGTATACTGCTAATGTTGTCACAAAAAATAATAACTTGTCTATCAACTGATAGACCCAAATTTGCAAGTAGCTTTCTCAACCAAGTTACCTCACATGATGCTGCCATAGCAGCACCTCTGTACTCGGCCTCTGTGTAGTACTAGATAGAGCAACCGCCGTAGGCTGCTTCTTGCTGCTCCAAGTCACAGCAGCACTCCCCAAAGAAAACATGAAGCCACTAGTAGATCTTCTATCTGAGATACTACCAGCCCAATCAGCATTTGTGTACCCATGTACACACATATCTCTGTGTCCCAGTTTCATAAAATAGTCCACAATAATGCAAAGTAGACCTCACATACCTTAGTATGTGTCTCAATGCATCCAAATGTGGCTTTCAAGGAACCTACATAAGCTGACTCACCAACCCAATAGCATAGCTCAAATCTGGCCTGGTGATCGTCATGTAGATCAAGCTTCCTACTATGTGCCTATCCATAGTAGGATCCTCCAAAATCTCTCCTGTATCTGCACTCAACTTGCCATTCTGATCCAATGGCACTAAGATAGGCTTAAAGCGTGTCATACCATACTTGGACAACATGTCCAACCCATACTGTCTCTGCAGTAATCCAATACCATGTGGTGACCTAATCACCTCAATACCCAGGAAATATCTGAGCTCCGCCAGATCCTTCATCTCAAACTTCTGTCTAAGCAAGATCTTTACATCAAAGATCTCTGCATCATGGTCCCCCGTAATGATTAGGTCATCTACATAGATGACAACAAGCACAACTCCTCTATCACTGTGTCTCACATACAGTGAGAAATTTGCATTGGCTACATGAAAGCCAATAGTGACAAGATATTCAAAAATCTTGTCAGACCATGCTCTTGATGCTTGTTTTAAGCCATACAAGGCTTTCTTTAACCTGTAAAAATACTCGGGGCGACTCACATCCTCATAACCAGGTGGCTGCAACATATACACCTCTTCCTGCAAATCCCCACGAAAGAATGCATTCTTTACATCCATTTGATGTAAAGACCATTTCTTTGATGTAGCCACTGCTATCACAACTCTCACTGTTGCCATCTTGGCAAGTGGGCTAAAAGTTTTCTCATAATCAATGCCATATGTCTACCCATATCCTTTGGCTACCAAAAATCTAGCCTTGTACCTGCTTATGCTTCCATCACTGTTATGTTTTACTTTGTACACCCACTTACATCCAATGGATTTCTTGCCTTCAGGCAATTGCACTAAATCCCGTCTCATTTCCATATAGTGCATCCATCTCCTCATCCATAGCTTTCTCCCAACACACATTTCCAACAGCCTCATCAATGCATGTAGGCTCTACAACCTGCACAACTTTTGCCATGTATGCATAGTGATGTGCCACATAACCATCATAGGTAAACCTCTGCATAGGATTCTTCACTCTCCCAGATCTTCGCAAAGCTTTGCATTCATGGCTGCCATAGCCTTCTTTACACCAGGTGTTCTCATAGCTGGTATCCCAAGATTCTCATCAAGGCTCATCTCTGAGCCACTAGACTCTCCACCAACATGAGAATGCCCTGCAGAAATGTCAAGCATACTATGGGGCTCAATCACTTTCTCTTTGCCTTTATGTGATGTACTAATCACATTTACAGGACTGGTATTATGACGCAGCCTGCCACTCCATAGTCTATCAAACTTAACCACTAGATGAGGACTCTCCTGGTCCACTCAAAGACTGTGATTGCTGACTTGCTTTCTGTGCAACCACATTTCCACTCACATCAGCCCCCAACAGCTTCTTTTCCAGTAGCATACCAGCTGCTCATCTGATCAAAAACAACATCCCTGCTTACCCTTAACTCACGTGTAGCAGGGTTATAATACCTATATCCCTTTTGCTCAAAGGAATATCCAATAAACACATATTTTTTAGCTTTTGGATCCAGTTTTGTTCTGAGCTCATCTAGCACATGCACATATGCAATGCATCCAAAGACTTTCAGATGAGACAAAATCAGGTTTTCTGCACAGTAAACCTCTACTCTAGAGCTACATCATGTATGGCTGCACTTAGAGACCTGTTCATGATGTAAACTGCTGTAGAAATAGCCTCAGCCTAATAGCTATGTGGCATATTCTTCTCTCCCATCAATGCTCGTGCAATCTCAGCAATGTGCCTGTTTTTCTGCATTAGCAACTCCATTTTGCTGGCGGAGTTTATCTGCATGTAAACTATCTCTGAATACCATTCTTCTGTAAAAATCGAGAGAACTCATTGGAGAAGTACTCTCCCCCTCTATTTGACCTTAGGAACTTTACATGTTTCCCTGTTTGCTTTTCAACCATAACTCTGAAATTCTGAAAATGATTGAACACCTCACTCTTCTCCTTCATGAAGTATACCCACACTTTCCTTATGTTGTGGTCATCAATAAATGTCACATAATACCTACAGCCTTCCATAGACATGGTCTTTGTATAGGACCCATACATCTGAATGCACAACATCTAGTGCATTTCTACTCACATTTCTGTCACGTGGAAATACATCTGAATGCACAACATCTAGTGCATTTCTACTCACATTTCTGTCACGTGGAAATACATCTGAATGCACAACATCTAGTGCATTTCTACTCACATTTCTGTCACATAATACCTACATCCTTCCATAGACATGGTCTTTGTATAGGACCCCATACATCTGAATGCACAACATCTAGTGCATTTCTACTCACATTTCTGTCACGTGGAAATACTTGCTTTGTTTGCTTTCCAAATTGGCATGCTTCACATATTTTCTACATACCTTCAACTTTAAACTTTGGCAGCCCTGTCACAATTCCTTTAGTCTGCATAGACTTCATTCTCTGCACATTCACTTGTCCATTAGGGCCAAAAACGGCTAGAAAAGGACTGTTTGTTAATCTAAGGATTAAGAAATTGTCCAATTGTGAATTGACACGTATACAAAAGTATGGCATTCTTGTCTCCTCTAAATGTCTTCTTAACGGTTCTATTTTAGTGGCGAACGGCTAAAACGGCTTAATTTAGACGTTTACGATGGCTAACATTAAAGTTTGGGTCCAAAATAGTGACATCTTGTTCCATTTTATATTTCAAAAAATCAAGCAGGAAGATACGAAATCTTCTCTTTTCAGGCTCTGAAAACAACGCTATTAATGACAAATCACCAAATTTTTTCAAACGTCTACTTTCCACCTTCCCTCCATTTTGGTATGGCTCATTCCCTTTTCGACCTTCCCTCCATTTTGGCATATGGCTTATTCTCCTTTCTTTGCATTTTCAAAAGACTCACTATTTTTCTCTCATCTGTGAGCTTCTATGGCGTCCTCACGTCGTCCTTCTCATAATATAACTTCTTGTGATTTTCATAACACCAGAGAGGATGGTGTTTGGAAACCCATGTCTTTTCGTGTGAATGATTGGGTAACAATGCTTCCCTCTTGCAAAGTTGCCCATAGGGTGAAAAGAACCAAGCGAAATGAAGTGAAATCCCATTGGAAAGGTCGTGTTCTTGCCTTCAAAGTGACCGACAATGGCTGGCTTGCAAAAGTTCAACATGTCTACATGGCCAAAGACATGGTGTTGAACTTGGATGAACATCCAATTCTCCATTCTTACTTTAATTTAACAAAACTTTATCTATTTGATACAACACAATATTTCTCCTTCTTCTGATATATTTGTTGTTTGTTTAATTTCAGTTATTTTTCCATCATCAGCTATGGAGTGGCAGCCTCTTAAGTGGCACATTCAAAGCAATTCACAAGGGGATTGCAGATGTAATGTATGCAGACAAACCACCTTCATTTTACAAATCAGTGGATATATTTGTGTATTTTGCAGAATACAGGGTTCCATCAAGAGAAGGTGTTCATGGAGAATTATACGACATACCTATTCCCACATTAATGTCACTCGAATGGGAAGTTCCTGATCCAAATACCATAACAAGCTTCAAATCCAAAATCAAAGATGATATTCTTAAAGCTATGTCTCCTGGAAGGATTTCAAGAAGGATAAAAATTCAATGGTTCTTGCCTATACATGTCTTTGTGGCATGTTTCAATACAATGGAATTGGAGAGGACAAGAATGATGTGGCTTAATAGAAGACTATCTACGACTGATCTGGACACTATACTTGGAGAAGGATGGAGTACCAAGGAAACTTTTCATATTGGCGACAATATCAGTTGTAGAGTAAGCCTAAATTCTATGTCTATCTCATACCAACTATGTCGTCAATCCCTAGTTTTGGGCTATGACTATAGGAGATGGAAAAGCAAGCTTGGTAGTTGGGTCCCTTTGGATTCTGATGAAGAGAATTGTCCAGAGTTTGAATTTAACATCATAGTCCATCCATTCATAGATCCTAGGAACCTTATAGTAGTAACATCAAACTGGAGACTACAACATGTAGGAGAGTTGCTTGAGTTTCTGGACGAAACATCACCTGAATATAGATTCAAAGTAGATGATATTGTTGTCAGTACAAGGATGGAGAGTGTAACCTCATGCATCACATGTCTTCCCCCAAAAAAAGTTGTGTTTGAGCCACTTTTGCAAGGGCAAGTTTGTTAAGCTGAAAAGGATTTCTCCAAAATGTAATCAATATATTCTGCTAAATTTCGTCTTGACTTCTTCACAAAAATGGTCAACATATTGTTTGCAACACAAAACAAGGTTTAACAGTTGAATATCAAATTGTTGATACTGAATTTAAGTACAAAATATAGTCCCAAAAAGGGTGTGTTCATATGGACAAAATGAACAAAACAAAAGCCAATTTGTGGAATCACTCAACAAAATCAACTTTTCTTTGGGCATGGGATGACCCTGGATCTTTAGAGAATCTTTCTCTCTTCTGTTTGCTTTGATCAAATTTGGCTGATTCAGGTTCAAGTTCCGGTGTTTTGAGCTCTTGAGGTGTTGGAAAGGAAGACTTTGCAGTGGATTCCTCAACTGGTGGTAAGTTGGGCTCTTCTCTGAGATCTTTAGGTGTTGGCGAGGGACATTTGGCAGTGGGGTTTGGTTTTGGAGAAGGTTCTTTGGAGGTTGGCTTTGGAGACTTGGCAGTCTTCTTGGGGGACATGAAAAAGATATTGAACGGAGAGCCAACATTTGCCCTCTTACTTGCCCTTACTTTCTTTGTTGGATGAACGACGCTTCTGAATTTTAAATTTCACTGGTGAGTGAAACGGAAGACCTTTATAGCACTCTTCTCTTTGACAGGGGTCTTCTCTTTGATTGGAGTTTTCTCTTTGACAGGGGTCTTCTCTTTGATAGAAGTCTTCTCTTGAGCTGGTGAAGAGCTCTTCTCTTTAGCAGGAGGGCTAGGGCTTTTCTCTTTAGCAGGAGGGCTAGGGCTTTTCTCTTTAGCAGGAGGGCTAGGGGTTTTCTCTGTAACCTGAGGGCTCTTCCCTTTAGAATGGGTCTTCTCTTTAGTAGTGCTCTTTTTCCCCTTGGAAGATCTGCTCTTAGTAGGGCTCTTCTTTCTTTCCTTCTTCTCTTTGGCAGAGGTCTTTTTCTTTTTGGATGAGCTATCCTTGACATGGCTTTTCTTCTCCTCCTTTTTTCTTTTCTTTGAAGTTGTACCCTTGGCTCCTTTCTTAGGTGGAAAGGGGGAATCAGGATCAACTGGATTGAAAGATCTTTCCAAAACCATAGACACTACCTTCTCCCTTACCCAACTTACCCAAGAATCTGGATATTCATGCAACTAAAGCAAAAGAAAATGATAAAATTTCTTAATACGAGAAAGTCACTAAATGTATTGACCCAATCAATCAATGCTATCATTACATGAACCTACAGTAAGTGTTATTCTAAATCTTGACTCAAGATATCTCCAAGCATTAGCAAGCACCATCCATCCACAAGATGTTGAGTCTTTTTGCAAAGAAACTTTTTGATTGTAGTACTTAAAATCTTCAAGTTTGTAGTCTTCATAGGTGGAACCTAGGAAACTCAAGATAAGTTTGGCAGCACTGCAAGCATAAAATATTGAGGGTCAACCAAACAATTGAAAACTAATAAAATATTGCTCTAGAACATAAACCATGGTAAAGTTGATTCTTACATTTTACTTCTCCCATGAATGGATACTAAAGAATTCATAAAGATTACATCTCTATCCAATAGATTGAAGATAATAAGACTCCAATGGCCTCTGTGATAAGATGAATACTGCAATTAGTTGTGAATATTGTAATGATGGACAAAAGATAATTGAGTGTGAGTCTTACACTTCAACATAAGGGTATACAATGTAATTGCATGTTAGCATATCAAAGTTTTTTAGAAAACTTGCAAGATCCCCTTGCCTATTGAAAAGGCACTGTGTAACAAGGGGATCAAGAATGGTCACTTGCATAGCCATTGAGTCAGGAAGATCCCTCATAAGACATCTGGAGACATAAACAAAACATATCAATAAAATATGGAATCTGAGAAATATCAATAAAATATCAATAAAATATGAAAGCAAAAGGAAATCCACACAAACCTCAGACAGATAAAGAGGACTATGTCACATATCTCAATATTGTGATTCACAAGCATACTTGTGTCTTCAGGGGCAATGTCACAATAAACCTCATCCTCTCCATGCATGGAGACATCTACTACCATTTGACCTGTTACATTCTGATAAAGTTCTGAATTGGATGCATGAAGAATTTCAGCTTGCTGAGAAAGAATGGTATCCTCTGTAATCTTCTCCTGCTCTCTCTTTTTCTCAACTTCTTCTTTAATATCTTGAGCTTTTCTTGTACTATAAGTATGCGAAACATCTTCAATAACAACAGATTGTTTGGGTTGTCCTCGGGGGGTGCACCTCAAAATATGTAAGTCTACCACGTGCGATCATTAGGTGGGGTTTTTTTAATCCAAAATATTGGGTAAATTTACAGAAATACAATTACAAGTGGGGTATTTTAATTGTACTTTGGAAAAAAAATCGTAAGTTTATAAAGAAAAAGGGGTAGTTTTATTAGCTCAAAATTCACAGATAAGGAGATTTTTAAATACCGCTTGAACGCACGTCGTAGGAGGGGCTTCCATATAGTGGACCCCCCGAGGGGTTGTCTTACTGGAGGAATATTTAGAATTTCAAAAGCCCTCATATCTTGACTTGGAATGGGTTCCAAAGCTTTGTCAAACTTGTATCTAAGTCTGGACACAAGCACAAAATCTTTGCTCATGAGAGTGATCCTATGAGCAAATGCAGCAGCAATGTATCCATCATTTATAAAGTCGATCAAAAAATCCTCAGCAGCCTCTTGAAGACACATAAGGGCCTGTGACTCCCATCAGACTTTATCAAGATATGTGTTTCTCATTTTGCCAATTAACCTTTATGATATGTCCCTGACAACTCGCATAAATGGCAGTCGAGGGATGAGAAGATTAGTAGATTTCTATGCCGCTCTGATCTCTCTTAGTGACTTCACCTGATAGTTTAATCTTTTTCTTGCTGTTGCCCTAGCACGAGGCTTTGGAGGAGGCTTTTCTTGTTTTTCATCGACAACTGGCTTTTTGGAAGATCCTAGTTTGTCTTGAGCTTTTTCAGTCTCCAAAGGGACGTAGACTTTCCTTGCAGTCTATTTTGTCCTCGCCATTGAAGTTAAAGAAAAAGAAGAGAACCCGATCGGGGTGATTTAAGAATTGATATTAAAAAACTAATAGTGGCCCGAACTAAGCGATGGGGCGGATCCAAATTGGTTGGATTAGCTCTATCGCTTGATTCGGGCTATGACTATAGGAGATAGAACTAAGCGATATATAGCTTCCAAAAGGATTGGAATAGCTCAATCGCTTGATTCCGGATATGTTCGGAACAAAGTGAAAATGGAGATCGGCTCTATTGCTTGATTCGAGGTATGGCCAAGTGATAGGGGAGGATCTAGAACCAAGCGATGAAGAAGGTCCGATTTGTTTGGACGAGCGTTATCGCTTTAATCTGGGACTAAGCGGTGAGAAGGATCCGAGATGTTCGGATGAGATCTATCGCTTGATATGGGTGAGAAGGGTAAAATAAGATTCTGAGAATTTCGGAGGAGCAATTTCGCTTGATACCGTGTCGATGAAAAATAGAAATGTTTTCATGAAAATTAAATTTTTATACTCGGAATCCGTCCGTACATAGGACCGTTGGATACACGTGTCATGCAATCATTTTTGCCACGTGGCACGTGATAAAAAACAGAAGCAGGATGTAACACACACAAGAGAAGCAAAACCCTAATCCATAATCATCAACCATAAAGAAGGAGAGAAGCCATAGTCACCATCTCTCTCACACACACAAAGGAGAACACCACATAGTGTTATGTCCACACTACAAAGTAAACCTAATGTAATGTCCACACACACAATGACCAGCTGGACACGCGGTCATTTATGTCTCACATGTTCCTACCTAATCTGCCAGCACATAGCATAGCTGGCTCACACTGACATCGAGCTTGAATATCTCAACAGCCCCTCTCAAGCTCATGATGTACTGCCGATGAAGATGTAGATGAGCTTGGGATATCAACACTCTCAACACTCCCCCTCAAGCTCATCCCATGTACTCCCAACATAGTCCGGAAGTACTCAAACTTCTCCCTGCTAAGTGGCTTCGTGAAGATATCAGCCACCTGCTCATCAGTCTTCACATAGTGAAGATCAACTGTACCATCCAACACCTTTTCTCTGACAAAGTGATAATGGACCTCTATGTGTTTGGTCCTCGCATGAAATACTGGATTCTTTGCCAACTGCATACTGCTCATGTTGTCACAATGTATGACAACTTTGCCATCAAGAGGCTCACATAAATCTGCCAAGAGACTCTTTAACCATATAGCCTCACAAGTAGCAATGGCTGCACCTCTGTACTCAGCCTCTGTACTGGATAAAGCAACTGTAGGTTGCTTTTTGCTACTCCAACTCACCACAGCACTGCCAAGTGTAAAAGCATATCCACTAGTAGACCTCCTGTCATATGCGCTACCTGCCCAATCAGCATCTGTGTAGCCATGTATGTCCAAGCTTTTACCACTCTCATAGAATAAACCATAATGTGCTGTGGTTTTCACATATCTCATGATGCGTCTCACTGCATCCAAATGTGGTTTCCTGGGGCTCTGCATAAACTGGCTGACTAGCCCCACTGCATAACTCAAATCTGGGCGTGTGATAGTCATGTATATGAGACTACCAACCATCTTCCTGTACATGGAAGGATCATCCAATTCCTCGCCATAATCAGCCCGCAATTTCACATTTTGCTCCAATGGTGTACTCATAGGCTTACACCCTGTCATGCCATACTTTGCCAACATATCCAAGGCATATTGGCGCTGTACTAACCAAGTACCTCCATGATCTTTCACCACTTCAATGCCAAGGAAGTATCTCAATTCACCAAGATCTTTCATGTCAAATTGCCCACTCAAAGCTTTCTTGACATGCATCACATCTGCACTATGATCACCTGTGATAATCAAGTCATCCACATAGATGACTAGTAAAACAATCCCATGCTGTGTCTTCTTCACATACAGTGAAGAATCTGCTGTAGAAGTCTGAAAACCAAGTGAGATAAGATATCTGCTCATCTTATCACTCCAAGCACGAGGTGCTTGCTTTAGACCATACAATGCCTTTTTCAACCTGCATACGTGAGTGGGATATCTAGGGTGTACATACCCTTCTGGCTGTGCCATGTATACTTCCTCTTGTAAATCTCCATTCAGAAATGCATTCTTAACATCCATCTGATGCATTTCCTAGCCATTAGCTGCAGCCATAGCAATGACTGCTCTCACTGTGCCCATCTTAGCCACTGGGCTAAACGTCTCATCATAATCCAATCCTTGGGTCTGTGCATAACCCTTTGCTACCAATCTTGCCTTATGTCTCTCAATAGACCCATCAGATTTGCACTTCACTTTGTAAACCCATTTACATCCAATAACATTCTTATCCTTTGGTAGTGCAACCAAGTCCCATGTATCATTATGGACCAATGCGTCCATTTCCACATCCATTGCTTTTTCCCATACATGCTCACCAACAGCCTCTGTATAGCATGTAGGTTCCACATGCTTCACCATAGATGTCATGTATGCATAGTGCATAGCAAAATCTCTGTATGTCAACCTGTCAACAGGATATCTGACCCTCTGGGATCTCCGCAATGCATGCGGGTCACTCTGTACACCTGTAACTCGAGCATGTGGTGGCACATATCTGTCCTGCCTAACACCAGGTGTGCGTACAACAGGTATCCCGAGCTCCTCATCCAAACTCTCAGAACTAGAGGACTCATAACCTGTGATCCCAATTCCTTCGACTTTCTTCTTGCCTTTATCCATAGCACTACTCCCAGTGCTCACACTCTCATGTCTCAGACGTCCTGACCATGGACGTACACTGCTACTACTCTCAGCTTCTGCTGGCCCAGACATAGTAGTAGAACTAGAACTTGCTTGTGATGGCAAGTTCACAGGCACATTCGCCTCAAGTGTGTCAATGACTCCCTCATCTTTGGCTTTATACCAACTAGCAAGCTCATCGAATACAACATCTCGTGAGATGACTACTTGTCTAGTTTGAGGGTTATAGCATTTGTAAGCTTTGCGATCCTGTGCATATCCAACAAATACACATTTCTCTGCCTTAGGATCCAATTTCCGTCTTCTTTCATCAGGCACATGAACATAAGCTACACATCCAAAGACTTTAAGATGTCCAATGTCTGGCCTATAACCTGTGAGCCGCATCTCTGGCGTGCTTCCATGAATGGCTGCTGTAGGTGTTTTGTTCAATATATAAACTGCAGTAGCACATGCTTCTGCCCAATAGTAATCTGGCATGCTCTTTTCATTAAGCATCGCCCTTGCCACTTCACATATAACTCTATTCTTCCTCTCAGCCACACCATTCTGCTGAGGTGTATACCTGCATGTCAATTGTCTCCTTATTCCATGCTTCCTCAAGAAATGCTCAAAGGCCTTTGAGGTGTATTCACCACCTCCATCTGTCCTCAAACATTTAATCCAACAGCCATACTGCTTTTCTGCAAAAGCTTTGAAATCCATGAATTTTTCCAATACTTCACTCTTCTCTCTCAAAAAATATATCCATGTCATCCTGCTGAAGTCATCTATAAATGTCACATAGTATAGACTTCCTTTGATAGATGGGTTTTGTGCTGGGCCCCATACATCACTGTGCACTATTTCAAGTGGTCTATTACTCATGTTTCCTTCTCTAGGAAACCTCAACCTTGCCTGCTTCCCAAACTGACAGGCTTCACAAACATGCATATGTCCATTATATTTAAATCGAGGCAATCCACTGACAATGCCCCTTGTTTGCATGTTCTTTAATCTCTGTATATTGACATGTCCAATCCTCTTGTGCCACATGTCAATATCCTGTACCACATTCATGCTCTTTGAGAACATGGCTGATTTTAGCTCAGGAATTCCAGCATCCAGCTTAAACAGTCTTCCTTCTTTCTTGCCTTTAGCAATCACTCTACATCCATGTTTAAAGTCTTCAACGAAGCATCCATGCTCATTGAATCTAACCTGTAATCCCTGTTCTACCATTTGACCAACTGAGGCCAAGCTTTTAGTGATCGAAGGCACATACAGCACATCTGACATAGACTTTGTCTGACCATTATGCATGACCAATGGTACACTTCCAACATGTGTAATGACATGCTGGGTATCATCACCTGTTTCCACATAGCCCTTCACATCCATTGGCTTCATGTGCTCAAACCATTCTCCATGACATGTCATATGGTTTGATGCTCCTGAGTCCATGTACCATGTATCATCATTCTCAGCATTTGTTGTCATAGAACCCACAACATGCTTCATGGCAAACAAATGATTTGCAGTTCCATCATTGCTACTTGATGCATAGTTGCCACCATGTTGTGCATAGTTTCCACCATAATGACCACCACGTTGTGCTCTTCCCCCTCTCAAATCATTCTGTTTGCGAAAGCAATCTCTCGCCATATGACCATATTTGCCACAATAATGGCATTCCACATCTTGCATAGAATTTTGTTGGCCTTGCCAACGTCCTCGTCCACGGGGGTTACCTCTGCCTCGCTGAGGTGCATAACCACGACCACCTCGAGCACCATATGAAGGCTGAAAATTCTGCTGTGGAGGCCTATCCTGCCATCCACGACCATTACCACCACGTCCACGTGATCATCCATTGGGGCATGGATTGATGACAAGGAATCAGCATAACCCTTGATTTCCTGAACATACTCATGTATACTCCGATTCCTTCGTGTTACACTGTGAATCTGTTGCTTTAGTTGTATCTTCCTGGCACCAGTGTCTGTCTCATACATTCGGCATAATATACCCCATGCTTCTTTCGGTGTATCTGCATCTTGGATGTGAATGAGCAAGGCATCGGTTACACATATTGAGAAATAATGCAACACCTTCGAAGACCGCTCTACCCATTGCTTGTGAGCCAGCAACTGAGCATTATTTGGTTGAGGAGGTAGGTATGGCTCTGGATCTTCCTCCGAGACAAGACTCCATAAACCTTTGCCTTTCAAAAAACTCTTCATTCGAAACTTCCACACTTGAAAGTTAGTGCGATCAAGCTTCTCTCCAACAATCTGTATCGGACCATCTCCCATTGTTGCAAAAAAATAGAGTAGATGTACCCTTTCGATCACAATGTACGAAGTACCTGTAATGCTCCAAATCTCTTCAAATCACATCAAATGCTTGCAAATTGTGTGCATTAACATCCCACAATGGTTCACCAACAATATACACTCGATTAAAGTTGAAATCAAATGAAACTCCTTCACAAAAAATTTTCTGGTTTTTTTCTCGCCAGTAATTTCTCGCCAGTAACCAGTCAAGATTATGCTCTAAATCCTTCAAATCTTGTCCAAATTCAATGATTCAACTTGCATTAGCTTAACCAAGTACCTCCATGATCTTTCACCACTTCAATGCCAAGGAAGTATCTCAATTCACCAAGATCTTTCATGTCAAATTGCCCACTCAAAGCTTTCTTGACATGCATCACATCTGCACTATGATCACCTGTGATAATCAAGTCATCCACATAGATGACTAGTAAAACAATCCCATGCTGTGTCTTCTTCACATACAGTGAAGAATCTGCTGTAGAAGTCTGAAAACCAAGTGAGATAAGATATCTGCTCATCTTATCACTCCAAGCACGAGGTGCTTGCTTTAGACCATACAATGCCTTTTTCAACCTGCATACGTGAGTGGGATATCTAGGGTGTACATACCCTTCTGGCTGTGCCATGTATACTTCCTCTTGTAAATCTCCATTCAGAAATGCATTCTTAACATCCATCTGATGCATTTCCCAGCCATTAGCTGCAGCCATAGCAATGACTGCTCTCACTGTGCCCATCTTAGCCACTGGGCTAAACGTCTCATCATAATCCAATCCTTGGGTCTGTGCATAACCCTTTGCTACCAATCTTGCCTTATGTCTCTCAATAGACCCATCAGATTTGCACTTCACTTTGTAAACCCATTTACATCCAATAACATTCTTATCCTTTGGTAGTGCAACCAAGTCCCATGTATCATTATGGACCAATGCGTCCATTTCCACATCCATTGCTTTTTCCCATACATGCTCTCCAATAGCCTCTGTATAGCATGTAGGTTCCACATGCTTCACCATAGATGTCATGTATGCATAGTGCATAGAAAAATCTCTGTATGTCAACCTGTCAACAGGATATCTGACCCTCTGGGATCTCCGCAATGCATGCGGGTCACTCTGTACACCTGTAACTCGAGCATGTGGTGGCACATATCTGTCCTGCCTAACACCAGGTGTGCGTACAACAGGTATCCCGAGCTCCTCATCCAAACTCTCAGAACTAGAGGACTCATAACCTGTGATCCCAATTCCTTCAACTTTCTTCTTGCCTTTATCCATAGCACTACTCCCAGTGCTCACACTCTCATGTCTCAGACGTCCTGACCATGGACGTACACTGCTACTACTCTCAGCTTCTGCTGGCCCAGACATAGTAGTAGAACTAGAACTTGCTTGTGATGGCAAGTTCACAGGCACATTCGCCTCAAGTGTGTCAATGACTCCCTCATCTTTGGCTTTATACCAACTAGCAAGCTCATCGAATACAACATCTCGTGAGATGACTACTTGTCTAGTTTGAGGGTTATAGCATTTGTAAGCTTTGCGATCCTGTGCATATCCAACAAATACACATTTCTCTGCCTTAGGATCCAATTTCCGTCTTCTTTCATCAGGCACATGAACATAAGCTACACATCCAAAGACTTTAAGATGTCCAATGTCTGGCCTATAACCTGTGAGCCGCATCTCTGGCGTGCTTCCATGAATGGCTGCTGTAGGTGTTTTGTTCAATATATAAACTGCAGTAGCACATGCTTCTGCCCAATAGTAATCTGGCATGCTCTTTTCATTAAGCATCGCCCTTGCCACTTCACATATAACTCTATTCTTCCTCTCAGCCACACCATTCTGCTGAGGTGTATACCTGCATGTCAATTGTCTCCTTATTCCATGCTTCCTCAAGAAATGCTCAAAGGCCTTTGAGGTGTATTCACCACCTCCATCTGTCCTCAGACATTTAATCCAACAGCCATACTGCTTTTCTGCAAAAGCTTTGAAATCCATGAATTTTTCCAATACTTCACTCTTCTCTCTCAAAAAATATATCCATGTCATCCTGCTGAAGTCATCTATAAATGTCACATAGTATAGACTTCCTTTGATAGATGGGTTTTGTGCTGGGCCCCATACATCACTGTGCACTATTTCAAGTGGTCTATTACTCATGTTTCCTTCTCTAGGAAACCTCAACCTTGCCTGCTTCCCAAACTGACAGGCTTCACAAACATGCATATGTCCATTATATTTAAATCGAGGCAATCCACTGACAATGCCCCTTGTTTGCATGTTCTTTAATCTCTGTATATTGACATGTCCAATCCTCTTGTGCCACATGTCAATATCCTGTACCACATTCCTGCTCTTTGAGAACATGGCTGATTTTAGCTCAGGAATTCCAGCATCCAGCTTAAACAGTCTTCCTTCTTTCTTGCCTTTAGCAATCACTCTACATCCATGTTTAAAGTCTTCAACGAAGCATCCATGCTCATTGAATCTAACCTGTAATCCCTGTTCTACCATTTGACCAACTGAGGCCAAGCTTTTAGTGATCGAAGGCACATACAGCACATCTGACATAGACTTTGTCTGACCATTATGCATGACCAATGGTACACTTCCAACATGTGTAATGACATGCTGGGTATCATCACCTGTTTCCACATAGCCCTTCACATCCATTGGCTTCATGTGCTCAAACCATTCTCCATGACATGTCATATGGTTTGATGCTCCTGAGTCCATGTACCATGTATCATCATTCTCAGCATTTGTTGTCATAGAACCCACAACATGCTTCATGGCAAACAAATGATTTGCAGTTCCATCATTGCTACTTGATGCATAGTTGCCACCATGTTGTGCATAGTTTCCACCATAATGACCACCACGTTGTGCTCTTCCCCCTCTCAAATCATTCTGTTTGCGAAAGCAATCTCTCGCCATATGACCATATTTGCCACAATAATGGCATTCCACATCTTGCATAGAATTTTGTTGGCCTTGCCAACGTCCTCGTCCACGGGGGTTACCTCTGCCTCGCTGAGGTGCATAACCACGACCACCTCGAGCACCATATGAAGGCTGAAAATTCTGCTGTGGAGGCCTATCCTGCCATCCACGACCATTACCACCACGTCCACGTGAGAGGGGGAAGAGCACAACGTGGTGGTCATTATGGTGGAAACTATGCACAACATGGTGGCAACTATGCATCAAGTAGCAATGATGGAACTGCAAATCATTTGTTTGCCATGAAGCATGTTGTGGGTTCTATGACAACAAATGCTGAGAATGATGATACATGGTACATGGACTCAGGAGCATCAAACCATATGACATGTCATGGAGAATGGTTTGAGCACATGAAGCCAATGGATGTGAAGGGCTATGTGGAAACAGGTGATGATACCCAGCATGTCATTACACATGTTGGAAGTGTACCATTGGTCATGCATAATGGTCAGACAAAGTCTATGTCAGATGTGCTGTATGTGCCTTCGATCACTAAAAGCTTGGCCTCAGTTGGTCAAATGGTAGAACAGGGATTACAGGTTAGATTCAATGAGCATGGATGCTTCGTTGAAGACTTTAAACATGGATGTAGAGTGATTGCTAAAGGCAAGAAAGAAGGAAGACTGTTTAAGCTGGATGCTGGAATTCCTGAGCTAAAATCAGCCATGTTCTCAAAGAGCAGGAATGTGGTACAGGATATTGACATGTGGCACAAGAGGATTGGACATGTCAATATAAAGAGATTAAAGAACATGCAAACAAGGGGCATTGTCAGTGGATTGCCTCGATTTAAATATAATGGACATATGCATGTTTGTGAAGCCTGTCAGTTTGGGAAGCAGGCAAGGTTGAGGTTTCCTAGAGAAGGAAACATGAGTAATAGACCACTTGAAATAGTGCACAGTGATGTATGGGGCCCAGCACAAAACCCATCTATCAAAGGAAGTCTATACTATGTGACATTTATAGATGACTTCAGCAGGATGACATGGATATATTTTTTGAGAGAGAAGAGTGAAGTATTGGAAAAATTCATGGATTTCAAAGCTTTTGCAGAAAAGCAGTATGGCTGTTGGATTAAATGTCTGAGGATAGATGGAGGTGGTGAATACACCTCAAAGGCCTTTGAGCATTTCTTGAGGAAGCATGGAATAAGGAGACAATTGACATGCAGGTATACACCTCAGCAGAATGGTGTGGCTGAGAGGAAGAATAGAGTTATATGTGAAGTGGCAAGGGCGATGCTTAATGAAAAGAGCATGCCAGATTACTATTGGGCAGAAGCATGTGCTACTGCAGTTTATATATTGAACAAAACACCTACAGCAGCCATTCATGGAAGCACGCCAGAGATGCGGCTCACAGGTTATAGGCCAGACATTGGACATCTTAAAGTCTTTGGATGTGTAGCTTATGTTCATATGCCTGATGAAAGAAGACGGAAATTGGATCCTAAGGCAGAGAAATGTGTATTTGTTGGATATGCACAGGATCGCAAAGCTTACAAATGCTATAACCCTCAAACTAGACAAGTAGTCATCTCACGAGATGTTGTATTCGATGAGCTTGCTAGTTGGTATAAAGCCAAAGATGAGGGAGTCATTGACACACTTGAGGCGAATGTGCCTGTGAACTTGCCATCACAAGCAAGTTCTAGTTCTACTACTATGTCTGGGCCAGCAGAAGCTGAGAGTAGTAGCAGTGTACGTCCATGGTCAGGACGTCTGAGACATGAGAGTGTGAGCACTGGGAGTAGTGCTATGGATAAAGGCAAGAAGAAAGTCGAAGGAATTGGGATCACAGGTTATGAGTCCTCTAGTTCTGAGAGTTTGGATGAGGAGCTCGGGATACCTGTTGTACGCACACCTGGTGTTAGGCAGGACAGATATGTGCCACCACATGCTCGAGTTACAGGTGTACAGAGTGACCCGCATGCATTGCGGAGATCCCAGAGGGTCAGATATCCTGTTGACAGGTTGACATACAGAGATTTTGCTATGCACTATGCATACATGACATCTATGGTGAAGCATGTGGAACCTACATGCTATACAGAGGCTGTTGGAGAGCATGTATGGGAAAAAGCAATGGATGTGGAAATGGACGCATTGGTCCATAATGATACATGGGACTTGGTTGCACTACCAAAGGATAAGAATGTTATTGGATGTAAATGGGTTTACAAAGTGAAGTGCAAATCTGATGGGTCTATTGAGAGACATAAGGCAAGATTGGTAGCAAAGGGTTATGCACAGACCCAAGGATTGGATTATGATGAGACGTTTAGCCCAGTGGCTAAGATGGGCACAGTGAGAGCAGTCATTGCTATGGCTGCAGCTAATGGCTGGGAAATGCATCAGATGGATGTTAAGAATGCATTTCTGAATGGAGATTTACAAGAGGAAGTATACATGGCACAGCCAGAAGGGTATGTACACCCTAGATATCCCACTCACGTATGCAGGTTGAAAAAGGCATTGTATGGTCTAAAGCAAGCACCTCGTGCTTGGAGTGATAAGATGAGCAGATATCTTATCTCACTTGGTTTTCAGACTTCTACAACAGATTCTTCACTGTATGTGAAGAAGACACAGCATGGGATTGTTTTACTAGTCATCTATGTGGATGACTTGATTATCACAGGTGATCATAGTGCAGATGTGATGCATGTCAAGAAAGCTTTGAGTGGGCAATTTGACATGAAAGATCTTGGTGAATTGAGATACTTCCTTGGCATTGAAGTGGTGAAAGATCATGGAGGTACTTGGTTAGTACAGCGCCAATATGCCTTGGATATGTTGGCAAAGTATGGCATGACAGGGTGTAAGCCTATGAGTACACCATTGGAGCAAAATGTGAAATTGCGGGCTGATTATGGCGAGGAATTGGATGATCCTTCCATGTACAGGAAGATGGTTGGTAGTCTCATATACATGACTATCACACGCCCAGATTTGAGTTATGCAGTGGGGCTAGTCAGCCAGTTTATGCAGAGCCCCAGGAAACCACATTTGGATGCAGTGAGACGCATCATGAGATATGTGAAAACCACAGCACATTATGGTTTATTCTATGAGAGTGGTAAAAGCTTGGACATACATGGCTACACAGATGCTGATTGGGCAGGTAGCGCATATGACAGGAGGTCTACTAGTGGATATGCTTTTACACTTGGCAGTGCTGTGGTGAGTTGGAGTAGCAAAAAGCAACCTACAGTTGCTTTATCCAGTACAGAGGCTGAGTACAGAGGTGCAGCCATTGCTACTTGTGAGGCTATATGGTTAAAGAGTCTCTTGGCAGATTTATGTGAGCCTCTTGATGGCAAAGTTGTCATACATTGTGACAACATGAGCAGTATGCAGTTGGCAAAGAATCCAGTATTTCATGCGAGGACCAAACACATAGAGGTCCATTATCACTTTGTCAGAGAAAAGGTGCTGGATGGTACAGTTGATCTTCACTATGTGAAGACTGATGAGCAGGTGGCTGATATCTTCACGAAGCCACTTAGCAGGGAGAAGTTTGAGTACTTCCGGACTATGTTGGGAGTACATGGGATGAGCTTGAGGGGGAGTGTTGAGAGTGTTGATATCCCAAGCTCATCTACATCTTCATCGGCAGTACATCATGAGCTTGAGAGGGGCTGTTGAGATATTCAAGCTCGATGTCAGTGTGAGCCAGCTATGCTATGTGCTGGCAGATTAGGTAGGAACATGTGTGAGACATAAATGACCGCGTGTCCAGCTGGTCATTGTGTGTGTGGACATTACATTAGGTTTACTTTGTAGTGTGGACATAACACTATGTGGTGTTCTCCTTTGTGTGTGTGAGAGAGATGGTGACTATGGCTTCTCTCCTTCTTTATGGTTGATGATTATGGATTAGGGTTTTGCTTCTCTTGTGTGTGTTACATCCTGCTTCTGTTTTTTATCATGGTATCAGAGCCAAGAGCTCATTAGCTGAGTTGTGAGAGTGAGTGAGAGAAGAGGGAAGAAGAAGGAAAAGCTGTGAAGGAAGCCATTGAAGCTGTGGAGCAAAAGAAAGCTGTGGAGCACACACCGGCATCAGATCTGAGAGCAAAGGACCATTGGTGAGTGTAGCAAGACCCCCTCTGCGGATTGCAGGTACCAAAGAGCAAGTTAAGTGAAGATTGAAGGGCATAAAGCAAAGGAAAAATTCTGGTTTTTTCTCTAAGCTTTCATGGAAAGCTTGAAGTGAATGTATACTCTTGGCAAATGTATACACAAAGGCACATGTATTTGGGCTTGCAAATGTATTAGCAAAGTGGGCACAAGCAACATACAGAATCTTGAAGCAGATTGATGCATACAGATTTGAGCAAAATCAAGTGAAAGTGAGTTTATGCAAAAATTTCTGGTTTTTCACAAAAACAGAAAACATACCCCCCGTGGAGGATCAATTGCAGGAGCTAGAGGCAAAATTGAGCTAAACCCTTCATACCCAAGGTAGATTAGGTCATTGCTAAGAGACCTATCTATTCAATTGTGATTTCCCCTCTCTCTACAGCCCTCTGGAGCAGGCGGTGCATGAAGATGCAGAATTCTGGACAGTTTTCAAAGATTTCATCCTAATTCACTCATTTGGACACCAAATTGAATGCTTTAAAGCTTGGAGAGTTTAGCAAATACATTGCTAAGGCCTTGTGATGCTTGGTTGCAGCTCATTTCATGGATTTGGAGCCCATTGAAGTGATTTATCAGAGGTGTGCAGGTTTGCAGAAATTCTGTCCAGAAACAGAGCATTTTTAATCAAGGCATTAATCTTTGTCTATATCAAATTGGCCTAATTCCTTTGGTACAAGTAAATTCCTATGAGTTGCTAAACTTTTGAATCAAAAAGTTTTGGATTTGGAGAAGATTTGAAGGAGATAGAGCAATTTTAGTGAGAGGTGGTACCTGACAGATGCAGAAAAATTCAAACCAGAGGTTACAAAAATTGGTGGTTCTCATTCCCCTTGAAGAATTGGATCAAACCCTTCTAGGATATGTTGGAGCAATGTGTTGGGAAGCTAATGCAAGTTGAATCATTGAATTTGGACAAGATTTGAAGGATTTAGAGCATAATCTTGACTGGTTACTGGCGAGAAATTACTGGCGAGAAAAAAACCAGAAAATTTTTTGTGAAGGAGTTTCATTTGATTTCAACTTTAATCGAGTGTATATTGTTGGTGAACCATTGTGGGATGTTAATGCACACAATTTGCAAGCATTTGATGTGATTTGAAGAGATTTGGAGCATTACAGGTACTTCGTACATTGTGATCGAAAGGGTACATCTACTCTATTTTTTTGCAACAATGGGAGATGGTCCGATACAGATTGTTGGAGAGAAGCTTGATCGCACTAACTTTCAAGTGTGGAAGTTTCGAATGAAGAGTTTTTTGAAAGGCAAAGGTTTATGGAGTCTTGTCTCGGAGGAAGATCCAGAGCCATACCTACCTCCTCAACCAAATAATGCTCAGTTGCTGGCTCACAAGCAATGGGTAGAGCGGTCTTCGAAGGTGTTGCATTATTTCTCAATATGTGTAACCAATGCCTTGCTCATTCACATCCAAGATGCAGATACACCGAAAGAAGCATGGGGTATATTATGCCGAATGTATGAGACAGACACTGGTGCCAGGAAGATACAACTAAAGCAACAGATTCACAGTGTAACACGAAGGAATCGGAGTATACATGAGTATGTTCAGGAAATCAAGGGTTATGCTGATTCCTTGTCATCAATCCATGCCCCAATGGATGATGATGATTTGGTTGCACTCACGTTGCGTGGTTTAGGCAAAGAATACAAATCTTTTGACACTTCCATCTCAGTAAGGTTGGGAGGAATGCCAGACTTTAATGAGCTTGTGTCATTGCTCATTGTGGAAGAATTGAAGCTTGGCCTTGGTGGTATGAGTGTTACAGGTGGTGCATCCTCGTCAAGCAATGATGAACATGCAAGAAATCAAGCTTTTTACTCATCTAGAGGCTTTCGAGGCAGGGGGAGATTCGCACATGTGTGAGACATAAATGACCGCGTGTCCAGCTGGTCATTTATGTCTCACACATGTTCCTACCTAATCTGCCAGCACATAGCATAGCTGGCTCACACTGACATCGAGCTTGAATATCTCAACAGCCCCTCTCAAGCTCATGATGTACTGCCGATGAAGATGTAGATGAGCTTGGGATATCAACACTCTCAACAGCACGAACGATCACTATTTAAGGTATTTTTGCCACGCTCCACGTGCTCCATCGGATATTCTCAAAAACTCTCTCTCGTTTTTTTTCGAACCTTCAAATTGCCAAGGCCCGCACCAGATGATAGAAACATTGAGATTTTAGAAGAGGAAGAAATTGATGTTCAAGCTGAGGAGAAAGAAAGTGCAAATCTTGATGTTGCTGAATTTAGGGCTTTCACTGTTACTGAAGAGCCCTCAGAGGAAGCAAGCATATCTGAATCCTTTGTTACTGTTCCAAGCCTTCCTTTCTTCTATATCAATGAGAAAGATTTTATTCCTTTGTCCTATCTTCAATGTCTCTTCAATATCAGGGAAGACTACTGTATTGCAGCAATTTCAGAAGCTTGTGAGGTGACCAAAGACTTTATTGATACAGAAGTAGAGTCAAAGGAAGAGTTTTTGGCACTTGATTTGCAAACATCTGACCACTCATTTATCCCTACTCCTGATGCACTTGCCTTGTGCCTTAAAAGAGTGGATGAGGAGAAACCTTCCCTTAGAGATGAGGATTTTGAGAACAAGCTTATTGAGTTAGGTGTAGAGTCTTTTGGCAGAGATTTCAAGCTTCAGGCAGATTCTGATAAAGTGAAAAGGGTTGGCTCATGCAACTTGATGAAAGACAAAGTAGTAAGTGAGGATGAGTTGCAGAAGGTAGTTTCCTTTTAGTCTTTTTGCAAAATGTTATTGTGATTGTAATTTTTTTAAAGTGAGGTTTTTATCTTGCAGATTGAATTGTTTGATAAGGATGATTTTCTAGGAAGAGCTAAAGGCAGCATAGTGAAAGCTACAGAGACTAGGTCAAGAAGGCCTTCATTTGCTCTCATGCACTACTTACCTACATTGGATAAGGCCGTGTTCTGTGCATTCCACATGAACTTCTCTGAAGATGCTGAGTTGCCAATATTTGCCTTGAAGGTGTTGTCAAGGTTCATGGGATACACTCCCCTTCAAATAAATGCTAACAAGGTCTTGCTTCTAGAGAGAGCTGCTGCTCTTAGAATCTTTGGATATGCTGCAGGTTTCAATGCCTCAAGGGCAGGATACTTTCTTTGCTACTCTAGCTATGCAGCTGCAACTGAGGAGTCATATATCAATCTTCTTGGAGGTTATAGAAGGAGAAAATTTTTGAGATACAAAGGTGACATGCCAAATAGTCCCAAGAGAATCAAAAACTAATGTACACACAATATTTTGCAAGGACTGATTATAATTCAGCAAATATTTTGTAAGAGGTACAAATGTGTTAGTAAATCATTAGTCTCTATCTTGAGGTGTTAGTGTAGTTTCAGATTGCGGGTTCTTTGATCTCATCCTTTGTAATTGCCTCTTGTAGAACCAATTGAATAATTCTTTAAGTGCATTGCTTCTTCTTCGACCACCTCCTCTTCTAGTACATATGAAAAAGGAAGTTCTCGCTTGATAGTGAGACTTTTCCATTCCTTGTGTGTTCCATGTTGCAGGGGGTCCTTTTGTAGCAAAATATGGTCCATGCAAGTAAAGAATATGCTACAAAGACAATTCTTTGTTAGTAAATTCAAGAAATTACACTTTAATTTTAACTGTTTTGATAAGTCTGAACACTCACCAAGTAATAAGTTATGTCTTTTTCTCCCCAGGCATCTATGATAGCTTTTATTAAAAGCTTTATTGCTTTTTTGAAATCATTTGCATAAGTATTTGAACCAACTTGTTGTCTTAGGACATTGAAAAAATTGTCGAGTTTTTTCCAAACTTCCATACGTTTGTTGGCTACATCTGGTCTACTTTTGACATTTGTGGTAATGACACATAGATGTTTCTAGCAGTTCCACATTGCATTGACTTGTTTGGTGTCATGGTTTCTCAAAAATCTTCTTGCTTTTGCTCCTCCCATTGAAACATCTTGCAAAACATCACCTGTACCTCTAGAAAGAACAGGATCTTTTTTAAGATGCACTTCGCCACCAAGGAAACCCATTTGAGAGAGCAAGGCTTCACATTTTTCTATGCACTCATCTGCAAGTTTAGTCGGCTCAATAGAATATGCATAGTCCAGATGAAGTCGGAGCAATTTGTCCAAGATTCTTACCTTTGCATGCAATGTACATATATGCACATTTTTTAAATGTATTGGTAGAATTGGATCCCAAATTTTAACAGAAGTTGGATAATTGACAACATTCACATTATTTCTAGATGGTGGTTTTCTAATCTCATTTTCTGCAAGAATTGGATCCCAAATTTTAACAGAAGTTGGATAATCGACAACATTCACATTATTTTTAGATGGTGGTTTTCTAATCTCATTTTCTGCAAGCCATTCTCTTGTCCCTGTGCTTGCCATGCAATAAAGACATGGATATTTGGTATTTGCTCCTCCACATACACCAAACATACACTTCAACGCCTTGAGGTCGGCACTCAAATGCCATTCCACAATGAAATCACCTATGTCGTCTACATGAAGGTGTTCACCTACATTTTGGCTCTGAATAACTAAAGGAATGTCTGTATGTGAAAAGAACCACTTTAATGTTTCATGACTCTCTACTGGCACATGAGCTGATCCAATCCACCATAGCTCCATTTCTGATTGAGTTTTGTGGTATGGAGAATCAAGCTTACCTTGACTATAGTCCAATGCTTTATTCATTAGGGATATAGATATTCTTTCCATTTTTTGACATTTTTGGATTTAAGCTTCATCTAATTTTATAACAAATACAAGTTTTCCTTCACAATCTATTTCTCGAATGTTGTAATATCTCACCATAAAAGATTGGACTTTTCTAATGTTCATCCAAATATTATTATAAATGTTGTATTCAAAAGACGATTTTTTTTTGTCTCTCATATGGCATTGTTCCCTCAATATAGAAATACTCTCCGAAATGTTTGGAAATTTCCTCATTTAACAGAGTTCTATATTTTCCAACATTGTGAGGTCTAGGCAACCCAAAAGCTTTGGTTTTGTAATACTTAAGGACCCTGAACCAGGTTTTAGAGATGGCTCTGTATCCCTTTCTACTCACTCCCACTGTGTCACAAACTTCTTGCATTTGGGAAGGCTGGACCAATAAGTCCATATCTTTTAGTAGATGTTGAAAGACTAGTTTTTTTTTAGTTTGATTTTTAGGAAGTTTCAAAAGTTTCAAGATATCCGACCTATTCATAAACTCATTCAAAAATCTTACCCTTTCCTGAGCATTAGACATGTCAAATCCTAGAAGGGTAGTAACATGATCTCTTACAAGTTTTAACCTTTTTTTCCTTTGTCCAGATCTCTCTATCAAGTTAACTACATCCCGCATTCGTTTTACTCGTGCTCTTAACCCTATTGGAGTTTCTTTTAAGGTTTTCAATTGATCATTTTCTTGTTTCAAAGACACTATTTTGTTTTCAAGTTCTATAATTTTTGTCGCATTCAAAGATAAAGTATTTTGAAGATATGTAATATATTCTGCATAATTAATATGTGATTGAGATAGTCTTGAACTATAACCAAGTAAGCCATCCACCCCATCACCAACAAATCTAATCAAATCATGTGGTGTGTGAAAAGAAGGATACCTTCCTGTTCTGGGATCCAGTGGATATAGACTTCCATCTGTCCATAGGTCAATATGCTTCTTTCCTTCGTTGCGAAGATATTGAGCTTCATTCACATATGAAAGGGGTCTTTGGTAGACACTCTGTGTAGTTGCATACTCTTGGTTGAGCTTGATATTCAAATGAAACTTACAATTAGATGTATCACTCATTACTAACAAAGCTAAAAATATTAGCAGAGCTATTAGAAGATGAGAGACGCAGAAGAATGAGAATGAGATGTAGCTTGTGAAATTCTTAGAGAAGCAGAGGAGTGAAACTAAGAATAAGCTTGTGAAATTTTTTGGAGAATGGATGAGAGCGCATTCGGAGGGAATGGTCATTCAAAAGTAAGAGAAATAAGTATTTGCCCCGCGAAGTTACTAAAAGAGGACAAATTTCGAGACGAGCCATTAAAGAGTAGCATGAAAACGATATATTTTTTTAGATTTTAAAATATGTACTTAGATACGTGTTCAATCACATAGATATGCTTTAAATATCCAAAACGGCCAAATTTGGAGCCGTTTTGATCGTCAACGTTCTACTAATTAGCAAGTTAGCGAATTCCTTACACATCCCATTTTGATATATTTTTGGCCCTAATGCCAATTCTTTTATGCCAAATGTCTGTGTCTGCAACATTCTTGAACCATTTGCAAACATCGCAGCACTCACTTCAGGCATGTTTACATTCAATGTAAACATTGTTCCCACTCTATTGCCTTTTGCAACCAACCTGCACTTGTCTTTAAAGTCTTCAACATAACAACCAGCAAGGTTAAATCAAACGTGGAAACCTTGCTTAATCATCTGGCCAACTGAAACCAGATTCTTTCTTATGTTCGGAATATGAAGTACATCTGCAAGGTACTTCACTTTGTCATCCTGCATAGACAATGGCACATCTCTAACATGGGCAATTGGATGAGCAGTGTCATCCCCTGTTTCCGCAAAACCTGGTCTTTCAAGGTTTTTCATCTCCTTGAACCACTTTTCCCCATGACTTGTCATGTGGTTCGAAGCACGTGAATCAACGTACCATACATCATCTTTATGTGCTGCTTCAACATTTTCAGACATGGCATTAACGACATGTTGCATAATAAACCACCTTTCATTATCCTCATTGTTTCTTCTCGAGGATGCATAGTTGTTTTGCTGCAATCTCCCATTTTGCATGTCAGCCTACTTCTTATAGCAATCTGCTTGCACATGTCTAGGCTTACCATAATAAAAGCATCCACGTGTATCATTATACTGCCTTTGCCAATTTCCATGACCTCTTTGACTCCCCCTGCCTCTGAATTGGCCTCTTCCACCTGCGTGTTGTTGTTGTTGTGAATTGTGGGACTGTTGTTGTTATTGCTGTTGCTGGCCATAATTCTGATTACCTATTCGGCCACCTCCTTGGCCACGTCCACGGCCTCCTCTACCTCGTCCTCTTCCTGAACTTATGTAGAAGGCCTGTTGCTTTGAACTATTTTTGTTTTGTGAAGACTGTTGGTCTTCACCCAAGCTCTTCGCTTCTATAATCAACATAGACACCAAACCTGTGAAATTGGGAATGTTTTCTCGAGTTTGAATAGACATCTTGAATGCCTTGTATTGTGGCTCGAAACCACGTAGACAGACTTCCACCTTATCATCATCTACTGAAACGCC
This sequence comes from Cibotium barometz, assembly GCF_041138505.1. Lineage (NCBI taxonomy): Eukaryota > Viridiplantae > Streptophyta > Polypodiopsida > Cyatheales > Cibotiaceae > Cibotium > Cibotium barometz. Next base: position 23,040,610 of record NC_141053.1, on the reverse strand, counting down.
AATAGATACCCTTGATCTTCAATGTATAGTCATTCACAGACATACTCTTTTTCTCCATAGTATGAAGTTCATTCTTCAACTATATCCTTCATGCCTTGGTATTCATTTCATAGAGTTTTACCAAGGTGCCCCACACCTCCTTGGGGGACTTGGCACCCTGTATGTGCCCAATCATGGTGTCCTGTATACTGATAGAGAGTCAATACATAACTTTTCAGGCTCCTTGGTTCCAATCCTTGAACTCTTTCACGTCTGCAGGAGTCGGATTGATCTCCGGTATCTCTAGTGCCTCTTCATGCTCACACCTTTTATGTAGTCCCAGTAACCCTTTCCCACCATCAGGAAATTTTTCAACCTGAACCTCCAAGCATGGAAGTTGTTCTTGTTAAGCTTCTCAGCAACAATGTGGTTTATGCCATCATTTGACATCTTACCAGACACACAAATTTACCAGAAACAGCACTCTGGTTTGTCCTACACACAAATTGCTGTATTTTCTCCAGCGATACTGTACTACACTCAAATATAACCAGTGACCTCAATGTGCATACATACACCCAATGGCAACTGTTCAACTCCTTGCAAAACACACAATGTCTGCACAATCAATCTATCTTCCTGCAGTTCTTAAAACAGAGTTCTACATAGAATCGATGACTTACCCATAGTGCTCAAAATCGCCTGCTTTCTGAAAAACGGAGGTCCTAACGTGCCCGAAACGCGTTTTTGGCACCAAAAATGGTGTCCGTTAGTATAGTATAGTTGCCCTATAGCTTTACTCCTGCAAAGAAATCTCCTCAATCAGAGATCGTTTGCCGGTGCCTCTCGTAGAGCTCCCGATAAGAGTGTAGTCGCCAACACAAATAGGGAAGAGTAGATGAAGCTCTTATCCTCGTACTGCTTCCTGTGCTTCTCTTGCTTGCAGCTTAGACCTTAGAATGAACCACGCGCTGATACCATGAAAAGATGCAGGGGAGAAGAGAGCTTGAGCTCTTGCAAAGCACACACACACTCACAAACTCTAAGAAAGTATAAAAAAAGAATGGGCCATCCAATGAGATGTTAGAAACTATGGTGTCATATATTTATGTAATTGAGTGGGACTATTGAAAAGCATAATTTGGGTAATATCAATTGGGTAAAAGATGAGCACATGGCACTTCAAGTTTACAAAGGCCCTAGTGACAATTGAAGAGACACTATGGGCCCCCCTCTAAAGTATCGATAAGATTGTCATATTCAACAACTTTCCTAGCCTCACTGCATTGTCGTGACGTGGACGGTGTCGCTGGGAAAGTACGAGACTTCTAGCTGTGAGAGTAGCTTTTGATTTCCACAAGGAAACTCACACACATAATTCTCCAGGGAGCAAGGACATATCCATTTTTGATGACATAAACATGTGCCAATTCACCTCATTACATCCCTGAATTCAGCCTGACGATTGCACATGAATTGTGTATCAAGTGCGTGTCCCGTTCCAAGCATAGAATTACTGGCTCCTTTTTCCTAATCCCTCAAACCAATCACATGTAGGCATAACATAATCTTCAAAAATTTCCCACATACATGTGACCCTTTACATTCCATACATCAAGTAACACCAATTCCATCATTTCAAGATGTTCTTTATCACCTGAAAACCTGCTTTTAAATTCTAACATCTCACAAACAAAAGATGACATATGGCATAACTATAACATGCTCATGAGATTTAGATAACTCCATGACTTGCATTCCAAAATCCGATCGAGTAGGAAATAAAACCAACTTTCAGGAGCCTTAATGTATTTTTGATACCTTTATTCCACAATTCTCTAAGTCCCAAAATCTTCTCATTCTCCAAAACCTTTAACTCATTCTCCAAAACCTTTAAGGATATATAAGCTATACGATTTTTCTAAATCGTAGGAAGTAGTAACAAAAATTTAAAAAAAAAACCCACTTATCTGAAAGTAACCAAGTGAAATTTTTCTTTGATTTTCTTGCGAATCTCTATAGTCGCTTCGCTGCAGACTGCGCAATGAAGAGAACGTGGAAAAACTGAAAAGCATCTCTTTAAATAGTACTCAAATCCCTCTTCAATTCTAGCACCTACAAGCTATGAACAGTAGATACTGTTTAGATTTGAAATTATCTGGTAGATGGCGACCCTGCTTCACCATTTCTGCACATACTGTACTCTGATATGCGCTTTCCCTCGCTTCCCTTGTTTTCATCACTTTCCCGCAAGGAAATCGGCGCCCATCCCTTTTGCAGCTATTATTTCGAAATTCCCCCTCGTCGCCAGTACATTGTGCCACCTTTTATTTAGCTTATAAATTTGGATGTCTCCACGTAGGCCGCCACACAAGGATAGCAACATACGTAGCTGGCGTGAGCTTGATTTGAGTCATATTCTATCAATTAGCTTTGGATTGAGAGGAGCTTCAGTAAGCAAGATTGGATGCTCTTTAGGAGCAACTCGAAGCTTTTTAAAAAAAATATATGATCCCAAATCTTTTCCATGTCATCCCAGTTGGTTACGATACTATGCTCATTAGGATATTTCAAGGTCAATATTGCCCACTTAGATTGGACCTCATCACCAACATATCCATCTCTCTGTCCCATGCCCACCATAACACCAGTGCGCCGAGAAAGACCCACAATACTAGGAAACACTGCCCTAGGAGCATCATCTCCAGCAAACCAAGAGCCTTCTTGATCTCACATTTCCATACATGTTGAGAGGGTGTTCCCTACTGCAAGGTCTACCATAAGCATAAGGCTCCATATTTCACACCACACTCATATACAAAAGCTTCGAGACCTGACTCAGCCTCAGCTCGTCTTATTGAACCTCATTTACAATATGAACATATGTACATGGGCATCATATAATGACTCGTCATAGCACTTAATCCCATGCATCTAGATTTGCATTTGATAGTCTCATATGCATGGTTTCACACCATAGACGTGCCATGGCACGACATCCACCCCCTCTAAACCTGCACATCCTCTGGTATGTGCCAAATCATCATCAAGATCCAAATATATCTGGATGTCGTCCTCATCTTCAACATTATTAGGAAAATCATCCTCTTCCTCTTCAGCCATATCCATGTTATCACTATCAAGCCTCTCAGCCTGAGTTCCCTGTGAATCAAAAGGATCATTATCATGCCTTCTTTTAAACATCTTGATTCTTTTGCCTGCTCTACAAGATTCTTTATCTCTGTTCCATCAAGCTCACACAGGGTATATGTGGCATTTCCATGCACATGCTTGACAATGTAAGGGCCAAACCATCTTTTTGCAAATTTTCTTTGAACAGTGAACTGGTTGTCAAGACTACTATCATACATTACGACCCAATTACCTTCTTCAATAGGTTTTGGCCGGAGTCTGTGTCTTCTATCAAATCTTTCTTTATTTTTCAACCTTGCATCTTTCAGACGAGCTTTAGCAAGCTCTACATCTTCAGGCCTCCTCTCCAACTGCCTTATTCGCAATGCAAGGAGGTCTTCCCTGCTCAATCCTTCCACCAAGGGCAATACATTCCAAGTTGGAACTACTTCTTCAACTGGCATTACTGGCTTCTGACCATACATTAATTCTGCAGGCATGTATCCTGTCACACTGAGGTATGAGTTGTACGGTCAGCCCACAAAGCATATGGTAGTAACCTTGGCCACTCTCGCATTCTTTCTCTGCATGCCTTAGCCAAAGCTTTAATGATTGGATGATGTCCTCGCTCACTTTTACCATTGCCCTCAGGATTGTAAGCACATGTTAGGGACAGCTTGATGCCAATTCTAGAGAAGAATTCCCTTGCTTCTTCAACATCTAGCTCACCCCTATCAGCTGTTATTTTCCCAACACAACCATACCGACAAATCACATCTTCCAAGAGAAATTTGCATACTGTTTCCGTACTCTTTGTTCTAAGAGTACGTCCCTCTACCTGATTTGTCAAATCTTCTCTTGCAAGTGCTATGTACCGCATCTGCCAAATTCCCAAAGGCGTTGTAACTAGATCCACTACCCATTTGTAGTGCATGGCAGGTGGGTAGGTTGGTTGCAAGCCATCACGATGTCGCACATTTGAGTACATTTGACATACCATGCATGTTTCCACATATTGGAAAATATCCTTGTACATTCCTTTCCACCAATATTTTTCCTTTATTTTGATAAAGGTGGCCCACACACTTCGATGTCTAGCCCAGAGACTCTCATGGAATTCTTTTACAAGCTTCCCTTGAGTCTCTTTATCACATATGACTCTCTGTGGCATAGCATTCCTCTGCTTAGGATGCTTCCAGAGGTACCCATCCTTTAGAAAATAACCATATGCTTTTCTGCGGATCCTCTTAAATTCTGAGTCAGACCAATTTTCCTGTCTTGTCAGAGTACTCAAGTATTGACTAATAAGCAACCAATCTCCTTCATACATTTCCTCAGTAAAAGGCTCAAGTGCATTTGATAGGCAAGTATGGTCCCCCTTTGCATATGCAGTAGTGTAGAACTTTGTACCTACATCATCAATGTCACTAATCATCTCTTTTTCATCTTCATACCTGGCTCTTGATAGCATATCTGCAACTGGATTATCTTTTCCTGCAATATGCTCAAACTCAGGATTTAGTGACTTGATATAGGCAATCCACCTAAGCATAGCAATATCTGGAGTGGTACAGCTTGCTATCATCCCGAGAAGTGGCAAGCAATCAGTTTCCACAAGTACAGATGCCCCAATAAGATATTCTTTTTCACATTTTAGAGCAGTGACTATTCCCCATAACTCTCTCTTGATCTGTGGATATTTTCGTTGTCGAATGCTTAATACTTTTGCTCCAAATCTGATTACATACCTGTGATCATCCTCATCATCTTGCCCTACTGCCCATCCTATCCCAGTAGGACTAGTATCAACTGTAACAATCACAGGCCTGCCACACTCATAATCTGCCTTCCTTAGAGTAGGTGATGATTGAAGCAGATATTTCAGCTTTCGCATAGCTTTAGTATGTGCTGCATTCCACAAAATTTTTTGATTTTTCCTCAAGAGTTGATAAAGAGGGTCTGCTACATGCGCATAATGTGGGATCCAAATAACATAAAAGACACATGCACCAAGAAATCTCCTTAGCTCTGTAACATTAATGCATATCTCTTTCATTCTTTGTATTGGATCTATCTTGGCTGGACAAGGTCGGCGTCCACTAGTACTACAAAGATGTCCCACTATTAGCACTTCACCAACCCTAAACACTGATTTCAGTCCAGACAAAGTAAGATTCACTTCTTCAAGCCTGGATAGAATCATATCACAATCCTTTATATGATTTGCCACAAACTTGCGGCACCCCTTTGAATCCAAATCCCCATCTTTGTCTTTCTCATCACAGCCTTTTATTGGCACATCATCCAGAAATGGCATAGTTATTTGTGGTATGAAGTCTCGTAAGACTTTATTCATTCCATTCATCATATGTGCCACTGAGTTGGTGGCTCCCTGTGTGGTAAGGTACACATCCTTACTAATCCCAAAGGAGTTCTCATTGTGGTCAAGTCCCTGCTTTGTATATCCAGCTGGAACTGATCATATCTCGAATACAGATCACCCATAGAATATATAGCTTTCCCTGCAAATGCTTCTGCAAACTCATCCACAATCGGACCTGCTCCCACATTCCTGATTGTGACTTTGTTTACAGGTTGCATGTCTTGGATGAAGCGCAATGTTCCATTTTTCTTTGGTACAGTAAACCATCTATTGTAATATGGAGCGCATGATGGCTCCAAAATTTCCATCCTGATCTTTTCTTTTAGTAATTCCATTAGCTTTGGCAAGAGAGCCTTTGGTACTGGAATCGGCCGTCGCAGGTTCCAGGGCACATGTGGTACAGTGAAGATCACCATTGGCGCTGTTACACTTGGATCAACACAGCCTATCTCATGCGGCTGAAAAGCAAAGGCTTTCCCATGTTTTACAAGCATCTCTTCAAAGCATTCCCTTTCAACTGACAACAGAAAATCCCTTTCACCAATCTTCAGCTCTTTTAGGGTTTCCTGTGTAAACTTATGCCCAATTTTCTTCGGATCTCTGAGATTTGGTTGCGTAGAGGCTTCATCTATCTTATCTTTGCTTCCTGGTGGCAAAGGCAAGGCAACTGGTTTCACCTTCTTTGCAACTGTTTTGTACTTTGTATCAACATGAGCATCCATCTCGCAATTCATGTTTTTACATTCCACCCCCTCAAATTCCCCGATTATATCATACATCCCCACAGATGACACCTCTATCATCTCATTTCCACCCTGTAAGCATGCTCTTCCCATATCAAAAAGCACATCCATAGTATCTAGAAATGACACCTCATCAAGCACCCCTGAAATAAACTCATTCTTCTCCAAAAGACCACACTGCTCAAGACTTTTTTGTTCATTTTGTACATGTCTACGCATGCCACGCTTCAAATCCTTGCTTTTTACAAAGACCAGTGACCCATAGCTAGAGAATCCCTGAAAATTTACTGAAAAGTTATTTACATTGATTGAGTCCTGCGAGAACTCATTTTCCCTTGTACCATTGGAATCCCGCTTTACAATGGCACCTGGCCAAAATCCCTCATGTCCCTGTAATTCATGAATTCTCTATTTATCTTTGCGAGTGATTGTGCTCGAAGAGACTCACGATTCCTTTCATGGTTAATGCAAACTGTTAAGAACTGAACAGCTTTCTTGCCATCTTTACTCCTTATTCTTGCATATGCCGAGCCATCATACGATGACATCTCCTGAACAAAGAAGTTCTGATCATCTTTCACATCCCCTATAGTTACCCTTACATTTGGACATGCTGCATAGAGCTCTCCAGATGAGTTATTAGCTGCTTTAATCATCCACCCATGATCTACATCCATTGGCCACTTACATTTGTTGTAGAGATTTTTAGCCATAAGATTTATTTCAGATCCATGATCAATTAGAGCGACATATGGCTCTTCCAAATCACCTATCTTGACAAGGGTTTCAGTGGTTGCTCTTGCCCAATGGCTCCTGGAGTAATGACTCTTTGTAAGAACTTCTTTTTCATCATCCTCTTCCACAAAGCGCACTTGTCGTGCCCCATCAGCAGAGTGATTACATTCCACCACATTTTCTCTCTCTTCCTTTTGCTGTACCTGTACTCCATGAGTCTTGGAAGTGCTTGCCTCCCCTTTTGATGGAATAGATTCAATTATGGATTGCCTTTTCCTTCGTATAATATCAATTATCTCATCATGGAATTCTTTCTTTGCAATCCCCAAGACTTCCCCTAGTGTAAATTCCACTCTGCTGTTTAGAATCCTCTCTTAAAGCACCTTTTTAAGATCTGTTGTTGCGGCTTCAATATCAGATTGAAGCTTGTAGAGTGGACTTTTCCCTTTACCCTTCTCTTTCTCATGCTTCATTTTTGCTGGCACTTCTTCCATTGATACTTCGTGTGGAGGTCTGCTATGCGGTGGAGGCATATGTGATGGCCCAGGATCCTTCTTCTCACTACCACGAGTAACCCTTTTTGATGGCCCTCCTTCCTCATTTTCCCTTTTACGCTTCTCCTCTACCTGTGCCTCATTATTCTGGTATTTAGCAATGTAGGCATGAACAGATAAAGAATCCACAGGCTCCTCCCAACCAGTCTCAAGACGTATACAATCACCTGCCTCATGTAAAGCTTGCTTAGACACCTTCTTTGACGCAATTAATTCCATTGTTGATGGCCAAAAATCTTCATTCTCATAATCTTCATCATTCTCAGATCCCTGCTTTGATTGACCAGCCTTTAGCCCATAGGTTGCTGCTTCAACCATAGAGATGGCATGACTATCAGCCATATCCTCAACCAGCTTTTTCATCCCTCCTTTTCCAAAGTTTGTACTTAATGGAAGACCAGTCTCTGTAAGGTGGATTTTCCCATCTTTGAAAAACACAAGTTGATTTTTGAGGGCTTCTTTATAGCTAGCACAATCTTTCTTTGCATGTTCTGGGTCATCACACCATATGCATCTGTATGTAAACCCTTCTTTGCTTTGAGGCCTTTGCATAGAAGCCTGCCCTAATGGTAGCCCCTTTTCTTCAATCCTGGACATCTTCAATTTTAGATCTCGCATGCCCTTAATAAGTTCTTTCATCGGCCCTTCTACCTTTGGGATTACAGGTAGATTCTCAGGGGTAACAGCAATTATAGGAGTTGCCGAGCTCATCACCATTTTATCCCTCCTTCGTTGCCGCTTTGCTAGCATGGTGACCGCATCCTCAACATCATTCCAATCACTCTTTAGTCCCTGCTCTGTATCCTTATCCTCAAGGAGAATTTCCAGTTTTTCTTGGAGATCTTTCCCAGCTGCTTGTAAGAAGAGCTTTGTTTTTTCTCTGTCCAAAGTTGTGCGCTCTATCCTTGACAGTTGGGCATAGCGCTTCTCAAACTCTCTTAGCAACTCTCTGGCAGAAATTTCCATTTTGGGTTTTGTGACCCATTCCAAGAAAGTTCGTTTGGTCACTCGCTCACAATCCTCCATGAAATATTCATCCTTTAAAGCAAGCTTGAACTCCTCCTAGTTTCTGCCACCATGTGCTGTCTGCAATCCTCTTATACGCTCTCTTATTTCAGGAACACATACCAGCTCAAAACTTCGAACCATATCCTCCTCAGTCACCCTATTTAGCTCCATTTCCTTTATGTAATTGCGCAGGTACTTTGTAATATCCTTTCCATCAAATTGATCCACCTTTTTCACAATTGATTGCAGTGCTTTGGTCGTGGAAATTTGTCCCCTCTCAGCAGCTTGCTGCTGTTGCATATACATAGTAAACATTTAAAACATCTGCATAACCCCGGGGTCAAAATGAACCCCCTGACCCTCAGGATTCTCAGCCATAGCTTCCCTGTATATTTCACCACACTCTCACCCCAGCAGTTTCACGTCGGGTTCACCAAAAGAGCTGTCGTGACGTGGACGGTGTCGCTGGGAAAGTACGAGACTTCTAGCTGTGAGAGTAGCTTCTGATTTCCACAAGGAAACTCACACACATAATTCTCCAGGGAGCAAGGACATATCCATTTTTGATGACATAAACATGTGCCAATTCACCTCATTACATCCCTGAATTCAGCCTGACGATTGCACATGAATTGTGTATCAAGTGCGTGTCCCGTTCCAAGCATAGAATTACTGGCTCCTTTTTCCTAATCCCTCAAACCAATCACATGTAGGCATAACATAATCTTCAAAAATTTCCCACATACATGTGACCCTTTACATTCCATACATCAAGTAACACCAATTCCATCATTTCAAGATGTTCTTTATCACCTGAAAACCTGCTTTTAAATTCTAACATCTCACAAACAAAAGATGACATATGGCATAACTATAACATGCTCATGAGATTTAGATAACTCCATGACTTGCATTCCAAAATCCGATCGAGTAGGAAATAAAACCAACTTTCAGGAGCCTTAATGTATTTTTGATACCTTTATTCCACAATTCTCTAAGTCCCAAAATCTTCTCATTCTCCAAAACCTTTAACTCATTCTCCAAAACCTTTAAGGATATATAAGCTATACGATTTTTCTAAATCGTAGGAAGTAGTAACAAAAATAATAATAAAAAACCCACTTATCTGAAAGTAACCAAGTGAAATTTTTCTTTGATTTTCTTGCGAATCTCTATAGTCGCTTCGCTCTGCAGACTGCGCAATGAAGAGAACGTGGAAAAACTGAAAAGCATCTCTTTAAATAGTACTCAAATCCCTCTTCAATTCTAGCACCTACAAGCTATGAACAGTAGATACTGTTTAGATTTGAAATTCTCTGGTAGATGGCGACCCTGCTTCACCATTTCTGCACATACTGTACTCTGATATGTGCTTTCCCTCGCTTCCCTGGTTTTCATCACTTTCCCGCAAGGAAATCGGCGCCCATCCCTTTTGCAGGATCTCACATTTCCATACATGTTGAGAGGGTGTTCCCTACTGCAAGGTCTACCATAAGCATAAGGCTCCATATTTCACACCACACTCATATACAAAAGCTTCGAGACCTGACTCAGCCTCAGCTCGTCTTATTGAACCTCATTTACAATATGAACATATGTACATGGGCATCATATAATGACTCGTCATAGCACTTAATCCCATGCATCTAGATTTGCATTTGATAGTCTCATATGCATGGTTTCACACCATAGACGTGCCATGGCATGACATCCACCCCCTCTAAACCTCCACATCCTCTGGTATGTGCCAAATCATCATCAAGATCCACATATATCTGGATGTCGTCCTCATCTTCAACATTATTAGGAAAATCATCCTCTTCCTCTTCAGCCATATCCATGTTATCACTATCAAGCCTCTCATCCTGAGTTCCCTGTGAATCAAAAGGATCATTATCATGCCTTCTTTTAAACATCTTGATTCTTTTGCCTGCTCTACAAGATTCTTTATCTCTGTTCCATCAAGCTCACACAGGGTATATGTGGCATTTCCATGCACATGCTTGACAATGTAAGGGCCAAACCATCTTTTTGCAAATTTTCTTTGAACAGTGAACTGGTTGTCAAGACTACTATCATACATTACGACCCAATCACCTTCTTCAATAGGTTTTGGCCGGAGTCTGTGTCTTCTATCAAATCTTTCTTTATTTTTCAACCTTGCATCTTTCAGACGAGCTTTAGCAAGCTCTACATCTTCAGGCCTCCTCTCCAACTGCCTTATTCGCAATGCAAGGAGGTCTTCCCTGCTCAATCCTTCCACCCAGGGCAATACATTCCAAGTTGGAACTACTTCTTCAACTGGCATTACTGGCTTCTGACCATACATTAATTCTGCAGGCATGTATCCTGTCACACTGAGCTATGAGTTATACGGTCAGCCCACAAAGCATATGGTAGTAACCTTGGCCACTCTCGCATTCTTTCTCTGCATGCCTTAGCCAAAGCTTTAATGATTGGAGGATGTCCTCGCTCACTTTTACCATTGCCCTCAGGATTGTAAGCATATGTTAGGGACAGCTTGATGCCAATTCTAGAGAAGAATTCCCTTGCTTCTTCAACATCTAGCTCACCCCTATCAGCTGTTATTTTCCCAACACAACCATACCGACAAATCACATCTTCCAAGAGAAATTTGCATACTGTTTCCGTACTCTTTGTTCTAAGAGTACGCCCCTCTACCTGATTTGTCAAATCTTCTCTTGCAAGTGCTATGTACCGCATCTGCCAAATTCCCAAAGGCGTTGTAACTAGATCCACTACCCATTTGTAGTGCATGGTAGGTGGGTAGGTTGGTTGCAAGCCATCACGATGTCGCACATTTGAGTACATTTGACATACCATGCATGTTTCCACATATTGGAAAATATCCTTGTACATTCCTTTCCACCAATATTTTTCCTTTATTTTGATAAAGGTGGCCCACACACTTCGATGTCTAGCCCAGAGACTCTCATGGAATTCTTTTACAAGCTTCCCTTGAGTCTCTTTATCACATATGACTCTCTGTGGCATAGCATTCCTCTGCTTAGGATGCTTCCAGAGGTACCCATCCTTTAGAAAATAACCATATGCTTTTCTGCGGATCCTCTTAAATTCTGAGTCAGACCAATTTTCCTGTCTTGTCAGAGTACTCAAGTATTGACTAATAAGCAACCAATCTCCTTCATACATTTCCTCAGTAAAAGGCTCAAGTGCATTTGATAGGCAAGTATGGTCCCCCTTTGCATATGCAGTAGTGTAGAACTTTGTACCTATATCATCAATGTCACTAATCATCTCTTTTTCATCTTCATACCTGGCTCTTGATAGCATATCTGCAACTGGATTATCTTTTCCTGCAATATGCTCAAACTCAGGATTTAGTGACTTGATATAGGCAATCCACCTAAGCATAGCAATATCTGGAGTGGTACAGCTTGCTATCATCCCAAGAAGTGGCAAGCAATCAGTTTCCACAAGTACAGATGCCCCAATAAGATATTCTTTTTCACATTTTAGAGCAGTGACTATTCCCCATAACTCTCTCTTGATCTATGTATTTTCGTTGTCGAATGCTTAATACTTTTGCTCCAAATCTGATTACATACCTGTGATCATCCTCATCATCTTGCCCTACTGCCCATCCTATCCCAGTAGGACTAGTATCAACTGTAACAATCACAGGCCTGCCACACTCATAATCTGCCTTCCTTAGAGTAGGTGATGATTGAAGCAGATATTTCAGCTTCCGCATAGCTTTAGTATGTGCTGCATTCCACAAAATTTTTTGATTTTTCCTCAAGAGTTGATAAAGAGGGTCTGCTACATGCGCATAATGTGGGATCCAAATAACATAAAAGACACATGCACCAAGAAATCTCCTTAGCTCTGTAACATTAATGCATATCTCTTTCATTCTTTGTATTGGATCTATCTTGGCTGGACAAGGTCGGCGTCCACTAGTACTACAAAGATGTCCCACTATTAGCACTTCACCAACCCTAAACACTGATTTCAGTCCAGACAAAGTAAGATTCACTTCTTCAAGCCTGGATAGAATCATATCACAATCCTTTATATGATTTGCCACAAACTTGCGGCACCCCTTTGAATCCAAATCCCCATCTTTGTCTTTCTCATCACAACCTTTTATTGGCACATCATCCAGAAATGGCATAGTTATTTGTGGTATGAAGTCTCGTAAGACTTTATTCATTCCATTCATCATATGTGCCACTGAGTTGGTGGCTCCCTGTGTGGAAAGGTACACATCCTTACTAATCCCAAAGTAGTTCTCATTGTGGTCAAGTCCCTGCTTTGTATATCCAGCTGGAACTGATCATATCCCGAATACAGATCACCCATAGAATATATAGCTTTCCCTGCAAATGCTTCTGCAAACTCATCCACAATCGGACCTGCTCCCACATTCCTGATTGTGACTTTGTTTACAGGTTGCATGTCTTGGATGAAGCACAATGTTCCATTTTTCTTTGGTACAGTAAACCATCTGTTGTAATATGGAGCGCATGATGGCTCCAAAATTCCCATCCTGATCTTTTCTTTTAGTAATTCCATTAGCTTTGGCAAGAGAGCCTTTGGTACTGGAATCGGCCGCAGGTTCCAGGGCACATGTGGTACAGTGAAGATCACCATTGGCACTGTTACACTTGGATCAACACAGCCTATCTCATGCGGCTGAAAAGCAAAGGCTTTCCCATGTTTTACAAGCATCTCTTCAAAGCATTCCCTTTCAACTGACAACAGAAAATCCCTTTCACCAATCTTCAGCTCTTTTAGGGTTTCCTGTGTAAACTTATGCCCAATTTTCTTCGGATCTCTGAGATTTGGTTGCGTAGAGGCTTCATCTATCTTCTCTTTGCTTTCTGGTGGCAAAGGCAAGGCAACTAGTTTCACCTTCTTTGCAACCGTTTTGTACTTTGTATCAACATGAGCATCCATCTCGCAATTCATGTTTTTACATTCCACCCCCTCAAATTCCCCGATTATATCATACATCCCCACAGATGACACCTCTATCATCTCATTTCCACCCTGTAAGCATGCTCTTCCCATATCAAAAAGCACATCCATAGTATCTACAAATGACACCTCATCAAGCACCCCTGAAATAAACTCATTCTTCTCCAAAAGACCACACTGCTCAAGACTTTTTTGTTCATTTTGTACATGTCTACGCATGCCACGCTTCAAATCCTTGCTTTTTACAAAGACCAGTGACCCATAGCTAGAGAATCCCTGAAAATTTACTGAAAAGTTATTTACATTGATTGAGTCCAGCGAGAACTCATTTTCCCTTGTACCATTGGAATTGTAAGATCCCTGTTCCCACCGAGCAACGAATTCAAGATACTGGCAGCGGAAGTAGCACTTCTCGCGCGGGACAGGGTTCCCACATTCGGGGCGTCACCCACGGATATCCGGATAAGAGACTAATCCGTCGATTTTTCCAAAACCGAACCCGGAAAACTTCCTTTACCGAAAAACACGGGTGATTCCACCTGGATAACTTTTTACTCTAACGTAGTCAAGAACATTTCTGATTGAGCTGATCCAATTGCATCTATAAGATACATGGTCAGATTAAGGAAGAAACTTGCACTTGGATCATTGGGATCAACGCTTTTTTCCCCATTCAAGAGGCACAGCCGTTGATTCCTATCCATAGAACAGTTACTGTCCGGGATTTATTTTATCTATCGTAAAAAAAACAAAAGTTTGAGTCTCGATTTACGGATCCATCAGTCCAGCCTAACCCCATCCAATCCCATGGGTTAGCCAACCGCCCAACCACTGTAGTGATGGGATCCAATTAAGAATTTGATTAGGTTTTGTCCCGGGTACCAAGGAAAAGAGTTCCAACGCCCCCTAGCCGGATGTTCATTCAAAATAAAACTAGTCACACCACTCACACACCCAATATGAAATTGCCTTTTTCACAGATTCAACCAGTTTAAAACAATCCTTTAATAAAACCATAGTATCACTGATCACCATCTTCCAATTTGTCCAGTTGATTCTCAATTTTCCCATCATTCCTTCATCAGAGTATCTATGGCATCATTGGTAACTAGGACGCTCACCACCTGTCCACTCAGGGGCCGTTTCCTAATCCCTAGCCCATAATACTCGGCAATATAATCACTTATCAAGATGGACTCTCGTTGAAGATCAGCAAGATCAACCAACAGATCCATATAAGGAGCCATGGACTCATCCATTGAAGACCAGCAAGGTCAATCAACCAGATCCATGCTCGATTTCAGAAAACAACTCCAACTCTGTTCCAATATCTTCCTCGACGCACGCGTGGGTATCCTGGGCGACCCAGAGCCCGAGCACCGTATGGTCAGCACCCTCTAGGATCCTTCGCAGGTAACCTAGCGCTTCACGCATAGGCCGCTTCCTTGGCCCCTCATCCACCGTACCGGAAGCTCACCATTTTAATCGCACCGAGGCTGGTCAAGACCTCGGCCGACCTTGCTACGCGAGACGTCCTTCATTGACTCTCCGTCAGCAGTTGCAACATTATCAGTTAGGTCTCACGACCTTAATCACAAGATAGTCACAATGCTCCCCCAGCAATCTTGACATAAAACAGTCATTTACAAACAGCATTTACAAACAGTTTACAATACAGTTTCTATTTTTACTTTCATTTTTCCACATTATCCCTCATTAATCCACATTACTTATTCCATATTCCATTTATATGTATACTCATCCCATCACATCATTTTCCATCTCAACACTTCATATTCCTTCACATCACCTATCGTATATTCACATCCATACATATATCCACATCCACATCCACATCCACATTCACATCCACACATCCACATCTACATCCATACATCTAATTTCACATCCACATCAACATGCACATTCATGCATCCACATCCATACATCCACATCTACATGTACATTCACATCCATACATCCACATCTATATGCGTACATTCTCATCTACATGCATACATCCACATCTCTATGCATACATCCACATCCACATCCACATTCACATTCTCCTCATACATCTACATCTACATGCATACATCCACCTCCACATCCACATCCACATCTACATCTACATGCATACATCCACCTCCACATCCACATCCACATCTATACATCTACATCTACATGCATACATCCACATCCCTATTTACATCCTCATCTATACATCTACTTCTACATGCATACATCCACATCTCCATGCATACATCCACCTCCACATTCACACTCACATCCATACATCTACATCTACATGCAACATCCACATCTCCATGCATAATAAAATTCTTTTAATTAATCTAGGATGATAGTTCCTAGAATATGGTAGGATGTCCTCTTTTTATGCTTTGAATGAATTTATTTTATGCGTAATTTCTATAAAAATTTTGCCATAGCTCCGCTACTATGACTGATAAATCTCAAATTTTTTTTTCTAAGGAATAAAGCTTATCATTAAGGATATAATTAGAATGGTCTCTAATTGGGTCATCAATCCATAAGGGATTGAATCATCAATGTGCATAAACTAAAAGTATAGAAAAAAGCCATTAATTTGGCCTCAAGCATAGCTTAATCTTGGATTAAGGAAAAGCTTTATGAAAAGCTTCATTTGGATTGAGAATGGGTCATGAGTATGACCATTTCTTGAGTGAGAGAGAGAAATTACATAAAAACCATTAGAATTTAAACATAAATGGAAATTAACTTCAATAGCATTTATTAAATTATGTAACTCTTCACTACTATTCACCAATTAACTTCAATAGCATTTAAAAAAAAACCATACCAATTAAGCTTCTCAAGCTTGAGAGGGGTTGAGAAGAGAGAATCATTGAAAAATTATAGAAAAGATCAAAATTCAATATACTTACCTTATGATTTGCTTGATTCTTTATTCACGGTAGAGGCCCCCAACCAATCAATTGGTTTAGTATGTTGATGGAGCCACCAATGGGGATTGAAGAAAGAGAGAAGTATCAAAAACTAGTGAATTATTAAAGAATTCACAGTTCTTGGCTTAGGTAGAGTAGAGTAACAATGCATAAGACACTCTATATTTTGGCTTAGGTGGAGTAGAGTAACAAAGCATAAGACACTATCTATTTTGGCTTAGGTGGAGTAGAGTAACAAAGCATAAGACACTATATATTTTGGCTTAGGTGGAGTAGAGTAATAAAGCATAAGACACTATATATTTTGGCTTAGGTGGAGTAGAGTAACAAGGCATAAGACACTATATATTTTGACATAGGTGGAGTAGAGTAACAAAGCATAAGACACTATCTATTTTGGCTTAGGTGGAGTAGAGTAACAAAGCATAAGACACTATCTATTTTGTCTTAGGTGGAGTAGAGTAACAAAGCATAAGACACTATATATTTTTCAACAAGGGGAGGCTTCTATTTATAGGAAAATTTGAGCTCCTAACCAAACAAACTGATTCTAGAATTTTCCAAGTCAGTTTGGTCACTTTTTGACCATTTTTAGGTCAATTAAGCTAACTTTTTGGAACTAGACTTGAATGAGGAGAGAGGAGAGATGAAATATCTCAAGTTTTATGAGTTTAAAACTCATTCAAGCATGTGAAATATGCACCTCCTTTAAAGAACTCTCCTTCCTTACATATGTGTCATAGTTTTTTTATTAATAAACCTTGTACATTTTTAACTCTTCATCTTATGTGAAATATGCACCTCCTTTAAAGAACTCCCCTTCCTTACATATGTGTCATAATGGAATCATTTTAATATTGCTCATAGTTTTTTACTAATAAACCTTGTACATTTTCAACTCTTCATCTTATGTGAGCATTTAAGGGACTCCCCTTCCTTACATATGTGTCATAATAAAATCATTATTCCCAAAATATCTCATATTTTTAATATTGCTCATAGTTTTTTACTAATAAACCTTGTACATTTTCAACTCTTCACCTCATGAGAGCATTTACTCATTTTTGGGTATTTTCTTTTTACAATTTGGATTTATCTCCTCCCTACACATGGATTGATGCTATTGGCCCATAGAAACCTTAATTGGACCATAGTCTAAAGATTTCTGAAAATCTAGACCCTTAGACTAAGGTTCTTTATACCTATTTCCAATTAATTCCAATTGCACATTGGAAAATTCTTTTTGAATTTCTGTTTTAGGGAAACTTATTTTAATAAGATGAGTTATTTTTCTATCCAAAAATATTCATAATCTGAATATTCTCTCTCTAGAATAATTTTCTCTCTCTAGGCTAAAACAGCTAGAAACAAGGTCTTTATATTTCTGAAGAGGGATTGATTACAGGGGAAGATACTAGACATCAAAAAGGGGTGGGGGAGGAATCTTACATTCTACCCCACTTAAAAAACGTGAGATGTCCTCATCTCGCAACTTGGGATAATTTCGCAAGATGCACGAATATGAGACTTAGAGAAAAATTTTTAATCAAGATTAACCACCAAGAAAAGTCTTAAAGGGAGCAAGATTCAAAATAAGAACAAGATTTAAACTTTATTCATTCTCGGAACTTATACAGTAAAGATAGAAGAACTCTTTACACTTCCATAAGCCCGTCCATCATATGGTCACAAAAGCAGTCCTCACAAGCTGCACAAGTATAGGGTAACTCATCTATGGGAATGATTCTGCTGGTTATTGCCGCACCTATCTCAGTGGTATGAGGTGATCTAACAAAAGGACCTCTGAGAGGCAAGCCAAAAACGGGATAAAGGCATATCTTCTCATGAGGAAGAAAACACGCCAGTAAGAAGACCCGCTCAGAAAACCCAAGATGTCTTGATCTCATGACGCAGTAGTATCGGGGACCCAAACCCAAAGCTTCAATAACCATGGCCAAGCGGACATTGTTACGAAAGTGCTGCTGACCCCAGGGTGTTACCCTAGTTATGTTTTGATAGGTCCGCCATTTGGTCTGCGCTACAGAAGTTCCTAGGTGAGGAAAAAGTGAGCGCTCATACTGTTCTATAAAGTCCTTCTTCACAGACTCTCTTGCGTCTTGAAGGTGAGAAATCATCATGGATAAAACTAGTTCTTGTTGCCAAGCCATGAAGGAGATTAAGAAAGAAAGGAGATTGATGGGAGTAAGATTACTGTGAGCAACAAGTAAAAGTTACGACTTATATAAAGGAAGGAGCTAGCGTAACTTAGAAGCCAACGATAACTTGCCATTGAAGTTTTACCGTCGTTCCATGATTTGAGTTTGACACATTTTTCTATAGAAGGCATTAAGAATTTTGAGATGAGGAGATAAAAGAAGCTTGTAGGCTAAGTCACCTACTTTCATTGAATTCAGATATAAGGGTCACAATATCTGGGGGTAACTTCTTATACTCCCCAAGAGATAAAGAACTTCTTTTGGGCCGTACTCGAATGAAAGCCAAAACCTTGGTATCCAAAACACTAATTCTCATTTCTGAACTCATTGTTCTAAATCCTTAAAACAGGTGGGACTCTTGAGAAGTATTCTAGGGAAAGGGTCTTCCTTTTTTTAAACAGAAACTTTCTTTTATTTTAGAGAGGGAATAATTATGAGATCAGAAGGGAGGTTCTTACTCCTATATACCTCGAAGACTGGGGAGGAATCTTACATTCTACCCCACTTAAAAAGTGCGAGATGTCCTCATCTCGCAAGGTAGAGGACAGCTCTTTTTCTTAAGATCCAATTTTATTCTGGGGTTCCTTATATTTTGGTCAACCCAACAGAACACTGGGATAAATATCCCTTATATAGAACTCATCATTAAATAACAATTCATTCAGATCATGTCATTCATATCTTTAACATGATAATGGTCCATTAGACCGAAAAGTTTCCTTCGGAACATTCCTCCACGAAAATTTCAGTCAAGCAAGTTCTCAATTTGACCTCCCTTAACTTGATCTACCGGTCAAGTATTAACAGTAGCAATCTAACAGCACAACCCACTAACCTCATAGTGATTTGCTGAATTCATTATCATCATTCTAGTTATGAATATCATCACAAGGACTCGTCCCATTCCCCCTCATTGTGGTTTCATTATATTTCAACTAATTTTTAAAAATCATCATTTTTCAATCAGAATTTTCAATCAGAATCCAAATCAATTCATCCATTCTCAAACAGAATTAAAAATCATATCAATCACATTCGAAATCATCATCTAGATAGCATTAACGCTTATAATTTCAAGTCTTAGATTTACTCGTATATACTGTCAGTAAAGAGCTGCAGGATACTCTCGGTATATACGAGTAGTCACGGTCCTTAGAATTATAAGATAATTACTATCATGTCTAGGCCTCAAGCAAGTCAGGGATTCTATATAATTGCGGTACTTCCATCTGAAGACCCAATTACCAATTTACGAGTTTCAGTTTGAATATCAAATTGTATGAATTATCTCACACAATTATAACCTTTTTGTGTTTCTTGATAAATTTTTGATATATTTGTCTTCTCAGTTGATCTTTATTAACCAAATGCTCTGATACCAACTGTAAGATCCCTGTTCCCACCGAGCAACGAATTCAAGATACTGGCAGCGGAAGTAGCACTTCTCGCGCGGGACAGGGTTCCCACATTCGAGGCGTCACCCACGGATATCCGGATAAGAGACTAATCCGTCGATTTTTCCAAAACCGAACCCGGAAAACTTCCTTTACCGAAAAGCACGGGTGATTCCACCTGGATAACTTTTTACTCTAACGTAGTCAAGAACATTTCTGATTGAGCTGATCCAATTGCATCTATAAGATACATGGTCAGATTAAGGAAGAAACTTGCACTTGGATCATTGGGATCAACGCTTTTTTCCCCATTCAAGAGGCACAGCCGTTGATTCCTATCCATAGAACAGTTACTGTCCGGGATTTATTTTATCTATCGTAAAAAAAAACAAAAGTTTGAGTCTCGATTTACGGATCCATCAGTCCAGCCTAACCCCATCCAATCCCATGGGTTAGCCAACCGCCCAACCACTGTAGTGATGGGATCCAATTAAGAATTTGATTAGGTTTTGTCCTGGGTACCAAGGAAAAGAGTTCCAAGGCCCCCTAGCCGGATGTTCATGCAAAATAAAACTAGTCACACCACTCACACACCCAATATGAAATTGCCTTTTTCACAGATTCAACCAGTTTAAAACAATCCTTTAATAAAACCATAGTATCACTGATCACCATCTTCCAATTTGTCCAGTTGATTCTCAATTTTCCCATCATTCCTTCATCAGAGTATCTATGGCATCATTGGTAACTAGGACGCTCACCACCTGTCCACTCAGGGGCCGTTTCCTAATCCCTAGCCCATAATACTCGGCAATATAATCACTTATCAAGATGGACTCTCGTTGAAGATCAGCAAGATCAACCAACAGATCCATATAAGGAGCCATGGACTCATCCATTGAAGACCAGCAAGGTCAATCAACCAGATCCATGCTCGATTTCAGAAAACAACTCCAACTCTGTTCCAATATCTTCCTCGACGCACGCGTGGGTATCCTGGGCGACCCAGAGCCCGAGCACCGTATGGTCAGCACCCTCTAGGATCCTTCGCAGGTAACCTAGCGCTTCACGCATAGGCCGCTTCCTTGGCCCCTCATCCACCGTACCGGAAGCTCACCATTTTAATCGCACCGAGGCTGGTCAAGACCTCGGCCGACCTTGCTACGCGAGACGTCCTTCATTGACTCTCCGTCAGCAGTTGCAACATTATCAGTTAGGTCTCACGACCTTAATCACAAGATAGTCACAATGCTCCCCCAGCAATCTTGACATAAAACAGTCATTTACAAACAGCATTTACAAACAGTTTACAATACAGTTTCTATTTTTACTTTCATTTTTCCACATTATCCCTCATTAATCCACATTACTTATTCCATATTCCATTTATATGTATACTCATCCCATCACATCATTTTCCATCTCAACACTTCATATTCCTTCACATCACCTATCGTATATTCACATCCATACATATATCCACATCCACATCCACATCCACATTCACATCCACACATCCACATCTACATCCATACATCTAATTTCACATCCACATCAACATGCACATTCATGCATCCACATCCATACATCCACATCTACATGCACATTCACATCCATACATCCACATCTATATGCGTACATTCTCATCTACATGCATACATCCACATCTCTATGCATACATCCACATCCACATCCACATTCACATTCTCCTCATACATCTACATCTACATGCATACATCCACCTCCACATCCACATCCACATCTACATCTACATGCATACATCCACCTCCACATCCACATCCACATCTATACATCTACATCTACATGCATACATCCACATCCCTATTTACATCCTCATCTATACATCTACTTCTACATGCATACATCCACATCTCCATGCATACATCCACCTCCACATTCATACTCACATCCATACATCTACATCTACATGCAACATCCACATCTCCATGCATAATAAAATTCTTTTAATTAATCTAGGATGATAGTTCCTAGAATATGGTAGGATGTCCTCTTTTTATGCTTTGAATGAATTTATTTTATGCGTAATTTCTATAAAAATTTTGCCATAGCTCCGCTACTATGACTGATAAATCTCAATTTTTTTTTCTAAGGAATAAAGCTTATCATTAAGGATATAATTAGAATGGTCTCTAATTGGGTCATCAATCCATAAGGGATTGAATCATCAATGTGCATAAACTAAAAGTATAGAAAAAAGCCATTAATTTGGCCTCAAGCATAGCTTAATCTTGGATTAAGGAAAAGCTTTATGAAAAGCTTCATTTGGATTGAGAATGGGTCATGAGTATGACCATTTCTTGAGTGAGAGAGAGAAATTACATAAAAACCATTAGAATTTAAACATAAATGGAAATTAACTTCAATAGCATTTATTAAATTATGTAACTCTTCACTACTATTCACCAATTAACTTCAATAGCATTTAAAAAAAAACCATACCAATTAAGCTTCTCAAGCTTGAGAGGGGTTGAGAAGAGAGAATCATTGAGAAATTATAGAAAAGATCAAAATTCAATATACTTACCTTATGATTTGCTTGATTCTTTATTCACGGTAGAGGCCCCCAACCAATCAATTGGTTTAGTATGTTGATGGAGCCACCAATGGGGATTGAAGAAAGAGAGAAGTATCAAAAACTAGTGAATTATTAAAGAATTCACAGTTCTTGGCTTAGGTAGAGTAGAGTAACAATGCATAAGACACTCTATATTTTGGCTTAGGTGGAGTAGAGTAACAAAGCATAAGACACTATCTATTTTGGCTTAGGTGGAGTAGAGTAACAAAGCATAAGACACTATATATTTTGGCTTAGGTGGAGTAGAGTAATAAAGCATAAGACACTATATATTTTGGCTTAGGTGGAGTAGAGTAACAAGGCATAAGACACTATATATTTTGGCATAGGTGGAGTAGAGTAACAAAGCATAAGACACTATCTATTTTGGCTTAGGTGGAGTAGAGTAACAAAGCATAAGACACTATCTATTTTGTCTTAGGTGGAGTAGAGTAACAAAGCATAAGACACTATATATTTTTCAACAAGGGGAGGCTTCTATTTATAGGAAAATTTGAGCTCCTAACCAAACAAACTGATTCTAGAATTTTCCAAGTCAGTTTGGTCACTTTTTGACCATTTTTAGGTCAATTAAGCTAACTTTTTGGAACTAGACTTGAATGAGGAGAGAGGAGAGATGAAATATCTCAAGTTTTATGAGTTTAAAACTCATTCAAGCATGTGAAATATGCACCTCCTTTAAAGAACTCTCCTTCCTTACATATGTGTCATAGTTTTTTTATTAATAAACCTTGTACATTTTCAACTCTTCATCTTATGTGAAATATGTGAAATATGCACCTCCTTTAAAGAACTCCCCTTCCTTACATATGTGTCATAGTTTTTTTATTAATAAACCTTGTACATTTTCAACTCTTCATCTTATGTGAAATATGCACCTCCTTTAAAGAACTCCCCTTCCTTACATATGTGTCATAATGGAATCATTTTAATATTGCTCATAGTTTTTTACTAATAAACCTTGTACATTTTCAACTCTTCATCTTATGTGAGCATTTAAGGGACTCCCCTTCCTTACATATGTGTCATAATAAAATCATTATTCCCAAAATATCTCATATTTTTAATATTGCTCATAGTTTTTTACTAATAAACCTTGTACATTTTCAACTCTTCACCTCATGAGAGCATTTACTCATTTTTGGGTATTTTCTTTTTACAATTTGGATTTATCTCCTCCCTACACATGGATTGATGCTATTGGCCCATAGAAACCTTAATTGGACCATAGTCTAAAGATTTCTGAAAATCTAGACCCTTAGACTAAGGTTCTTTATACCTATTTCCAATTAATTCCAATTGCACATTGGAAAATTCTTTTTGAATTTCTGTTTCAGGGAAACTTATTTTAATAAGATGAGTTATTTTTCTACCCAAAAATATTCATAATCTGAATATTCTCTCTCTAGAATAATTTTCTCTCTCTAGGCTAAAACAACTAGAAACAAGGTCTTTATATTTCTGAAGAGGGATTGATTACAGGGGAAGATACTAGACATCAAAAAGGGGTGGGGGAGGAATCTTACAGGAATCCCGCTTTACAATGGCACCTGGCCAAAATCCCTCATTTCCCTGTAATTCATGAATTCTCTATTTATCTTTGCGAGTGACTGTGCTCGAAGAGACTCACGATTCCTTTCATGGTTAATGCAAACTGTTAAGAACTGAACAGCTTTCTTGCCATCTTTACTCCTTATTCTTGCATATGCCAAGCCATCATACGATGACATCTCCTGAACAAAGAAGTTCTGATCATCTTTCACATCCCCTATAGTTACCCTTACATTTGGACATGCTGCATAGAGCTCTCCAGATGAGTTATTAGCTGCTTTAATCATCCACCCATGATCTACATCCATTGGCCACTTACATTTGTTGTAGAGATTTTTAGCCATAAGATTTATTTCAGATCCATGATCAATTAGAGCGACATATGGCTCTTCCAAATCACCTATCTTGACAAGGGTTTCAGTGGTTGCTCTTGCCCAATGGCTCCTGGAGTAATGACTCTTTGTAAGAACTTCTTTTTTATCATCCTCTTCCACAAAGCGCACTTGTCGTGCCCCATCAGCAGAGTGATTACATTCCACCACATTTTCTCTCTCTTCCTTTTGATGTACCTGTACTCCATGAGTCTTGGAAGTGCTTGCCTCCCCTTTTGATGGAATAGATTCAATTATGGATTGCCTTTTCCTTCGTATAATATCAATTATCTCATCATGGAATTCTTTCTTTGCAATCCCCAAGACTTCCCCTAGTGTAAATTCCACTCTGCTGTTTAGAATCCTCTCTTAAAGCACCTTTTTAAGATCTGTTGTTGCGGCTTCAATATCAGATTGAAGCTTGTAGAGTGGACTTTTTCCTTTACCCTTCTCTTTCTCATGCTTCATTTTTGCTGGCACTTCTTCCATTGATACTTCGTGTGGAGGTCTGCTATGCGGTGGAGGCATATGTGATGGCCCAGGATCCTTCTTCTCACTACCACGAGTAACCCTTTTTGATGGCCCTCCTTCCTCATTTTCCCTTTTACGCTTCTCCTCTACCTGTGCCTCATTATTCTGGTATTTAGCAATGTAGGCATGAACAGATAAAGAATCCACAGGCTCCTCCCAACCAGTCTCAAGACGTATACAATCACCTGCCTCATGTAAAGCTTGCTTAGACACCTTCTTTGACGCAATTAATTCCATTGTTGATGGCCAAAAATCTTCATTCTCATAATCTTCATCATTCTCAGATCCTTGCTTTGATTGACCAGCCTTTAGCCCATAGGTTGCTGCTTCAACCATAGAGATGGCATGACTATCAGCCATATCCTCAACCAGCTTTTTCATCCCTCCTTTCCCAAAGTTTGTACTTAATGGAAGACCAGTCTCTGTAAGGTGGATTTTCCCATCTTTGAAAAACACAAGTTGATTTTTGAGGGCTTCTTTATAGCTAGCACAATCTTTCTTTGCATGTTCTGGGTCATCACACCATATGCATCTGTATGTAAACCCTTCTTTGCTTTGAGGCCTTTGCATAGAAGCCTGCCCTAATGGTAGCCCCTTTTCTTCAATCCTGGACATCTTCAATTTTAGATCTCGCATGCCCTTAATAAGTTCTTTCATCGGCCCTTCTACCTTTGGGATTACAGGTAGATTCTCAGGGGTAACAGCAATTATAGGAGTTGCCGAGCTCATCACCATTTTATCCCTCCTTCGTTGCCGCTTTGCTAGCATGGTGACCGCATCCTCAACATCATTCCAATCACTCTTTTAGTCCCTGCTCTGTATCCTTATCCTCAAGGAGAATTTCCAGTTTTTCTTGGAGATCTTTCCCAGCTGCTTGTAAGAAGAGCTTTGTTTTTTCTCTGTCCAAAGTTGTGCGCTCTATCCTTGACAGTTGGGCATAGCGCTTCTCAAACTCTCTTAGCAACTCTCTGGCAGAAATTTCCATTTTGGGTTTTGTGACCCATTCCAAGAAAGTTCGTTTGGTCACTCGCTCACAATCCTCCATGAAATATTCATCCTTTAAAGCAAGCTTGAACTCCTCCTAGTTTCTGCCACCATGTGCTGTCTGCAATCCTCTTATACGCTCTCTTATTTCAGGAACACATACCAGCTCAAAACTTCGAACCATATCCTCCTCAGTCACCCTGTTTAGCTCCATTTCCTTTATGTAATTGCGCAGGTACTTTGTAATATCCTTTCCATCAAATTGATCCACCTTTTTCACAATTGATTGCAGTGCTTTGGTCGTGGAAATTTGTCCCCTCTCAGCAGCTTGCTGCTGTTGCATATACATAGTAAACATTTAAAACATCTGCATAACCCCGGGGTCAAAATGAACCCCCTGACCCTCAGGATTCTCAGCCATAGCTTCCCTGTATATTTCACCACACTCTCACCCCAGCAGTTTCACGTCGGGTTCACCAAAAGAGCTGTCGTGACGTGGACGGTGTCGCTGGGAAAGTACGAGACTTCTAGCTGTGAGAGTAGCTTCTGATTTCCACAAGGAAACTCACACACATAATTCTCCAGGGAGCAAGGACATATCCATTTTTGATGACATAAACATGTGCCAATTCACCTCATTACATCCCTGAATTCAGCCTGACGATTGCACATGAATTGTGTATCAAGTGCGTGTCCCGTTCCAAGCATAGAATTACTGGCTCCTTTTTCCTAATCCCTCAAACCAATCACATGTAGGCATAACATAATCTTCAAAAATTTCCCACATACATGTGACCCTTTACATTCCATACATCAAGTAACACCAATTCCATCATTTCAAGATGTTCTTTATCACCTGAAAACCTGCTTTTAAATTCTAACATCTCACAAACAAAAGATGACATATGGCATAACTATAACATGCTCATGAGATTTAGATAACTCCATGACTTGCATTCCAAAATCCGATCGAGTAGGAAATAAAACCAACTTTCAGGAGCCTTAATGTATTTTTGATACCTTTATTCCACAATTCTCTAAGTCCCAAAATCTTCTCATTCTCCAAAACCTTTAACTCATTCTCCAAAACCTTTAAGGATATATAAGCTATACGATTTTTCTAAATCGTAGGAAGTAGTAACAAAAATAATAATAAAAAAACCCACTTATCTGAAAGTAACCAAGTGAAATTTTTCTTTGATTTTCTTGTGAATCTCTATAGTCGCTTCGCTGCAGACTGCGCAATGAAGGGAACGTGGAAAAACTGAAAAGCATCTCTTTAAATAGTACTCAAATCCCTCTTCAAATCTAGCACCTACAAGCTATGAGCAGTAGATACTGTTTAGATTTGAAATTCTCTGGTAGATGGCGACCCTGCTTCACCATTTCTGCACATACTGTACTCTGATACGCGCTTTCCCTCGCTTCCCTGGTTTTCATCACTTTCCCGCAAGGAAATCGGCGCCCATCCCTTTTGCAGCTATTATTTCCAAATTCCCCCTCGTCGCCAGTACATTGTGCCACCTTTTATTTAGCTTATAAATTTGGATGTCTCCACGTAGGCCGCCACACAAGGATAGCAACATACGTAGCTGGCGTGAGCTTGATTTGAGTCATCTTCTCTCAATTAGCTTTGGATGAGAGGAGCTTCAGTAAGCAAGATTGGATGCTCTTTAGGAGCAACTCGAAGCTTTTTAAAAAAAATATATGATCCCAAATCTTTTCCATGTCATCCCAGTTGGTTACGATACTATGCTCATTAGGATATTTCAAGGTCAATATTGCCCACTTAGATTGGACCTCATCACCAACATATCCATCTCTCTGTCCCATGCCCACCATAACACCAGTGCGCCGAGAAAGACCCACAATACTAGGAAACACTGCCCTAGGAGCATCATCTCCAGCAAACCAAGAGCCTTCTTGATCTCACATTTCCATACATGTTGAGAGGGTGTTCCCTACTGCAAGGTCTACCATAAGCATAAGGCTCCATATTTCACACCACACTCATATACAAAAGCTTCGAGACCTAACTCAGCCTCAGCTCGTCTTATTGAACCTCATTTACAATATGAACATATGTACATGGGCATCATATAATGACTCGTCATAGCACTTAATCCCATGCATCTAGATTTGCATTTGATAGTCTCATATGCATGGTTTCACACCATAGACGTGCCATGGCACGACAGCGTACGTCGCTAAGAGACACTATTTAATTAAACTTTATAGTATAATACCGTTTAAAGAGTTTCTTTATAACAACTCAAACAATGAGGCAAGGAACTCAATGGATTCAATCTAGCATTATTTTATATATGATGTAGCTTGTAATGTTTCTTCTCTCTCTCTCTCTCTCTACACACACACATACACACACACACACACATATATATATATATCACACTTGAATAATATATCATCTCTCTCTCTCTCTCTCTCTCTCTCTCTCTCACACACACACACACACACACACACACACACACTTATGAAATCGTTTCTCTCTCTCATCACACTATCATCATTTACAGAATATGATGTATACATACACATGTAATTATTGTGTAATGACCATATTAGGGAGTTTGGAAAAATCCTAGTACTTTGGAAATTTAATTTTAAATCTACTTTTTGGTGTATCTTGAGCATACAAGTTCCAAAGTTGTCGGAGAATGTGGATTTAGAACTGGCTCTTCAAGAGCTTTTCAAATGATATGTCACTTTAGGGGGCTTTGAAAAAATCTTAAAAGAAATTACCATGCTCCCATATTTTGATCTTGAAAAATGGAAATTGGGATTTTACCAAACTCCCTAATATGGTCTTTGTAGTGATATGATTTATACATCTATCATCATTTGTCAGATATGATGTATGTATACTCATGCATTTATTGTGTAGTCAAATGCTCTATGCATCTATCATCACATGTGTGGGATATGATGTATGTATTTATTTTGTAGTCAAATTCTCTATGCATCTATCATTGTGTGTGAGAGATACCATGTATGTAAATGCATATATTTATTTTGTAGTCATATGCACTCATCACAACGACTCCTCTTGATTGAGGTTGCCTTAAGTACATCAGGAGAAGAAGATAAAAAGACTAGCTCTACAAAGTATTTTGAAACAGAGAAGGTCAATTTAGAGGATGATGGAAAAGAGGTCCAACTATTGGAGCCTAATTCTGACCTTATGTGTATGTTTGTACAGCTATGCATAGAGGAAGGGGAGAAATTGAAGCCTGAAGATGAAGTATAGCAAGGTGAAGAGGAAGTGTTACAAAAAGGGTGTTGGCCAAAGATCTAATTAATGCTGAGAAAGAAGTATACAAGTATGTTGGAGCAATTTCCAGACCTATTTATCTCCTCTTATATAGAGGTTAGGGAAGTGTCTCGAGTGCAGCATCAGATCTAGCTAAAGCGAGAAGCTAAGCCAACATAGGTTGAGAATATTGGGGGTTGTATATAGCAACACACGTTGAGAGAAGAAGTGGATAAACTGTTGAAAGCAGGGTTCATCTATCTAGTTGATAATCAACGGGCTTCTCCAGTAGTGATTACCCCAAAGAAGAATGGTAAAAGGAGAGTCTTTTTTTATTTTAAACCTCTGAATGAAGTAACCAAAAGAGATCATTACTCACTCCCTTTTCAAGATGTGGAAACGAAAGATATAGTGTATGTAATGGATATTCATGATTCTTTTAGATCTCAATTGCTCCAGAGGACTACAGGAAAACCACCTTTATTACCCCCCCTAGGGGTGTTTTTCTTTACAGGGTTATGCCCTTTAATGTTTAAAAGATTTATGAACTTTGAGGATTGTCTTAGTGAGCTACCAGCATATGGTTGAGCATGAATGCTCTAACCATGGAAGTTGGGCAAAATATGATAGGTTTTTTTGTGCCCTAAGAAATTCCCAATAGATGCGTCCACCCCACCCGACGAAAAGAAAATAAAATCATTGATGTATATCTAGAAACCTTAGGAAAATATGACTGCTGCATGCCCACTTTATAGAAAAATGAAATTAGTCACTGTTGCCCCAGCCCCAACAAAAGAAAAGTAGTACACTTATATATAGTAGAGAGGGGATATTGCAAAGAGAATGCAAATAGTTGCGGGAAGCGATGGAAAGAAGCTTGGAATTGGAGATGATTGGAAAAAGAAGTTTGTAGAAAGAGAAGATTAGATTGTGTGAGAGATGGACATCGAGAAGAGAAATCGAAAACAAGGTCGAAAGGGAGGCGAGAAGAAAAGGAGTCGAGAATGAGTCATAAATCAGGGATGAGATAGAAGAAGAAAAGGAGTCAAGAGTGAGTCATAAAGTAGAGCTGAAGATGACTGCTGCATGCCCACTTTATACAATAGAGAGGGGATATTGCAAAGAGAATGGAAATAGTTGCGGGAAGCGATGGAAAGAAGCTTGGAATTGGAGATGCTTAGAAAAAGAAGTTTGTAGAAAGAGAAGATTGGATTGTGTGTGAGATGGACATCGAGAAGAGAAATTGAGAAGAAGGTCAAAAGGGAGATGGGAAGAAAAGGAGTCAAGAATGAGGCGTAAAGTAGGGATGAAGAGACAAGAAGAAAAGGAGTCGAGAGTGAGTCGTAAAGCAAGGATGAAAAGATGCTTAGGTGAAGTAGTTCTACAGAAGTTTTTTGCGCAAGAAGAAGACGCCGCAAGTTTGTTTGAGTTGAATTGAGGTTGCCCAAAGAAAAACATGCAAAGTTGAGAGGGTCTTGTAGGAGGTGGGTTCCCTAATACCTGTGAGGCTACAATTCTGTTGGAACTTGGACCAGCTCAAAGCCTTCATCAACAATCCACTGCAGTGTCTATTGGTGGGTGTCTGTAGAGTATAGATGAAGCTATACTTGTTGTTTTTGGTTCTTTGTGAAGTTGTGAATACAGGGTTTTGTTGAGATAATTGTGTGGTAGTCCCTTGGTTTTGTGGTACTTTTCTCTTTGAGCTGGTTTTGTGGACCAGCTCAAAGCCTTCATCAACAATCCTCTGCAGTGCCTATTGGTGGGTGTCTGTAGAGTATAGATGAAGCTATACTTGTTGTTTTTGGTTCTTTGTGAAGTTGTGAATACAGGGTTTTGTTGAGATAATTGTGTGGTAGTCCCTTGGTTTTGTGGTACTTTTCTCTTTTCTATTCTATCCCCAAATCTCAAGAGTGTTAAGATTGTCTTGATCATATATATACATAGGGTAGTCTTATTGTGTTGGATTGACGTAATCTTATGCTTTGGTTTTAGTTGTGCTGTTTTGATGGAATTTGATGAGGAGAAACATTTGTGAGTGAAGAGCTAACTTGTGTTGAGTGAGAACTGTGTCAGATAGCTTGTGTTTGAATCACGGGGTTTTAACAGAGAGGCAACTTGAATCACGGGGTTTTAACAGAGAGGCAGCTTGATCAGTTGTGTCAGGATTAGTAAGTTGAGGCTATTGAAATATTGGTCTAGTTCTATTTAACACTTATGAGGTATGGGCTGACAATTAGAGCCAGCCAAAGGGTTTTCGAAAAGGATTGGGCATTGTTTGTAGTCTAGGTGCTACCTAAGGACTGTTACAGATCAGAAGGGAGGAAGGTAGTTGTGTGTGAGGCAAGGAGTGCAAGAAAGTCATGGGGACATGAGTATAAGGTTAGATGATGCTGGAGGACACATTTTGGAAGGAAGTGAGTGTCAACATTTGGAAGCATGTATTTTGTCAAAATCTAGTCTTTGTCTGTGGTGATAAGAGTATTTTCGGTTAGTTAGTGGTTAACTCAGATTGGTTGAAGGGTTATAAGGAAAGATCAGGGCCATTGGAGATCAGAGCTAACCTTGGAGGATGTCAGAAAGATGCAGTTATATAGTTTGAGGAGTTTGAAGTGTGCTCAAGTGTCCACCTGTGTCCGATTGGAGATTGGAGGACATCAATCGGGTATTCTAGTGCCTTGATTTGGTGTTGTCTACTAGTGTTATGGTGCTAGTGGTAGTTTCCTCCTCACGATGGTGTGTTTCGGACGGGCTATAGAGGCAGGTCTCCCGAACACATCAATGCACACACCCAAAGTACCAAAGGGTCCTAAGTATAGCCTATTGGCACAAGGAATTTCACCCTACTTATACGCACATGCACACACCCAATCATACTTTGAAATATGGCTTCAAGCACCTCTCGTGGGTATGGGAAGAAATATGTTGGAGAGAAATTGATCATGCACAAGAAGCCATATTTGGAGAGTGAGGGACTCAAGGGATGCTACATAATTAAAGACAAAGCAACCTTGGACATCATCACCTAGTACACCTCCTTCCACTATAGCTCCTCAAATTGCTTCATGGTCTTACAATGACCGTCACAGTCAAAGAAAACTTAAAGGAGCTAGTATCATGGGAGAGCTCTATGCATTCGGATATTATGCATAGAGTTCTGTTTAAGTTCTTTGTTTGAGCTATTTGCATAAGGTAGAGCCCTTATTCGTTTGCATAGAGGGCTCTACCAAAGCTCTGCATGTATGGATAGGGATACCAATGCACATGGATTTCTATACATGCATGAGTGTTGTATGTATGCATATGGATATCTCTGCATACATGAGTTCCTCTATGCATGCATAGGGATATCTATGAGCTCTATGCGTACATAGAGGGCTCACCCAAATGCATCAGAGATCTACGCATAAGGTAGAGCAATCTATGAACTCCATGAGCTCTCTATGCATTTATGGAGCACTTTATTAGCTCTATCTATGCCTAGAGTGCTCTATGCATGCACATGGCTCTCTATATATGCATAGTGCTCTATATCAGCTCTATGCATGGATAGAGCACTTTATTAGCTCTATCTATGTCTAGATATCTATGTCTAGATATCTATGTCTAGAGTACTCTATGAATGCACATGGCTCTCTATGTATGCATACGGCTCTATTTCAACTCTATGCATGGATATAGCTCTCTATACATGCATTTAGATCTCTATAAGCTCTATGCATGCGTAGGTCTCTATATCATCTCTATGCATGGACATAGCTCTTTATGCATGCATATGGATCTCTATAAGTTGTATGCATGCATAGAGTGCTAACATGCATGGATATAGACCTCTATGACTATGCATGGATATATCTCTTTATGCATTCATATAGATTATAAGTTGTATGCATGCATAGAGTTCTTTCATGCATGGATATAGACCTCTATGACTATGCATGTATAGAGTGCTCCGATGCATGGATATAGACCTCTATGCATGTCCATTCATGGATATAGACCTCTATGCATGTCCATTCATGGATAGAGTGCTCTCATACATGTAATAGCCTTCTGATGTATGCATAGAGTTCTTAATTTATGCATCTTTGCATAGGGAAAACATAGAGTGTTCTAATCCATAGACGAAGAACATAGAGGGCTCTAATCCTTCGTAGGGGGAAAACAAAGAGGCCTCTATGCATTTGCAATATTGCCTACATGCCTATGCCTTACCATACACATGTGTCTGTACTTTATGACTTGTTGTAGATGTGTCCCATTGGCTTTTATTCTAGAAATCCACAAGATGATCATGTGATGATTTAGACCTTTACCTAGTCTTTTCCATGTAAAGGATCTCATGACAATGTTGTCTGACGGCTCTTCTTCTATAAATCCACAAGAGGCTCACGCGATGATCTAGACATTTACATGGTCTTTTTTTGCCATGTAAAGGATCTCATGAAAATGTGGCCCAACGGCACTTCTTCTATAAATCCACAAGAAGATCATGACACCTTTATGTGGTTTTTTCCATGCATGAGCTAAAGCTTCCAAAGGTATAAGGTGGAGCTCATGTAGTTGGTTGGTTATAATCCAACCCCCTCATATATACCATCTCCTTTCAAGCTCCCATCACCTCATTTAATTTATTCATCCAAGCCATGGCACCTCCATCAATGCCTGCCTCAACCCTACCGTCTCGCCAAAGTTTTGTTCCCTCATCGTGTGGGGTGCAATGGTACTTTAGCATCCACATGCCATCCTAACCACTCACACGAGTCTTGGGCTTCTTAAGAACAAATGTTCCCTTAAATCTCTTGTTCTCTAGGATTCTTTAGTGCATGTCTTGGTGGAGATGTTAACTCGCCATCCATGGAGAATGAGTGGGATGATTTGTGAGAGCTTATATTGCATTTGATGGGAGTGTTCTTGTGGATGCCCAAGGAAACCTCTTAAAACTTTTAGTACAAACTTTTGTCAACCACACTTTCAAAAAATCATTTATCAAGTGGACCAAGCAAAAAGGCTAGGAATAGGCAGTAAATAGAAGATTACATAGTTTCTAAATCGCATGGAAGACTAGCATTGTGGAAAGCTCACACTCACTAGCACAAGACTATCTAAGTGTCGCCACCTTTGTCATGTCCTTGGGAACTTGGATGCTTAACCGCCCTCTTAGAGAAAGGTAGAGAAGAGGAAACTATGTTGTAGCAAGCTAGCACTTGAGAAGATAACCTCTCATTCTCACCATGTGAGTTGTCTATGTTGAGCTTGGGACTTCCATGGCTTCTTGAAGATCTCAAAGATAGCTTCAACACAATATTTGTCTCCTCTCACACAGACCCTCACACTCTAACTAGCATCAATAGAAAGGAATATGAGAAAAAACAAGAGACACACACTTTGACACCCACACACCAAAGCATAGCACTACCAAGAGGAAAGAGATTATAGAGCTAGAGAGTGAGAGTACATATGAGAGAAAACAAGAGACAAACACTTTGACACCCACACCAAAGCATAGCACTACCAAGAGGAAAGAGATTATTATAGAGCTAGAGAGTGAGAGTACATAGACACTTTGACACTCACACACATAACCATAGCACTGCCAAGAGGCAAGAGAGCATATATCTAGAGAGCAAGAGTACAAGAGGATAAATCTTGTTTCTCAATCTAACTTCAGAGAATCATCCTTTGTTATTAGATAAGTTCACTTATATACAAGTCACTTATATAAGTCTTGGGCATCGAGTTAGACTTCACTAAATTTTGGGTGCCCAAGTAGACACCTTAGTCTAATATTTCTTATCTAATGTAGATATAAGAATGTGGGTACATGGGATAACGGTGGGAAGAGAAAACACAGTCTGCCTCTATGGCATCGAAATCACTAAAAACATCCAGCAAAAGACACCTAGCAGCCCTACAGCTATCCTCTAAACCACTACTAATACATCCGAATACCTAAACCCTCTCATTTTGAATCATCTGACCGACCAAAATGTCCTCCTAGGTCAGATTTGACTCTCAAGAACCTTGATCTTCAATCTTATCCTCCTTTGATTATTTGGTGACCTAAACTCACCCCACCTAACTCTCAGTTGATCTACTATTTGTTGAATGTTATCTCATTTAGCTAACTGATGTTGCTGACCTCTGTCAGATTCTTATCCTCTAGATTCTCAAATTTTCCTCCAAATCCACCAATCCTCAAATCTCTTTCTCTAGAACCCTACTGAACATGTCAACACCTTTCCTCTTTGATCTTTGACTATCAACTGACTCCTGCTTGATTCAATTTAGGCTCAGCTAACTCCACTTTTTTGTCCTTTTAGATATGAAAACTCCTAAAAACACCCTAAACACCTCAATCATCCAGCTTTACAGCCCCTAATTTTAGAGCAGCTAACCCCCAACTGACTCTATTAGGTATCCATCAGCCCACAAAAATTTCATACTTTGACTATTAAACAGAATACCCAAAACAACTTCCTCACAACTCAAAAAGACTAGTTTTACTCTTCTACACCCTTAGCTGACTGATCCTCATACCTAGTTGACCCTATTTTGACATTGCTGATTCTCAACTCATTGACACTGTGACTGAGTCAGCCTTGACTCAGTAGACTTCATATCTTTACTCAGAATTGATTATTCTAAACAATTTCAATCAAAGCAACATGCCCGAACCAATTGAAACATAAAACCACAAAACTTCATCATACATTTACAAAAGATTCAAACTCTGAGCACTCTGTCTCTCCTACATATAGATAAAACCAAACTAGTCTCAACAACCCCCTGAGGCCCTAGGCTCAAACAAGAGAAAGAAACATGAAAATTTAGAGAACCTACATAACTTCAAGCCTCCTAGATTGTGATACCTTTGGCCCCTCTGCGCACTGGAATCCGGGGAGATAGCAGAGCAAAAGTAGCAACCTTGTGTGCAAGAAAGAGTTTCCCACTTGGGGCCTCAGCTCAATAAGGGGGGCCTCACCTCAAATGTCCAGACAAGAGACTAATCCCTCAGTTCAACCCAGGAAAAACTTCCCTAGCCTAGAAAGCATAGGAGATTCGTCCACCAGGAGAATTATTCTAACTTAGTCAAGGGCCTTAACTTCCCTTTTACATTCCGAACAAACCCGTGGATCACATGGCTGGATCAAGGGAGGAACTTGCACTTAGATCATAGAGACCAATGCTTTTTTCCTCGTCAAAGAGGCACAGCCGTTCATTCTTTTCCATAGAACAAGGATTATCCGTGGTTTACTTCAACTATCATAACTTGAACAAAACTGAATTTTAATTATAGGGATCCATCAATCCAGGCAGTCCCATGGGTTAGCCAACCACCCAACCACTATATTAATAGGATCCATTATGAAAATTTGGTTATATTTTGTCCCGGGTACCAGGGGAAAGAGTTGCGAGGCCCCCTAGCTGGTACTCATGCAAAATACAATTTAGACACACCACTTACACACCCGATAAGAAATTGCCTTTCACAGATTCACCTGTCTTCAAAGCAGACTTGAATTGAAACCATAGTATTTCGAATCCAGATCCAATTTCCAACTTTTCCACTTTCCAACCATAAAATCCAATTTCACTCATTCCTTCCTCAGCGTACCTATGGCATCATTGGCAACAAGAACGTTCACCCTCTGCTCACTCAGGGGCCTTTTCGATAGTTCCTACTACCTAGCCCACAATACCTAGGAGTTTAATCACATAAAAACCATATGGACTCTCAGTTGGAGAATCAGCAAAATCAGCCAATATCCATGTAAAAGAGCCATGAACTCATCTGTTGAAGACCAGTAAGGCCAATCAACCAGATTCAAGCCCGTCTTCAGAAAATAACTCCAACTCATTTTTCTTCCCCAATGCACACGTGGGTATCTTCGGCGGCGACCCATAGCCTGAGCACCATATGGTCAGCACCCTCTAGGCTCCTTCGCAGGTCACCTAGTGCTTCACTCATAGGCAGTGTCCTTGGTGCCTCATCCAGCGTACCGGAAGCTCACCATTTTAATCGAACCGAGGGCTGGTCAAGACCTCGACCTTGCCATGAGAGATGTCCTTCATTTGACTCTCCGTCAACTGTTGCAACTTTTTCACTTAGGTCCACAACCTCATTCACAAGATAGTCAAAATGCTTCCCCGGCATTCTTGACATAAAACAATTTAAAAAAAAAACAAGTTTCACGTACAATTATCGTTCCAAACAAAATTCACATCTTTCCTCATCATCCCACATCATTCCTCATCGTCCCATTCCACGTTAATTCTCATTATCTCACATTTTCTACATAAACTCACATCCAATCACAACATTCCTATATCAACTCAAATCCATTCATATCCACACAATTCCTACATCCACTCTCATCCATTCACACCATTCTTACATCATTCCTACATTCATTCACTTCATTCGTATATTCATTCACATCGTTCCTACATTCATTCACATCCATTCGCATCCATTCTCATCACTCCTACATTTATTCACATCCATTCTCATCATTCCTACATTCATTCACATATACTCACCTCCATTCACATCCATTCTCATCATTCCTACATTCATTCACATATACTCACCTCCATTCATATCATTCCTACATCCATTCGCATCATTCCTACATCCACTCTCATCCATTCTCATTCATTCATTCACATCATTCTTTCTCAAATTTCTCAAAATAAAATACACTCAATATTCTTCTTTTTGAATAAAAGATTCATGGGATTTACAAAATCAATTATACCCATATTTGCCCTTTTAGTATAGCACTAATCCATTTATCTAAATGAATCATTTCTATAATTCTCATAAATTGAATGATTCTATAAAATTTGTGCATAACCTTCTTTATTTTTCTGACTATTGAATAATGCTCAAAACTCCTCTTTTAGCATAAAAATATCTATGCCTAGAATATGATGGGAATTCCTCTGTTTGCTTTATTGATTTTATACATAAAAATAAGATTTATTTTTTGTTTGGAAAACTTTGCCATAGCTTCGCTACTACAATTTATGAGAATGTTCAATTTTCTAAACTTGATTAAATATTCACAATTGAAATATGATAGGAACTCCTCTTTTAAGCTAAAATTTTATCATGAATACATAGCATAATCAAATTCATAATTATGAATAAATCTCTTAATTATTCTTAAATAACCATTCCTCATTTCTAAAAATGTTAGCATAACCATCTTTCAATTTAGAATGAGTTAATATGATTTTTCTTACTCATAATCAAGCTAAAAAGAGCTAACCATCATTTTTACTAGATTAAAAATCATGAAAATGTATAATCTCTTTCTCTACCTTATCATGCCTAGAGTTTTGATTAGGATAAAGATATTATCATTGAGAATCATCCTTCTACCAAGGATCTAACCATAAAGATGATTAATCTTTCCAAAATAGAGATTTATTAACAAAAAATATTATAATTAAGCATAAAAATTAGCATTAATCTAATTGAACATTATGAATCATTGGAGAGATTGATTTCAAGAGAAAACCATTCCATTAAAAGCTTCTCAAGCATTAGATGGGTTGAGAAGAAAAAAATCATTGAGAAGAATAGAAACAACCATTAAATTAGGGTTTACCTTTGATTTTGGCTTGTTTCTTTGGATAGAAGTGAAGCCCACAAGAAAGTCCTTGGCCACCAAGAGGGGAGAGGGTAATACCAAGAGAGGATGGAGAATAGAGAAGCTCCAAAGCTCCAAAGAGAAGAGGCAATTAGAGGGATAATAGAAATTACACTAAAAATGAAGATAATAATGGCGTGTCATTACTTAAAGATGAAAATACAAAGGAATGAGGGTCTATTTATAGGTGAGGGAGGCCACCAACCAAGTCCAATTGGTATCTAGAGGCTTCTAGCTTCACTTTCATCAATTTTGGACAAGTTTTACCAGTTCAGCTCAGCTTATGATTCACTTTACAGAAGGAGACGCTGTCGTGACATGGACGGTGTCGCTGGGAAAGTGCGAGATTTCTAGCTGTGAGAGTAACTTCTAATCCCAGCAAGGAAACACACACACATAACTCTTCAAGGAGCATAAGAGATCTCCATTTTTTATGACATGTACATGTGCCAATTCACTTCAATACATCCCCAAATTCAGCTTGATGATTGCACATAAATTGTGTGTCAAGAGCATGACCAGTTCCAAGCATTGATCTCCTGATTCTTTTTCCAAATGCTTCAAACATATCACATGTAGGCATAATACAATCTACAAAAGTTTTCCATATACATGTGACCATTCACATCACTGATATCATATAATGCCAATTCCATCATTTCAAGGTGTCACTTGATCTCGTGAAAACCTGCTTTCAGATTCCAACAACTCACAAAGCAAAAGATGACATATGGCATATGTACAACGTATTCATGTGATTTTAGGAAACTCCATGTCTAACATTCCAAAATCCAACCGAGTAGAAAATAAAACCCAAATTCCCAGAATCTCTTTGTATTTTGATGCTTTCTTATTCCAAGACTCTCAAAACCCATAAAAAACTTTTTTCCAAAATCTTCTCATTCTCCAAAACCTTAAAGGGTTCCTAGACTATACGATTTTTTCAAATCGTAAGTAACAACAAAAAAAAAACCACTTATCTGAGAGTTAAAAAAAACGAATTTATGGATTTCGTTAATTCCATACGGCTGCTTCACTGCCGTTTGCGCCAAGATCCGAATTCATCGTGTATTGTGTGAATTTTTTGAAGATCATCTCCTTTGATAGCACTTCATTCTCTCTTTAATTCTAAACCCAAGATGCCCCATACAGTAGGCGCCATCAAGATTTTTAAATCTCTGGTTATAATCAGCTCTGGTTTTGATTTTTGCACACTTCCCCCTCTGATATGTGCCGTTTTTTTGGTTTTTCTCCCTTTCCCCGCAAGAGATTTGGGTTCCTTTCACTTTTGCAGCTAAAATTTTGAGTTTCCCCTGATTCGAATACACTGCGCCTCCTTTTTTTTAGCTTATTAATTGGATATTCCCAATCCTTTATACCTTTGCCACGCAAGCCGCCACCTTGCGTGTTCGTGTCCAGCCTGCTGGAAGGAAGTGACATCTTCACCTCATAGCCATGCATCACAACCAGCATCCCTTGCTCCCCATATGTCATTCCGACGATCATCTCCAACATGCACAGCCTCCTCCTCATGTACCCCCAAGAGCTCATAAGCCGCCGAGAAGATAGCTGGGTTGGGCTTTTCTGCCCCTACTTCAGCCGAGATGGCCATGGCATCGAACCAATCGTAGCAATGTAAGGCACCCATGAGAGGCCTTAGCCTTGTCTTTCTTGATAGCATCACGGACATCGTAAAGCATCTTAGCCACACTTAGAATTCCCACTGACTTAATGTTCAATGCTTGATGTATCTTCTTCGCATTATCGATGTAAAGCTCTCTATCCCAATAGCCACCTTGTTGAAACTCCTCAAGGCCAAGCTTTTCAATCCCGACGGCCACAACCCGCACATTGTTTTCCTCCAAAGTGGGGACAATCTTCTGTAGCTCCAAGGCATTAGCTCTGCATAGCTTGCACCCAAATCTCTGAAGAATGTGGATAACAGCGGTCTGATTCTCCCAAAAAGAGCCCACTTTCACAAACTTAGCTTCTGAAGCACCCTGCACCTTTTCTAGCTCAATGTCTTTTATAGCATTGGCAACAATAGTTGAACCCTTTTGTGAAGCCATATCTGTGAGAGAGAGAGGATGTGTGAGATGGAAAAGGCGAGCAGCAAATGCAGCAACTAGTAGAAGTACTAAGTTTGAACTCCTTCCTGACTTGAAATCTTCTAGCATCAAATCTTCTAGTAGCAAGTTGAAAAAAAATCCAAAGCATACTGATTATATCGATTCTAAGCAAGCACAGAAATCATGGCATTCCAAGACACGATATCTCAAAAGGGCATTCTTTCAAAGCCAATCCTTACATCATACATACTCTCACATTTCCATACATGTTGAGAAGGGTGTTCCCTACTACAAGGTCTACCATAAGCATAAAACTCCATAATTTACACCACACTTATGTACAGAGGCTTTGAGACCTGGCTCAGTCTTAGCTCGTCTTATTGAACCTCATTTACAATATGAACATATGTACTTAGACATCATATAATGACTCAAGTCATGGCACTTAATCCCATGCATCTGGATTTGCATTTAATGGCCTCATATGCATGGTTTCACACCATAGACGTGCCATGGCACGACATCCACCCCCTCTAAACCTGCACATCCTCTGGTATGTGCCAAATCATCATCAAGATCCACATATATCTGGATGTCATCATCATCTTCTACATTATCAGGGAGATCATCCTCTTCCTCTTCAACCATATCCATACTATCACTGTCAAGCCTTTCATCCTGAGTCTCCTGTGAATCAAAAGGATCACTGTCATGCCTTCTTTTAAACATCTTGATCCTTTTGCCTGCTACAAGATTCTTTATCTCTGTTCCATCAAGCTCACACAGGGTATACGTGGCATTTCCATGCATATGCTTGACAATGTAAGGGCCAAACCATCTTTTTGCAAACTTTCTTTGAACAATGAACTGGTTGTCAAGGCTACTATCATACATTAGGACCCAATCACCTCCTTCAATAGGTTTTGGCCGGAGTTTGTTTCTATCAAATCTTTCTTTATTTTTCAACCTTGCATCTTTCAAACGAGCTTTAGCAAGCTCTACATCTTCAGGCCTCCTCTCCAACTGCCTTATTTGCAATGCAAGGAGGTCTTCCTTGTTCAATCCTTCCACCCAGGGTAATACATTCCAAGTTGGAACTACTTCTTCAACTGGCATTACTGGCTTCTGACCATACATTAATTCTGCAGGCATGTATCCTGAGCTATGAGTTGTACGGTCAGCCCACAAAGCATATGGTAGCAGCCTTGGCCACTCTCGCATTCTTTCTCTGCATGCCTTAGCCAAAGCTTTAATGATTGGAGGATGTCCTCGCTCACTTTTACCATTGCCCTCAGGGTTGTAAGCACATGCTAGGGACAGTTTGATGTCAGTTCTAGAGAAGAATTCCCTTGCTTCTTCAACATCTAGCTCACCCCTATCAGCTGTTATTTTCCCAACACAACCATATCGGCAAATCACATCTTCTAAGAGAAATTTGCATACTGCTTTGTTCTAAGAGCATGCCCTTCTACCTGATTTGTCAAATCTTCTCTTGCAAGTGCTATGTACCGCATCTGCCAAATTCCCAAAGGCATTGTAACTAGATCCACTACCCATTTGTAGTGCATGGTAGGTGGGTAGGTTGGTTGCAAGCCATCACGATGTCGCACATTTGAGTACATTTGACATACCATGCATGTTTCCACATATTGGGAAATATCCTTGTACATTCCTTTCCACCAATATCTTTCCTTTATTTTGGTAAAGGTGGCCCACACACTTCGATGTCCAGCCCAGAGACTCTCATGGAATTCTTTCATGAGCTTCCCTTGAGTCTCTTTATCACATATGACTCTCTGTGGCATAGCATTCCTCTGCTTAGGATGCTTCCACAGGTACCCATCCTTTAGAAAATATCCATATGCTTTTCTGCGGATCCTCTTAAATTTCGAGTCAGACCAATTTTCCTGTCTTATTAAAGTACTCAAGTATTGACCAATAAGCAACCAATCTCCTTCATACATTTCCTCAGTAAAAGACTCAAGTGCATTTGATAAACAAGTATGGTCCCCTTTTACATATGCAGTAGTATAGAATTTTGTACCTACATCATCAATGTCACTAATCATCCCTTCTTCATCTTCATACCTGGCTCTTGATAGCATATCTGCAAACTGGGTTATCTTTTCCTGCAATATGCTCAAACTCAGGATTTAGTGACTTAATATAGGTAATCCACCTAAGCATAGCGATATCTGGAGTGGTGCAGCTTGCAATCATCCCAAGGAGTGGCAAGCAATCAGTTTCCACAAGTACAGATGCCCCAATAAGATATTCTTTTTCACATTTTAGAGCAGTGACTATTCCCCATAACTCCCTCTTGATCTGCGGGATAATTTCACTGACGAATGCTTAATACCTTTGCTCCAAATCTGATTACATACCTGTGATCGTCTTCATCATCTTGCCCTACTGCCCATCCTATCCCAGTAGGACTAGTATCAACTGTAACAATCACAGGCCTCTCACACTCATAATCTGCCTTCCTTAGAGTAGGTGATGATTGGAGTAGATATTTCAGTTTCCGCATAGCTTTAATATGTACTGCACTCCACAAAAATTTTTGATTTTTCCTCAAAAGTTGATAAAGAGGATCTGCTACATGTACATAATGTGGGATCCAAATAACATAAAAGACACATGCACCAAGAAATCTCCTCAGCTCTGTAACATTAATGCATATCTCTTTCATTCTTTGTAT
Organism: Cibotium barometz; assembly: GCF_041138505.1. Classification (NCBI taxonomy): domain Eukaryota; kingdom Viridiplantae; phylum Streptophyta; class Polypodiopsida; order Cyatheales; family Cibotiaceae; genus Cibotium; species Cibotium barometz. The sequence goes on along the minus strand of NC_141053.1, from coordinate 22,996,799 downwards.
TGCATTTATCTTGGCTGGACAAGGTCGGCGTCCACTAGTACTACAAAGATGTCCCACTATTAGCACTTCACCAACCCCAAACACTGATTTCAGTCCAGATAAAGTAAGATTCACCTCTTCAAGCCTGGATAGAATCATATCACAATCCTTTATATGATTCGCCACAAACTTGCGGCACCCCTTTGAATCCAAATCCCCATCTTTGTCTTTCTCATCACAGCCTTTTATTGGCACATCATCCAGAAAAGGCATAGTTATTTGTGGTATGAAGTCTCGCAAGACTTTATTCATTCCATTCATCATATGCGCCACTGAGTTGGTGGCTCCCTGTGGTAAGGTACACATCCTTACCAATCCCAAAGGAGTTTTCATTGTGGTCAAGTCCCTGCTTTGTATATCCAGCTGGAACTGATCATATCACGAATACAGATCACCCATAGAGTATATAGCTTTCCCTGCAAATGCTTCTGCAAACTCGTCCACAATCGGACCTGCTCCCACATTCTTGATTGTGACTTTGTTTACAGGTTGCATGTCTTGAATGAAGCGCAATGTTCCATTTTTCTTTGGCACGGTAAACCATCTGTTGGAATATGGAGCGCATGATGGCTCCAAAATTCCCATCCTGATCTTTTCTTTTAGTAATTCCATCAGCTTTGGCAAGAGAGCCTTTGGTACTGGAATCGGCCGCAGGTTCCAGGGCACATGTGGAACAATGAAGATCACCATTGGCGCTGTTACACTTGGATCAACACAGCCTATCTCATGCGGCTGAAAAGCAAAGGCTTTCCCATGTTTTACAAGCATCTCCTCAAAGCATTCCCTTTCAACTGGCAACAAAAATTTCTTCTCACCAATCTTTAGCTCTTTTAGGGTTTCCTGTGTAAACTTATGCCCAATTTTCTTCGGATCTCTGAGATTCGGTTGCATAGAGGCTTCATCTATTTTCTCCTTGCTTCCTGGTGGCAAGGGCAAGGCAACTGGTTTCACCTTCTTTGTAACCGTTTTATACTTTGTATCAACATGAGCATCCATCTCACAATTCATGTTTTTACATTCTATTCCCTCAAATTCCCGGATTATATCATACATCCCCACAGATGACATCTCTATCATCTCATTTCCACCCTGTAAGCATACTCTTTCCATAGCAAAAAGCACATCCATAGTATCCACAAATGACACCTCATCAAGCACCCCTGAAATAAACTCATTCTTCTCCAAAAGACCACACTGCTCAAGACTTTTTTGTTCATTTTGTACATGTCGATGCATGCCACGCTTCAAATCCTTGCTTTTTACAAAGACCAGTGACCCATAGCTAGAAAATCCCTGAAAATTTGCTAAAAAGCTATTTACATTGATTGAGTCCTGTGAGAACTCATTTTCCTTTGTACCATTGGAATCCCGCTTTACAATGGCACCTGGCCAAAATCCCTCATCTCCCTGTAGTTCATGAACTCTCTGTTTATCTTTGGGAGTGACTGTGCTCGAAGAGACTCACGGTTCCTTTCATGGTTAATGCAAACTGTCAAGAACTGAACAGCTTTCTTACCATCTTTACTCCTTATTCTTGCATATGCCGAGCCATCATCTAAAACTTTTGTTTCCATCCTCACAGCTGTAATGTAGGGTTGCCCAAGGATGAGAGGATACGATGACATTTCCTGAACAAAGGAGTTCTGATCATCTTTCACATCCCCTATAGTTACCCCTACATTTGGACATGCTGCATAGAGCTCTCCAGATGAGTTATTAGCTGCTTTAATCATCCACCCATGATCTACATCCATTGGCCACTTACATTTGTTGTAGAGATTTTTAGCCATAATATTTATTTCAGACCCATGGTCAATTAGAGCGACATACAGCTCTTCCAAGTCACCTATCTTGACAAGGGTTTCAGTAGTGGCCCTTGCCCAATGGCTCCTGGAATAATGACTTTTTGTAAGAACTTCTTTTTCATCATCCTCATCCACAAAGCGCACTTGTCGTGCCCCTTCAGCAGAGTGATTACATTCCATCACATTCTCTCTCTCTTCCTTTTGTTGTACCTGTACTCCATGAGTCTTGGAAGTGCTTGTCTCCCCTTGTGATGGAATAGATTCAATTATGGACTGCCTTTTCCTTCGTATAATATCAATTATCTCATCATGGAATTCTTTCTTTGCAATCCCCAAGACTTCTCCTAGTGTAAATTCCACCCTACTGTTTAGAATCCTCTCTCTCCTTCTCATGCTTCATTTTTGCTGGCACTTCTTCCATTGATACTTCCTGTGGAGGTCTGCTATGCAGTGGAGGCATATGTGATGGCCTAGGATCCTTCTTTTCACTACCACGGGTGACCCTTTTTGATGGCCCTCCTTTCTCATTTTTCCTCTTACGCTTTTCCTCTACCTGTGCCTCATTATTTTGGCATTTTGCAATGTAGGCCATGAACAGATAAAGAATCCACAAGCTCTTCCCAGCCAGTCTCAAGACGTATACAGTCACCTGCCTCATGCAAAGCCTGTTTAGACACCTTCTTTGATGCAATTAGCTCCATTGTTGATGGCCAAAATTCTTCATTCTCATAATCTTCATCATTCTCAGATTCCTGCTTTGATTGACCAACCTTTAACCCATAGGTTGCTGCCTCAACCATAGAGATGGCATGTCCAGTGACCATGTCTTCAACCAGTTTTTTCATCCCTCCTTTTCCAAAGTTTGTGCTTAATGGAAGACCAGTCTCTGTAAGGTGGATTTTCCCATCTTTGAAAAACACAAGTTGATTTCTGAGGGCTTCTTTATAGCTAGCACAGTCTTTCTTTGCATGTTCTGGGTCATCACACCATATACATCTGAATGTAAACCCTTCTTTGCTTTGAGGCCTTTGCATAGAAGCCTGCCCTAATGGTAACCCTTTTTCCTCAATCCTGGACATCTTCAGTTTTAGGTCTCACATGCCCTTAATAAGCTCATCCATCGGCCCTTAATAAGCTCATCCATCGGCCCTTAATAAGCTCATCCATCGGCCCTTCTACCTTTGGGATTGCAGCCAGCTGGTTTTGGTAGATTCTCAGGGGTAACATCAGTTATAGGAGTTGCCGAGCTCATCACCATTTTATCCCTCCTTCGCTACCGCTTTGCTAGCATGGTGACCGCCTCGGGGGGGTCACTCACAAAAAAATGTAAATATCACGTGCGTTCAACAGAAGCATATTTTTAATTTATGAAACTTACAGAAATATATTTACATAAGGGTATGATTTAATTTTTTTTCAAAAAAATTTACAGATTCATAAAGAAAAGGGGATATTATATGAATTAAAAAATTCACAGATAAAGGATTTAAAATATAGGCCTTGAACGCACGCGATAGGGGTATTCTACATATAGTGACCCCCCCGAGGTGATCGCATCCTCGACATCATTCCAATCATTCTTTAGCCCCTGCTCTGTATCCTTATCCTCAAGGAGAATTTCCAGTTTTTCTTGGAGATCTTTCCCAGCTGCTTGTAAGAAAAGCTCTGTTTTTTCCCTGTCCAAGGTTGTTCGCTCTATCCTGGGCATAGCGCTTCTCAAACTCTCTTAGCAACTCTATGGCAGAAATTCCCATTTTGGGTTTTGTGACCCATTTATGAAAGTTCTTTTGGTCACCCGCTCGGAATCCTCCATGAAATATTCATCCTTTAAAGCAAGCTTGAACTCCTCCCAATTTCTGCCACCATGTGCTGTCTGTAATCCTCTTATGCGCTCTCTTATTTCAAGAACACATACTAGCTCAAAGCTTCGAACCATATCCTCCTCAGTCACCCTGTTTAGCTCCATTTCCTTTGTGTAATTGCGTAGGTACTTTGTGATGTCCTTAGCATCAAATTGATCCACCTTTTTCACAATTGATTGCAGTGCTTTAGTCGTGGAAATTTGCCCCCTCTCAGCAGCTTGCTGCTGTTGCATATACATAGTAAACATCTGAAATATTTGCATAACCCCGGGGTCAAAATGAACCCCCTATCCCTTAGGATTCTCAGCCATAGCTTCCCTGTGTATTTCACAACACTCTCACCCCAGCAGTTTCACGTCGGGTTCACCAAATAGCTGTCGTGACATGGACGGTGTCGCTGGGAAAGTGCGAGACTTCTAGTTGTGAGAGTAACTTCTAATCCCAGCAAGGAAACACATACACATAACTCTTCAAGGAGCATAAGAGATCTCCATTTTTTATGACATGTGCATGTGCCAATTCACTTCAATACATCCCCAAATTCAGCTTGATGATTGCACATAAATTGTGTGTCAAGAGCATGACCAGTTCCAAGCATTGGTCTCCTGATTCTTTTTCCAAATGCTTCAAACATATCACATGTAGGCATAATACAATCTACAAAAGTTTTCCATATACATGTGACCATTCACATCACTTATATCATATAATGTCAATTCCATCATTTCAAGGTGTCACTTGATCTCGTGAAAACCTGCTTTCAGATTCCAACAACTCACAAAGAAAAAGATGACATATGGCATATGTACAACATATTCATGTGATTTTAGGAAACTCTATGTCTAACATTCCAAAATCCAACCGAGTAGAAAATAAAACCCAAATTCCCGGAATCTCTTTGTATTTTGATGCTTTCTTATTCCAAGACTCTCAAAACCCATAAAAAACTTTTTTCCAAAATCTTCTCATTCTCCAAAACCTTAAAGGGTTCCTAGACTATACGATTTTTTCAAATCGTAAGTAACAACAAAAAAAAACCACTTATCTGAGAGTAAAAAAAACGAATTTATGGATTTCGTTAATTCCATACGGCTGCTTCACTGCCGTTTGCGCCAAGATCCGAATTCATCGTGTATTGTGTGAATTTTTTGAAGATCATCTCCTTTGATAGCACTTCATTCTCTCTTTAATTCTAAACCCAAGATGCCCCATACAGTAGGCGCCATCAAGATTTTTAAATCTCTGGTTATAATCAGCTCTGGTTCTGATTTTTGCACACTTCCCCCTCTGATATGCACCGTTTTTCTGGTTTTTCTCCCTTTCCCCGCAAGAGATTCGGGTTCCTTTCACTTTTGCAGCTAAAATTTCGAGTTTCCCCCGATTCGAATACACTGCGCCTCCTTTTTTTTAGCTTATTAATCGGATATTCCCAATCCTTTATACCTTTGCCACGCAAGCCGCCACCTTGCGTGTTCGTGTCCAGCTCTGCTGGAAGGAAGTGACATCTTCACCTCATAGCCATGCATCACAACCAGCATCCCTTGCTCCCCATATGTCATTCCGACGATCATCTCCAACATGCACAGCCTCCTCCTCATGCACCCCCAAGAGCCCACAAGCTACCGAGAAGATAGCTGGGTTGGGCTTTTCTGCCCCTACTTCGGCCGAGATGGCCATGGCATCGAACCAATCGTAGCAATGTAAGGCGCCCATGAGAGGCCTTAGCCTTGGCTTTCTTGATAGCATCATGGACATCGTAAAGCATCTTAGCCACACTTAGAATTCCCACTGACTTAATGTTCAATGCCTGATGTATCTTCTTTGCATTATCGATGTAAAGCTCTCTATCCCAATAGCCACCTTGTTGAAACTCCTCAAGGCCAAGCTTTTCAATCCCGACGGCCACAACCCGCATATTGTTTGCCTCCAAAGTGGGGACAATCTCATGCAGCTCCAAGGCATTAGCTCTACATAGCTTGCACCCAAATCTCTGAAGAATGTGGATAACAGCGGTCTGATTCTCCCAAAAAGAGCCCACTTTCACAAACTCAGCTTCTGAAGCACCCTGCACCTTTTCTAGCTCAATGTCTTTTATAGCATCGGCAACAGTAGTTGAACCCTTTTGCGAAGCCATATCTGTGAGAGAGAGAGGATGTGTGATGGAAAAGGCGAGCAGCAAATGCAGCAACTAGTAGAAGTACTAAGTTTGAACTCCTTCCTGACTTGAAATCTTCTGGCATCAAATCTTCTAGTAGCAAGTTGAAAAAAAATCCAAAGCATACTGATTATATCGATTCTGAGCAAGCACAGAAATCATGGCATTCCAAGATACGATATCTCAAAAGGGCATTCTTTCAAAGCCAATCCTTACATCATACATACTCTCACATTTCCATACATGTTGAGAAGGGTGTTCCCTACTACAAGGTCTACCATAAGCATAAAACTCCATAATTTACACCACACTTATGTACAGAGGCTTTGAGACCTGGCTCAGTCTTAGCTCGTCTTATTGAACCTCATTTACAATATGAACATATGTACTTAGACATCATATAATGACTCAAGTCATGGCACTTAATCCCATGCATCTGGATTTGCATTTAATGGCCTCATATGCATGGTTTCACACCATAGACATGCCATGGCACGACAACGCACTCGATAGAAATTGCCTTTTATAGATTCACTAAGCACACCACTTACGCACCCGATAAGAAATTGCCTTTTATAGATTCACCTATCTTTAAAGCAGACTTGAAATCAAACCATAGTATTTCGAATCCAGATCCAATTTCTAACTTTTCCACTTTCCAACCATAAAATCCAATTTCGGTCATTCCTTCCTCAGCGTACTTATGGCATCATTGGCAACAAGAACGTTCACCCTGCTCAAGGGCCTTTTCGATAGTTCCTAACCTAGCCCATAATACCTAGGAGTTTAATCACATAAAACCCATATGGAATCTCAGTTGGAGATCAGCAAGATCAGCCAACAATATCCATGAACTGATCTGTTGAAGACCAATAAGGCCAATCAACCAGATTCATGCCCGTGCTCCAACTCATTTTTCTTCCCCAATGCACGTGTGGTGGGTATCTTTGGCGACCCAGAGGCGGAGCATCGTATGGTCAGCACTGTTGAGATATCGAGCTCGTTTAGTGAGGCGGTGGACACTGATGACCCGCCTGGGGGATAGGCCCCACACTTACACCACTCGCATGGTTGGTGAGATCTTGGGTGATATGCAGCCAGTGGGATGACAGGCTATGTGACAGTCATTCTAGAGACTGGCATAGTTATAGCGCCAGTTCATTTAGCTGGGTTCACACTATAGAGAACCCTCGTATGTATTTGGTTGAGTACCTTTCATATTGTGGGTACTCTTATCTTGTATATGGTGTGTTGAGTGTTGAGTGAAGAAGAAGAAGATTTTCAGCCTCTCACCTTGTGTGTTCTCTATTAGGGTTTTGTGAGTGTGTGTGTGTGCTTACAAGAGCTCAAGCTCTCTCCCCCCTGCATCTTTTCATGGTATCAGAGCCTGGTTCATGCTAAGGGTTGAGCTGCAAGCAAGAGAACCACAGGAAGCGGTACGAGGGTAAGAGCTTCAACTACTCTTCCCTATTTGTGTTGGTGACTACACCCTTGTCGGGAGCTCTACGGGAGGCACCGGCAATCGATCTCTGATTGAGGAGCTTTCTTCGCGGGAGTAAAGCTATAGGGCAACTATACTAACCTATCGGACTTAAATTTTTCAGGCCGAAAATGCGTTTCGGGCGTGTCTGGACCTCCGTTTTTCAGAAAGCAGGCGATTTCGAGCACTGCGGGTAAGTCATCGATTCTCTGCAGAACTCTATTTTAAGAACTGCAGGAAGAGATTGGCTGTGCAGACATAGTGTGTGCTGCAAAGAGGTCAACAGCAGTTGCCATAGGGTGTATGTATGCACATTGAGGTCACTGGTTGTGACATTTGAGAGTACTACAGTACCGCTGTGCAGAAATATAGCAGTTTGTGCAGGACAAACCAGAGTGCTGGTTCTGGTAAAAGTGTGTGTTTGGCAAGATGTCAAATGATGGCATAATCCAGATTGTGGGGCTGAGAAGCTTGATAAGAATAACTTCCATGCTTGGAGGTTCAAGTTGATGAATTTCCTGATGGGAAAGGGCTATTGGGACTACATAGAAGGTGAGCATGAAGAGGCACCGGAGATACCAGACATAAATCCGACTGCTGCAGATGTGAAAGAGTTTAAAGGCTGGAACCAAGGAGCCAGGAAAGTTATGTATTGGATCTCCATTAGTATACAAGACACCATGAATGGGCACATTCAGGATGCCAAGTCCCCCAAAGAGGCGTGGGACACCTTGGTAAAACTCTATGAAACAAATACCAAGGCACGTAAGATACAGTTGAAGAATGAACTTCATACTGTGGAGAAAAAGAGCATGTCTGTGAATGACTATGCATTGAAGATTAAGGGTATTGTGGAATCCCTTGCATCTATTGGTGTGTCAGTAGATGATGATGGAAGTCTGTCTACATGGTCTCGGGCCACAATACAAGGTGTTCAAGATGTCTATTCAAACTCGGGAAAACATTCCCAACTTTACAGATTTGGTGTCTATGCTGATTATAGAAGAGAAGAGCTTGGGTGAACACCAACAGTCTTCACAAAACAAAAACAGTTCAGAGCAACAGGCCTTCTACACAAGTTGAGGTAGAGGACGAGGTAGAGGAGGCCGTGGACGCGGTCAAGGAGGTGGCCAAACAGGTAATCAGAATTATGGCCAGCAGCAGCAGCAGCAGCAACAGTCCCAGAATACACAATAACAACATCAACAACACACAGGTGGAAGAGGCAAATTCAGAGGCAGGGGGAGTCAGAGGACGTGGAAATTTTGTAGGTTGAAGAAATCCTTGTATGGCTTAAAACAAGCACCAAGAGCATGGTCTGACAAGATTTCTAAATATCTTGTCACTATTGGCTTTCATGTAGCCAATGCAGATTTCTCACTGTATGTGAGACATGGTGATAGAGGCGTGCTTGTTGTCATCTTTGTAGATGACTTGATCATTACGGGGGACCATGATGCAGAGATCTTTGATGTAAAGATCTTGCTTAGATAGAAGTTTGAGATGAAGGATCTAGGGGAGCTCAGATATTTCTTGGGCATTGAGGTGATTAGGTCACCACATGGTATTGGATTACTGCAGAGATAGTATGGCTTGGACATGTTGTCCAAGTATGGTATGACACGCTGTAAGCCTATTTCTGTGCCATTGGATCAGAATGGCAAATTGAGTGCAGATTCAGGAGAGATCTTGGAGGATCCTACTATGTATAGGCGCATAGTAGGAAGCTTGATCTACATGACGATCACCAGACCATATTTGAGCTATGCTGTTGGGTTGGTGAGTGAGTTTATGCAGGTTCCACGGAAACCACATTTGGATGCATTGAGACGCATACTGAGGTATGTGAGGTCTACTTTGCATTGTGGACTACTCTATGAGACTCGGACAGAGATATGTGTACATGGGTACACAGATGCTGATTGGGCTGGTAGTATCTTAGATAGAAGATCTACTAGTGGCTTCATGTTTTCTTTGGGGAGTGTTGCTATGACTTGGAGAAGCAAGAAGCAGCCTACGGTTGCTCTATCCAATACAGAGGCCGAGTACAGAGGAGCTACTATGGCAGCATGTGAGGTAGCATGTGAGGTAGCTTGGTTGAGAAAGCTACTTGCAGATTTGGGTCTATCAGTGGTGGATAGACAAGTTGTCATTTTCTGTGACAACATTAGCAGTATACAGTTGGCCACCAGGAACCCAATTTTTCATGCTCGCACGAAGCATATAGAGGTCCACTACCATTTTGTCAGAGAGAAGGTCTTAGCAGGAGACCTTGACCTTGTTTATGTCAACACACAGGATCAGGTAGCTGACATCTTCACACCAAAGCATTGGGTACAGAGAAGCTCTGCAGATTCAGAGCTTCACTTGAGATGGAGTTGAGCTCGAGGGGGAGTGTTGAGATATCGAGCTCGTTTAGTGAGGCGGTGGACACTGATGACCCGCTGGGGGGATAGGCCCCACACTTACACCACTCACATGGTTGGTGAGATCTTGGGTGATATGTGGCCAGTGGGATGACAGGCTGTGTGACAACCATTCTAGAGACTAGCATAGTTATAGCGCCAGCTCATTTAGTTGGGTTCACACTATAGAGAACCCTCGTATGTATTTGGTTGAGTACCTTTCATATTGTGGGTACTCTTATCTTGTATATGGTGTGTTGAGTGTTGAGTACCTTTCATATTGTGGGTACTCTTATCTTGTATATGGTGTGTTGAGTGTTGAATGAAGAAGAAGAAGATTTTCAGCCTCTCACCTTGTGTGTTCTCTATTAGGGTTTTGTGAGTGTGTGTGTGTGCTTGCAAGAGCTCAAGCTCTCTTCCCCCCTGCATCTTTTCAAGCACCCTCTAGGCTCATTCGCAGGTCACCTAGCACTGCACTCATAGGCCGTTTCCTTGGTCCCTCATCCACCGTACCGAAAGCTCGTCAAGACCTCAACCGACCTTGCCACGAGAGATGTCTTTCATTGACTCTTCGTTAGCTGTTGCAACTTTTTCACTTAGGTCCACGACATCATTCACAAGATGGTCAAAATGCTTCCCCGACATTCTTGACATTCTTGACATAAAACAATATAAAAAAATAGGTTTTATATACAATTATCGTTCCAAACAAAATTCACATCTTTTCTCATCATCCCACATCATTTCTCATCGTCCCATTCCACATCAATTCTCATTATCCCACATTTTATACATTAACTCACATCCAATCGCATCATTCCTATATTAACTCACACCCATTCATATCCATTCACACCATTCCTACATCCACTCACATCAATTCTCATCCATTCACATCATTTCTACATCCATTCACATCATTCCTACATTCATTCACATCCATTCCCATCCATTCTCATCATTCCTACATTCATTCAAATTCATTCACATCCATTCTCATCATTTCTACATTCATTCACATCCATTCACATCATTCCTACATCCATTTAAATCATTATTACATTCATTCACATCTATTCGCATCATTCCTACATTCATTCGCATCCATTCACATCCATTCTCATCATTCCTACATTCATTCATATCCATTCACATCATTCTTATATCATTCCTACACCCATTCACATCATTCCTACATCCATTCTCATTCATTTACTTCATTGTTACATCCATTCACATCATTCCTACATCCATTCACATCCATTCACATCCATTCGCATCCATTCTCATCATTCCTACATTTATTCACATCCATTCTCATTATTCCTAAATTCATTCACATCTATTCACATCATTCCTACATCCATTCACATCGTTCCTACATCCACTCTCATCAATTCTCATTCATTTACTTCATTCTTACATCCATTCTCATCATTCCTTCATTCATTCACATTCATTCACATCCATTCTCATCATTCCTACATTCATTCACATCAACTCACATCTATTCACATCATTCTTTCTCAAATTTCTCAAAATAAAATACGCTCAATATTCTTGTTTTTGAATGAAAGATTCATCGCATTTACAAAATCAATTATACCCATATTTTTCCTTTTAAAATTGCACTAATCCATTTATCTAAATGAATCATTTCTATAATTCTCATAAATTGAATGATTCTATGAAATTTGTGCATAACCTTGTTTATTTTTCTGACTATTAAATAATGCTCAAAACTCCTCTTTTAGCATAAAAATATCTATGCCTAGAATATGATGGGAATTCCTCTTTTTCCTTTATGAATTTTATACATAAAAATAAGATTTATCTTTTGTCTCGAAAACTTTGCCATAGCTTCACTACTACAATTTCTGAGAACGTTCAATTTTCTAAACTTGATTAAATATTCACAATTGAAATATGATTGGAACTCCTCTTTTAAGCTAAAATTTTATCATGCATACATAGCATAATCATAAACATAATTATAAGCATAATTATGAATAAATCTCTTGATTATTCTTCATCCTACATCACTTAAAAAACACGAGATGTCCTCATCTAGTTGGAGGATAATCTCTTTCTTCTTTGATTACTTCCAGCATTACTACCCTGGAAGTAGATGGCCGATCTGCGAATATCTCTCTTTGACTTCCCCTATTCTAAGGCAGAGGTCTTGCATTACTTTGCATTGACATTGAGGGTTGGTTAGGAGGTATACCTCTGGGGTTTCCCTGATTTTAATGGAAAGGACCTTGGTTACTCTGGAAGGAAAGAGCTGGCATCTGGAATCTTGGTCCTTGACTTCCTTGTCCTGAAAACCTTGATCCAAAAGGAGTTGAAGTTGAATTTGAGGGAATTCTGTTCCGAAAAAAGACCTTTCTTCAATTCTAGAATTTCCCGTATCCTGAGTTTGACCTTGTTGTCTCTTAGGAGGTGGAAAGTTGTTATCACCTTCCGGAGCTAGAAATCTTTTGAAAGATGATGGTGTTGGCTTCGACGTGACCTTGACATCATCAAAGGCCTTGGCAAAATCCTTCGCCATCCATATTGCTTCAGCCATTGAAACTGGCTTAGCATTCTTCACCAGGGTATCCAAGGGTTCGTTCATTCCCCGAATGAATCAAATGTTCTTCATCCAGCAGTGTGGGGAGTATTTAAGGAGGAGAGCAAACGCTTGGTGATATTCCTTTATGGTTTGAGTTCCTTGGGTTAGCTCCAGGAATTCATTCATCTTAGTTTCTAGGAAGCCGGGAGGACAGAATCTCTTCCTGAGGTAAGCTTTGAGATCATTCCACATTTGGGTGTTCGGATCCAAACGGTTCGTCTCACAGTGGTTCCTCCATGCTACCCTGGCTGTTTCCATGATCTTTAGCCTGGCACGAGCCACCTTACTCTTTTCATTTTACCTTGGACATCGAAGACTTATTCCTCCATAGCTTCGATCCACTTCTGTACTGCTTCTCCCAAGTGCTCCCCTTCACCTTTGAAAGGTCCAGGCCGCGCTGAGATCTATATGAAGAGCTTTGTGAACATCTCGATCGAGCTCTTCCTCATTGAGTTGAGGGTTAACATTCCTACCATGATGACCTCGACCAAGACATTAGGAATTTTTTGGACCCAAAAAGGGCCTCCTAAGGATTTCTAATTTTAAGAGATTAGAGCTTAAAAAGCTGGGCTTAAGGGAGACAAAGGCTATGATGACCCCTATTTTTTGCCTTGCCAGTTTCACTTTTAAAGGGAATATTCTCATACTCTCTCTCTTACTTTTTGACTTTTCTCATACTCTCTCTTACTTTTTGAATTTTTTATCTTCACTCTCTATAAATTGAATCTTTCTTGTCAGTTTGAAATCTCCTTTCTCATTAACTCCCACCATATCTCCCTTCCACATCAGCAAAACATTCTCGTACTTAGGTGGACCCCAAAAAGTGAATTTTTTTTATTTTTTATTTTTTTTTTACATTTTGAGGTGGGAAAAACACCACCCAACCAATATATATGATGAAAATCATTTTTTCCCTCCAAAAAGCTTGTAATTCAAGAGTCACGTCAGAAGCCTGTCAAAAGCCAGTACATCCATAACTAACTGTTAGGTCCCCACAACCCCATAAACATAACTAACTATCAGATCTCGAAATTGTGGGAATCCCAAAAATTATTATTTTTTAATTTTTCTCATAAATGTAATTTATTGATGAAAAACTCCATGTTAGTATATTTGTATATCAAAAAGATAATTTTCTACTTAGAAAAACGGATTTGTGTTAAACCTGCAACAACAGCAAAGTTTTAACAGTCTCTCTCACTCACTCCCTCTCTCTCTCTCTCTCTCTCTCTCTCTCTCTCTCTCTCTCTGTGCTTTAGCTTCTTCCTATGCTTAGCTATGGAGCCTTTGCAAGATGTGTATATAGCCCCTTGTGAAGGTAGAAAACCGAAGGTTGATTTACACATTCGTATTCCTGAAGAGTATATAAGCTCTAAAAACACTCATCCTACTGATGCACAATCTGTCCAAGCTCGTACGATAGCTAAGGAGAAAAATGTAGATCTTTGGGTTGATTGGGCATCTCTATCCAGTTGACCCTCCATTAAGAGAAAACCCTCCTTTCCGTAGTTTATCATCTTTTATGCAATTTGTTGGTGAAGGAGAGCTTGGCTTGTTAGGATACTGCAGAAGATTGACTACAAGTGGAGCTTAGCATGTTGAAATGTAGAGAGAAAGAGACGAAACAAGAGACACATCATGTACGCTCACGGTATATATGGGTAATCACGGTCCTTGGAACTATAAGGTAAATAGCATCATATCTAGGCCTCAAGTAAGTCAGGGATTCCACACAATTACGGTACTTCCATCTGAAAACCCAGTTCCCAATTTATCAATCTTCATTCTGAATATTAATTTGTATGAATTTCATCACACAATTACAATCTTTTACTCGTAACTCATAAATTCTTGACATTTCTTGCTTTGATACTAGCTCAAAGATCCCTGCCCCCTCTGGCCAATGAATTTTGGGGTGCTAGTAGTGGAAGTAGCACTTCTTGCATTGTAGGGCAGAGACTCTCACTCGGGGCCTTGCCCACGGATGTCTGGACAAGAGACTAATCTCTCGGTTCTTCCAAAATCGAACTCAGAAAAACTTCCCTCGCCCAGAAAGCATAGGCGATTCCTCCAAGAAACATTTATTCTATCGTAGTCAAGAGCCTTAAATTACCCTTTTTCATTCCAACTAAACCTGAAGGTCGCATGGCCGGGTCAAGGGAGGAACTTGCACTTGGATCATAGAGACCAACGCTTTTTTCCCCGTTAAGAGACACAGCCGTTGATTCTTTTCCATAGAATAAGGATTATCCGTGATTTACTTCAACTATAGTAACTTAACAGAATTGAGTCTTTTTGTTGGGGCCATCACTCCAACCTAACCCCATCCAATCCCATGGGTTAGCCAACCACCCAACCACTGTATTGATAGGATCCATTTAGAAATTTGGTTATGTTTTACCCCGAGTACCAGGGAAAAGATTTCCTAGGCCCCTTAGCCGACGTTTCAAGCAAAATTCAAGATAGTCACACCAGTTACACACCTAATATGAAATTTCATGTTTCGCAGATTCAGGATATGAAATTTCATGTTTCACAGATTCAGTTGTCTTTAAAACAATCTTTGAATGAAACCATAGTATCACTGATCATAATCCTCCAAAATATCTAGCTTGAATTCCATTTTCCAATCATTCCTTCATCGGTGTATCTATGGCATCATTGGTAACCAGAACGCTCACCACCTGCTCACTCAAGGGCCTTTTCAATAGTTCCTAGCTAGGGATTTAATATTCACATGATCACAAGATTTTTTGTGATAATAACACATGTGAACAAGTTATTCACATGTTCTCATGTTACCGTTCACAAAATAACAGGTCACTTGCCATTTGGGAACCCCTTAAAAGCTTGGCTACACATGGGAATAAGCTATTCACATGTTCTCATGTTACCATCTTCACATAATAGCAGGTCAGTGGCCACCTAAGAAGATTTTTTATGCCCGACAAAGATAATTTTTTTAGGCCCTTGTGAAAGCTTTGTGAATATAACATGTGATCACAAGATTTTTTGTGTTATTAACATGTTCACATATTCTCGTTTACGTCAGTGAAATCCCTGTTCCTAGATCATAGTACCCGAAAATATAATCACATACAAAAATCTAGATGGACTCTCCGTTCAGATCAACAAGATCAACCATATAAAAGAGCCATGGACTCATCCGTTGAAGACCAGCAAGGCCAATGAACAAGATCCATTCGCGTGGTCAAAAAACAACACCAACTCATTTAATTTCTTCCCCACCGACGCATACGTGGGTATCTTCGGTGACCCAGAGCTGAGCACCGTATGGTCAGCACCCTCTGTTGAGAAAATGTGGTGCTCATGCTAGATCAAGTGTGTGGAGGAAAAGAGCTCACAAAATACAAGGACAATATCTTGCTTATTAAGTTGTTTATGCATACAACTAGGCCTTGCTCAATACAAAATTCCTCATATCTCCACCTTTAAATAGGTGAACTAGTGGACCTTAAGTCGATTCACACTCACACCCTTCTCTTCCCCTTCTACATAACCTTAGTTCCTTAATACCCCCCTCAATACCAACTATGAAAGGATGGAATAGGTGGTATTGGACATAGGATGCCGTTATAACATTAGGCGTACAAAGTTTGGAATATAAGTGTGATTACATTGAGAATTAAAATAATTTCTTAGCAAAGGTAGAGGCTGATACAAAGTTGGCCTCTGACTCTATGTTAGGACATTTAGAAGTGATATGCCCCGTTTGTTTACACTTGCTACATTTCATTTTGTTGGGATATTTGATCCAACGATTATTTGCCAAATGACCAACCTTTTTACAATGGGCACATCTTACTTTGACCACTTGATGTGACAAAGCTTGTTCGATAGTCGATGAGTTGAAGATTCAGCTGCTCCCTTTGGCCTCTTTTCTTCATCAAGACATGATTGAATGACTCCTTCGAGGGTGGGATTAGGTATGTTCTTGAGGGTGGTGACTAAAGTGGGGTATACCTTCTTGACTGCTTTGAGCAAAACAGCCACTGTATCATCTTCATCCATTCTCACATTCACTGATGCAAGTTGAGCCATAAGGCCCTTCAAGTGAGCGATGAAGTCTCCAATGCCATCTCCCTCTTTGCGTTCCAAGCTGAAAAATTCAATTTTGAGTGAGATCTTAGAGTTCTTACCACGAGCTCCATAGAGCTTATCAAGCTCATCCCATTTCTCCTTTGCAGTCGGAAGGTGGTCCTCCACATAGTGGATGAGTGCCTCATCAATATGAAGCATGATGATGGCTTGTGCTCTCTCATCATCTTCAATATCTTTAGCCTTTGTTTGATCAATAACCTTAGTGCCGGAGATGAATGGCCAAAAGCCTTTGGACATCATCTTGTACTTGACAAGTGTAGAAGCCCTCTCTCGAGAACTTCTCTTTGACACAAGGACTTGCCAAGTGTGGAAGCCCTCTCCCGAGAACTTCTCTTTGACATTGGTTATTAGAGATTATGAGAGAGTAATGGGCTGATTATGAAGAAGAAAAAACCAGAAATTAATGATATTTAGGCTTAATTAGAAAGAGAGGCTTATGAGAGTGCAACAACCCTAATCAAGTTGAGAATGTTGCATAAATAGGAGATTAAAATAGTATTTTTTATGGTTTAGCACTTAGGGTTTGTGCTTAATTACTAATTTTGATGGGGATTAGCTGCATTAGTGTTAAAGAACACTTTGGTTGGTGATTAAGATCACCATTAGTGTGTAAAAAATACAATTAGTGCTTAAAAGCACATTTTTAGTGTCTAATGAAACTTATTTTGGTGATTACACCATTAGTGTTAATAACACTCTTAGTGTTGAAAAACACTTTATAATAACTTTCCTTTGCTGGATTAACAGCTTCATTCGTGTTAAACAATACTATTAGTGCTCATAAGCACATTTTGAAAGCTTTAAAAGCTTGAAAGTTGATGTTGATGATGGAGCTTGATGAGAATGAGGCTTATGGATACCTCATGTGGTTGGCCACTCTTTAAAATCAAGAGAAAGATCAGCAAAAATCATTCACATCATTACTTGGATGATTAGAGCAAGGAGGGAAGGATTAGAGCAAGGAAAAATCAAACTTGAAGCTTTAATGGAAAGCTTGCACATGGAGTTCATGAAGGGCCGCCTGGTTTTTTCCTTGCAGCCGGCGCGTCAGACCACCATTGGAGCTCAAACTTGAGCTGTGGACTGTTGACTCAATGGGCTACACAAGACCTAAGGTTATGCAACCTTAATGGACTGTAGGCGTCGAATTAATGTACGACCACGCCTACAGCCAAAATCTACGCCGACCTGCAAACAGCACTTATCTTAGTCTAATCACCTATATGGCCAAATGCTTCGCATATCTGATTATACATCTCTAGGTGAGTAATGGGGTCACCTATTCCATCAAACTTTGTGATTAGCTTTGAGATGTTTACACGTTTGGTTCATTCCTACCTAGGTTGAACTGGTACAGGGGGGAGTTATACAAGTGGCCACCCCCTCCCCCTATTTCCATGGCAATCCTTAACATTTGAGGTGTCAACCCTATCATGGTGGTGAAAAGATATAGGGGAGAAGAGAGCTTGAGCTCTTGCAAGCACACACACACTCACAAAACCCTAAAAGAGAACACACAAGGTGAGTTGAAAATCTTCTTCCTCACACAACACTCAACACACCATACACAAAGATAAGAGTACACACCATATGAAAAGATACTCAATCAAATACATACTAGGGTTCTCTATAGTGTGAACCCAACTAAATGAGTTGGCGCTATAACTATGCTAGTCTGTAGAATGGCTGTCATACAGCGTGTCATCCCATTGGCCGCATATCACCCATGATCTCACCATCCATGCCAGTTGTGTAAGTGTGGGGCCTATCCCCCAAGCGGGTCATCGGTGTCCACCGCCTCACTAGATGAGCTCGATATCTCAACACTCCCCCTCGAGCTCAACTCCATTTCATGTACACCAAGCGAAGCCGTGAATCTACGGAGCTTCTCTGCACCCAATGCTTTGGTGAAGATGTGAGCTACTTGATGCTGTGTGCTGACATAAACAAGGTCAACGTCTCCTACCAAAGCCTTCTCTCTGACAAAATGGTAGTGGACCTCTATATGCTTCGTGCGTGCATAAAAAACTGGGTTCCTGACCAACTATATACTGTTAATGTTGTCACAAAAAATGACAACTTGTCTATCCACTGATAGACCCAAATCTGCAAGTAGCTTTCTCAACCAAGCTACCTTACATGCTGCCATAGCAGCACCTCTGTACTGGTGGATAGAGCAACCGTAGGCTTCCTCTTGCTGCTCCAAGTCATAGCAGCACTCCCCAAAGAAAACATGAAGCCACTAGTAGATCTTCTATTTGAGATACTACTAGCCCAATTAGCATCTGTGTACCCATGTACACATATCTCTGTCCCAGTTTCATAAAATAGTCCACAATGCAAAGTAGACCTCACATACCTCAGTATGCGTCTCAATGCATGCAAACACGTCTTCCGAGGAACCTGCATAAACTAACTCACCAACCCAACAGCATAGCTCAAATCTGGCCTAGTGATCATCATGTAGATCAAGCTTCCTACTATGCACCTATACATAGTAGGATCCTCCAAAATCTCTCCTGAATCTGCACTCAACTTGCCATTCTGATCCAATGGCACGGAGATAGGCTTACAGCTTGTCATACCATACTTGGACAACATATCCAAGCCATACTATCTCTGCAGCAGTAATCCAATACCATGTGGTGACCTAATCACCTCAATGCCCAAGAAATATATGAGCTCCCCCAGATCCTTCATCTAAAACTTCTGTCTAAGCAAGATCTTTACATCATAGATCTCTGCATCATGGTCCCTCGTAATGATCAGGTCATCTATATAGATGACAACAAGCACAACCCCTCTATCACTCTGTCTCACATACAATGAGAAATCTGCATTGGCTACATGAAAGCCAATAGTGACAAGATATTCAAAAATCTTTTCAGACCATGCTCTTGGTGCTTGTTTTAAGCCATACAAGGCTTTCTTCAACCTACAAACATGCTCGGGGTGACTCACATCCTCATAACCAAGTGGCTGCAACATATACACCTCTTCCTGCAAATCCCCATGCAAGAATGCATTCTTTACATCCATCTGATGTAAAGACCATTGCTTTGACGCAGCCACTACTATCACAACTCTCACTGTTGCCATCTTGGCAACTGGGTTAAAAGTTTCCTCATAATCAATTCCATATGTCTGCGCATATCCTTTGGCTACCAATCTAGCCTTGTACCTGCTTATGCTTCCGTCACTGTTATGTTTTACTTCGTACACCCACTTGCATCCAATGGCTTTCTTGCCTTCAGACAATTGCACTAAATCCCAAGTCTCATTTCCATATAGTGCATCCATCTCCTCATCCATAGCTTTCTCCCAACACACATTTCCAAGAGCCTCATCAATGCATGTGGGCTCTATAACTTGCACAACTTTTGCCATGTATGCATAGTGATGTGCCACATAACCATCATAGGTAAACCTCTGCACAAGATTCTTCATTCCCCCAGATCTTTGCAGCTTAGAATGCATTCTTTACATCCATCTGATGTAATGACCATTGCTTTGACGCAGCCACTACTATCACAACTCTCACTATTGCCATCTTGGCAACTGGGTTGAAAGTTTCCTCATAATCAATTCCATATGTCTGCGCATATCCTTTGGCTATCAATCTAGCCTTGTACTTGCTTATGCTTCCGTGACTGTTATGTTTTACTTCGTACACCCACTTGCATCCAATGGCTTTCTTGCCTTCAAACAATTGCACTAAATCCCAAGTCTCATTTCCATATAGTGCATCCATCTCCTCATCCATAGCTTTCTCCCAACACACATTTCCAAGAGCCTCATCAATGCATGTGGGCTCTACAACCTGCACAACTTTTGCCATGTATGCATAGTGATGTGCCACATAACCATCATAGGTAAACCTCTGCACAGGATTCTTCACTCGCCCAGATCTTTCGCAGCTTTGCATTCATGGCTTCCATAGCCTTCTTTACACCAGGTGTTCTCATAGCTAGTATCCCAAGATCCTCATCAAGGCTCATCTCTGAGCCACTAGACTCTCCATCAACATGAGAATGCCCTGCAGAAATGTCAGACATACTAAGGGGCTCAACCACTTTCTCTTTACCTTTATGTGATGTACTAATCACATTTGTAAGATCCCTGTCCCCACCGCGCAACAATTTCAGAGGTGCTAGCAGCGGAAGTAGCACTTCTTGCGCGGGGCAGGGTCCCACACTTGGGGCCTTGTCGCCCCACGGATATGCGGACAAGAGACTAATCCATCAATTTTTCCAAAATCGAACCCGGAAAAGCTTCCTTTGCTCGGAAAGCACAGGCGATTCCACCAAGATAAATTTTCCCTAACGTAGTCAAAAGCCTTAACTAACTGAGCTCATCTGACGAACCCGTAAGTCCCATAGACAGATCAGGGAAAAAGACTGTACTTGGACCATAGAGATCAACGCTTTTTTCCTCATTGAGAGGCACAGCCGTTTCTTTTCCATAGAACAATTTTTGTCCGGGATTTACTTCATCTATCGAATTAATCGGAAATTAAGTCTCAATTTACGGATCCATCAGTCCAGCCTAACCCCATCTAGTCCCATGGGTTAGCCAACCGCCCAACCACTGTAATGATGGGATCTAATTAGGAATTTGGTTAGGTTTTGTCTCGGGTACCAGGGAAAAGAGTTCCAAGGCCCCCTAGCTAGATTTTCAAGCAAATCACACCACTTACACACCCAATATGAAATTGCCTTTTTCCTAGATTCACATGTATTTAATTCATTCATTTAATGAAATCAAAGTGTTACTGATCATAAACTTCCAAGTATCCGGTTGAATCTTAATTTCCAATCATTCCTTCATCGGAGTATCCATGGAATCATTGGCAACCAGAACGCTCACCACCTGTTCACTCAGGGGCCTTTTCTATAGTTCCTAGCTCATAGTAACCGGCAGATAATCACTTATAAAAATCAAGATGGAATCCTCGTTGAAGATCAGCAAGATCAACCAACAAATCCATATAAGAGAGCTATGGACTCATCAGTTGAGGACCAGGTCAATCAACCAGATCCATACTCAGTTTCAGAAAACAACTCTTACTCCTTGTTCCAATATCTTCCACGACGCACGTGTGGGTATCCTTGGCAACCCAGAGCCCGAGCACCGTATGGTCAACACCCTCTAGGATCCTTCGTCGCAGGTCACCGAGCGCTTCACTCATAGGCCGCTTCCTTGGTCCCTCATCCACCATACCGGAAGCTCACCATTTAAATCGAATCGAGGCTGGTCAAGAGCTTGGCCGACCTTGCTACACAGACGTCCTCAACAGTTGCAACTTTATTACCACGACCTTAATCACAAGATGGTCAAAATGCTTCCCCACCATTCTTGACATAAAACAGTCATTTACAAACAGGTCACAAATACAGTTTCTATATTGAACTCTCGTCTTTCCACATTATCCCTCTCATCAGTCCACATTACTTATTCCACATTCCATTCATATGTGTACTCATTCTCACATATCATATATTCACATCCCAATTCACCTGTCATCACATCTCATCCATTCACTCATATCGACGACGACATATCATTTCACATACACATTCGCATTCATTATTCTACATACACATCCACATTCGTACATCCACATCATACATCCAATTCTTCATCCGCATTCATACATACACATTCATATCCACATCCATACATCCACATCCACATTCATACATCCATATCCACATCCACATCCATACATCCATTTCCACATCCACATCCACATGCATACATCCATTTTACTCTTTTTGAATTAAAAAAATTAAAACTTTTTTTTCACAATTTTAAAAAATTTTGCCATAACCTCCTTTGTATGGCTAACCATTTTTCAATTTTTAATTCTCTAAAATTAATTAGAAGTTCACCAAGAGTATTTAAATCATTCTAATGTAAAATTTTCTACTTATCAAAGCGAAACATTATGAAAAACTTGATTTTATCCATTAATCGTTCATCTAGGATAAAGAATGGTTGGATTTACTAAAGAAGAGAGGGGAATGCCTTTTTTTCATTGAGACATAACATCATAATCATTTTAGAGAAGACAAAAATCATAAAAACCATAAAATGAAATAGAAAAGAGAAGAATCTCCAACTTACAAGGAGAATTTGAGAGCTTTCCTTTGGCTTTATGGTTTGAGGGATCTACTCTTGTTTGAAACAAGAGTGGCCACCAATCTTTAGAAGAGGGAAGGTCAAAAACTAATGAATTATGAGTAAATTCACAGTTTTTGGCTCTTGGTGGGAGAAGTAGGGTAACAGTGCAAAAAACACTATTAAGCTTCAACAAGGGGGAAGGCTTCTATTTATAGGAAAAAGTGAACCTCTAACCAAGCAAACTGATTCTAGAATTTTCCAGATCAGTTTGGTCAATTTTTGACCATTTTTAGGTCAGTTTAGCTCACTTTTTGGATAACAGGAGAGAGAAGAGATAAAAATATCTCATTATTTGGGAGTTTAAAACTCTCCCCCACATGTGAAATTGGCACCTTCTTCCTGAGGGGAATTCTCCCATACTGAGGTGTAAAAAATGCATCATTTCTTCTAAATATCTCTCTTTTTTCACTAATAACCTTGTACTTAGTCAACTCTTCATCTTATGTGAGTATTTACTCATTTTTGGGGGATTTTATTTATTTCTTCCATTTATCTCCTCCACACATTTGGATGAATCTTATTGGCCCATAGGAACCTTAATTTAAAATTTTGAAAAAAACTTGACCCCCTCAGGATAAGGCCTCTTGAACAGATTATACTTGATTTCTAATGTACCTTCTGAAAATCTTTTTGAACTTCTGTTTCGGGGGGACTTATTTCAATGGGAAGAGATATTTTTCCATCCAAAAATATTTAAAAACTGAATTACCACTCTCTAGAATATTTTCTCTCTCTAGGCCAAAACTGGTAGAAACAAGATCTTTTGTATTTCTGAAGAGGGATTTGACTACAGGGGAAGATACTGGACATCCTGAGAGACTGGGGAGAAATCTTACATTCTATCCCACTTAAAAAACGCAAGATGTCCTCATCTCGCAGGTGAAGTATGATCTCTTTCATCTTCTTCTTCTTCTTCAATCATTTCCAGAGTTACTGCCTTGGAAGTGGACGGCCGATTTGGAAACAACTCTCTTTGACTTCCTCTATTCTGAGGTGGAGGTCTTGCATTAACTTGGATTGAAACTGTAGGTTGGATAGAGGGTCTACCTCTGGGATTTCCCTGATTTTGGCGGATAGAACCCTGATTACTCTGGACGGAAGGGACTGGAGTCTGGAATCTTGATCACCGATTTTCCTGCTCTGAAAACCTTGATCCAAAAGGAGTTGGGCAATCCATGCTGCAATGTCCAAACCCTTGATAGTTATAGCATTTCACTCTCTTGTTCAAGGGTGGAACTTTTGAAATCCAAGGGATTGAGTTTCGGGAAAAAAGTCAATATTAGGTAATTTGGGAAAAATCTCACATTTTGGGAATCAATTACTCCATATAGTTTTGGACATATCTTAAGCATACTAACTCCAAATTTGTCGAAGATCATAGATTTAGATTCTACTCTTCAAGATCTTTCCGATGATATGTCACATGAGGGGGTTTTGACAAACTTTTGGACAAGTTCACCATGCTCCCATTTTTCAAATGGGAATGGGATTTTTCCCAAATTATCTAATATGGTGTTAAAAGGACATTTCTTACATTATGGAACTTAGCATATCTTGGGTTTGACCCTGATATCTCTTAGGCGGAGGAAGGTTGGAATCACCTTCTAGGAATAAAAACCTTTTGAAAGGTGATGGTGCTGGCTTTGGCGAGACTTTGACATCAAAGGCTTTGGCAAAATCCTTCGCCATCCGAACTGCTTCGGCCATGGAAACTGGCTTGGCATTCTTCACCAGGATATTCAAAGGTTCATTCAGTCCCCCGCCGAATGAACTTGGCCATCAACTGTTCTTCATCCAGCGGAGGCGAGTATTTGAGGAGGAGGGCGAATGCTTGGTGATATGCTTCAATAGTTCTACTCCCCTGGGTTAACTCTAAGAATTCGTTCATCTTTATTTCTAAAAAGCCGGGGGGACAGAACCTCGTCCTTAGGTAAATTTTGATATCAGTCCAGGTTTGGGTATTTCGGTCGAGACGGTTTGTGTCGCAGTGGTTTCTCCATGCCACTCTAGCTGACTCCACTATCTTTAGCGTTGCAAGAGCCATTTTGCTCTTCTCATTGTACCCGGTGACATCAAAGTATTCTTCCATTGATTCGATCCACTTCTTCACAGCCTCGCCCAAGTTTTCCCCTTCTCCCTTGAAAGGTCCAGGCTGCGAACTATGAAGAGTTTTACAAACATCCAGGTCGAGCTCTTCTTCATCGAGTTGAGGGTTAACATTTCTACCACGATGACCTCGATCCATATTCCTATCAATACGAAAATTCTTGTTAAGTCTCTTTATTTATGATTCAATCCGATTTTTGATTCAACTGATTCCGGGGTTCTCTAAATAGGTCGGCTCCCTACAGAGTCAAGGGATAAAGATACTCATATAGAACGCATTATCAGTTAACAATTCATTCAAAATTATCTCATTCATATCTTTAACACAATAATGGTCCATCAGACTAATTTTTTCTATCTAAACAATCCTCCATGGGGATTTTAAATTTTCAGATTATTATTTTATCAACCCATAACTTGATCCATTGATCAAAAGTTAATAGTAGTAATCTGCTAGCACAATCCACTAATCTCATAGTGATTTGTTGAAGTCATTAATGTCATTCTAGCTACGAGCATTATCACAGGGACTCGTCCCATTCATCCTCATTGTGGTTTTGCTCGGCTTATTACATTTCAACCAAATTTCAGGAATCATCATTTTTCAATCAGAATCCAAATCAATTCATCAGTTCACAACCAGAATTTAAAAATCATATCAACCACATCCGAATTCATCATCTGGATAGCATTAATGCTTATAATTTCAAGTCTTAGATTTACTCGTATATACTGCTAGTAAAGAGCTGTAGTTATACCCTCGGTATATACGAGTAGTCATGGTCCTTGGAATTATAAGGTAAAGACTATCATGTCTAGGCTTCAAGCAAGTCAGGGATTCCATACAATTGTGGTACTTCCATTTGAAGACCCAATTACTAATTTATGAATTTCAGTTCAAATAACAATTTGTATGAATTTCATCACATAATTTTGATCTTATACTGCTACTTCATAAATTTTTGACATTTTTGGCTTTTTGGTTGATCCTCATTAGTCGATTCGCTCTGATACCAACTGTAAGATCCCTATCCCCACCGCGCAACAATTTCAGGGGTACTAGCAGTGGAAGTAGCACTTCTTGCATGGGGCAGGGTCCCACACTCAGGGCCTGGCCCACGGATATTCGGACAAGAGACTAATCCATCGGTTTTTCCAAAACTGAACCCGAAAAAGCTTCCTTTGCCCAGAAAGCACGGGCGATTCTACCAGGATAAATTTTCCCTAACGTAGTCAAAAGCCTTAACTAATTGAGCTCATCTGACCGAACCCGTAAGTCCCATAGTCAGATCAGGGAAAAAGACTGTACTTGGATCATAGAGACCAACGCTTTTTTCCTCATTGAGAGGCACAGCCGTTGATTCTTTTCCATAGAACAATTTTTGTCCGGGATTTACTTCATCTATCGAATTAAACAAAAATTGAGTCTTGATTTACGGATCCATCAGTCCAGTCTTACCCCATCCAGTCCCATGGGTTAGCCAGCGGCCCAACCATTGTAGTGATGGGATCCAATTAGGAATTTGGTTAGGTTTTGTCCCGGGTACCAGGAAAAAGAGTTCCTAGGCCCCCTAGCCAGATTCTCAAGCAAATTTAACTCCAATCACACCACTTACACACCCAATATGAAATTGCCTTTTTCCTAGATTCAAATGTATTTAATGAAATTATTTAATGAAATTATAGTGTTATTGATCATAAACTTCCAAGTATCCGATTGAATCTAAATGTCCAATCATTCCTTCATTGGAGTATCTATGGCATCATTGGCAACCAGAACGCTCACCACCTGTTCACTCAGGGGCCTTTTCTATAGTTCCTAGTTCTTAATTTCCAATCATTCCTTCATTGGAGTATCTATGGCATCATTGGCAACCAGAACGCTCACCACGTGTTCACTCAGGGGCCTTTTCTATAGTTCCTATTGGCAACCAGAACGCTCACCACCTGTTCACTCAGGGGCCTTTTCTATAGTTCCTAGCTCATAGTACCCGACAGATAATCACTTATAAAAATCAAGATGGAATCCTCGTTGAAGATCAGCAAGATCAACCAACAGATCCATATAAGAGAGCTATGGACTCATCAGTTGAGGACCAGCAGGGTCAATCAACTAGATCCATACTCGGTTTCAGAAAACAACTCTTACTCCTTGTTCCAATATCTTCCACGACGCACGTGTGAGTATCTTCGACGACCCAGAGCCCAAGCACCGTATGGTCAGCACCCTCTAGGATCCTTCGCAGGTCACCTAGGGCTTCACTCATAGGCCGCTTCCTTGGTCCCTCATCCACTGTACCGGAAGCTCACCATTTAAATCGAACCGAAGCTCACCATTTAAATCGAACCGAGGCTGGTCAAGACCTCGGTCGACCTTGCTACGCGAGACATCCTCCATTGACTCTCCGTCGTCTCAGCAGTAGTTGCAACTTTATCAGTTAGGTCTCCACGACCTTAATCACAAGCTGGTCAACCCCGTCATTCTTGACATAAAACAGTCATTTACAAACAGGTCACAAATACAGTTTCTATATTGAACTCTCGTCCTTCCACATTATCCCTCATCAGTCCACATTACTTATTCCACATTCCATTCATATGTGTACGCATTCTCATCCAATCACATCATTTTCCATCTCATCACACCTCAGATTCATTCACATCACATATCATATATTAACATCCCAATTCACATGTCATCACATCTCATCCATTCACTCATATCGACGACACATCATTTCACATACACATTCGCATTCATTATTCTACATACACATCCACATTCGTACATCCATATCATACATCTAATTCCACATCCGCATTCATATATACACATCCATATCCACATCCATACATCCATATCCACATTCATACATCCATATCCACATCCACATCCATACATCCATTTCCACATCCACATCCACATGCATATATCCATTTCCACATCCACATTCATACATCCACATCCACATTCCATATCTACATCTATACATCCACATCCATACCCACATCCATACATCCATATCCACATTCCACATTCATACATCCACATCCACATCCACATTCACATTCATACATCCATTTTCACATCCTCATTTATACATCCACATCCACATACATACTTCCATACATCCACATCCACATCCATACATCCACATCCACATCTACATCCATACATCTAATTTCACATCCACATTCATACATCCATTTTCACATCCTCATTCATACATCCACATCCACATATATACATCCATACATCCACATCCATACATCCACATCCACATCCATACATCCACATCCATACATTCACATCTACATCCATATATCCATTTTCACATCCATATTCATACATCCACATCCACATACATACATCCACATCCGCATCTACATCCATACATTCACATCCACATCCACATTCACATCCATACATCCATATCCACATTCCACATTCATACATCCACATCCACATTCATACACATCCACATCCACATTCATACATTCACATCCACATCCACATTCACATCCATACATCCATATCCACATTCCACATTCATACATCCACATCCACATTCATACACATCCACATCCACATTCATACATCTACATCCACATCTACATTCATACATCCACATCCACATCCACATCCACATTCACATCCATACATCCACATCCACATCCACATCCACATTCACATCTATACATCTATATCCACATCCACATTCACATCTATACATCCATATCCACATTTCACATCTACATCCATACCCACATCCATTTACATCTATCTGATTCTTATCACATCTATTTATAGAATGTAGGAGAATTCTAATTTTTTGATATAAAGATTCTTTACGCATCTAATTAGGCATAAAGACAACTTTAGTAAGGAATAACACTTTTATAAAAATCCTTTTATGCATCTATTTAGGCATAAATTCAATTTTAAGAAAAATAACACTTTTGAATTAGAAATAAACCTTTTATGCATTTTACTATGCATAAATTCCATTTTAATGAGGATAACACTTTCAAAATAAAAATAAATCTTTTATGCATCTAACTATGCTTAAATTTAATTTCAATGAAAATAATACTTTCAAAATAAAAATAAATCTTTTATGCATCTTTCTATGCATAAAATCAATATTGATAAGAATAACTCTTTTGAATTAAAAATAAAATTCTTTATGCATCTTTCTATGCATAAAATCAAAATTGATAAGAATAACTCTTTTGGAATAAAAATAAAATTATTTATGCATCTGTTTATGCATAAAATCAAAATTGATGAGAATAACTCTTTTGAATTAAAAATAAAATTCTTTATGCATCTATTTATGCATAAAATCAAAATTGATGAGAATAACTCTTTTGAATTAAAAATAAAATTTTTTATGCATCTATTTATGCATAAAATCAAAATTTGTGAGAGAATAACACTTTTGGATTAGAATCAATTCTTTATGCATCTTTCCATGCATAAATCCAATTTAGTAGGAGTTACACTTTTAGAATAAAAGAATTTCTCTTATGCATCTAATTTATGCATCTTTCCATGCATAAATCCAATTTAGTAGGAGTTACACTTTTAGAATAAAAGAATTTCTCTTATGCATCTAATTTATGCATAAAATCCATTTATGATGAAAATCACACTTTTAATATAAAAAAATATCTTTTATACATGTGTTTATGCATACAAATCATTTATGATGAAAATCACTCTTTTTATATAAAAGAATTTCTTTTATGCATTAAAACCGTCTTTCAAGGTTTTTCATCTCCTTGAACCACTCCCCATGACTTGTCATGTGGTTTGAAGCACCTGAATCAACGTACCATACATCATCTTTATGTGCTGCTTCAACATTTTTAGACCTTTCATTATCCTCATTGTTTCTGCTCGAGGATGCATAAATGTTTTGCTGTAATTTTTCATTTTGCATGTCAGCCTGCTTCTTATAACAATCTGCCTGCACATGTCCAGGGCTTACCACAATAAAAGTATCCACGTGTATCATTATACTGCCTTTGCCAATTTCCACAACCTCTTTGACTCCCCCTGCCTCTAAATTGGCCTCTTCCACCTGCGTGTTGTTGTTGTTGTGAATTTTGAGACTGTTGTTGTTGTTGCTGCTACTGGCCATAATTCTGATTACTTGTTTGGCCACATCCACGGCCTCCTCTACCTTGTCCTCTTCCTGAACTTATGTAGAAGGCTTGTTGCTCTGAATTGTTTTTGTTTTGTGAAGACTGTTGGTCTTCACCCAAGTTCTTCTCTTCTATAATCAATAGACACCAAATCTGTGAAATTCGGAATGTTTTTTCGAGTCTGAATAGACATCTTGAACGCCTTGTATTGTGGCCTAAGACCACGTAGATAGACTTCCACCTTATCATCATCATCTACTGAAATGCCAATAGATGCAAGGGATTCCACAATACCCTTGATCTTCAATGCATAAGCATTCACAAGCATACTCTTTTTCTCCACAGTATGAAGTTCATTCTTCAACTGTATCTTTCGTGCCTTGGTATTCGTTTCATAGAGTTTTACCAAGGTGTCCCATGCCTCCTTGGGGGACTTGGCATCCTGTATGTGCCCAATCATGGTGTCTTGTATACTGATAGAGAGCCAATACATAACTTTTCTGGCTCCTTGGTTCCAATCCTTGAAGTCTTTCACATCTGCAGTAGTCGGATTGATCTCCGGTATCTCTGGTGCCTCTTCATGCTCACCTTCTATGTAGTCCCAGTAACCCTTTCCCATTAAGAAGTTTGTCAACCGGAACCTCCAAGCATGGAAGTTGTTCTTATCAAGCTTCTCAGCAACAATTTGGTTTATGCCATCATTTGACATCTTGCCAGACTCACAAATTTACCAGGAACAGCACTCTAGTTTGTCTTACACAAACTACTGTATTTTCTGCATAGCGGTACTGTACTACACTCAAATGTGACAACCAGTGATTTCAATGTGCATACATACACCCAATGGCAACTGTTGACCTCCTTGTAGCACACACAATGTCTGCACAACCAATCTGTCTTCCTGCAGTTCTTAAAACAAAGTTCTGCAGAGAATCGTGACTTACCCCCTCAATGCTCGAAATCACCTGCTTTTTGAAAAACGGAGGTCCTAATGCGCCCGAATTTTTTGCTCGACAAATGGTGTCCAAGAGGACAATATAGTTTCCTTATAGCTTTACTCCTGCGAAGAAAGCTCCTCAATCAGAGATCGTTTTGCCGATGCCTCTCGTAGAGCTCCCGACAAGGGTGTAGTCACCCCCAACACAAATAGGGAACAGTAGATGAAGCTCTTACCCTCGTACCGCATCCTGTGCTTCTCTTGCTTCTTGCAACTCAACCCTTAGCATGAACTAGGCTCTGATACCATGCAAAGATGCAAGGGAGAAGAGAGCTTGAGCTTTTGCAAGCACACACACACTCACAAAACCTTAAAAGAGAACATATAAGGTGAGGCTGAAAATCTTCTTCTTCTTCACACAACACTCAACACACCATATACAAAGATAAGAGTACACACCATATGAAAAGGTACTCAACCAAATGCATACTAGGGTTCTCTATAGTGTGAACCCAACTAAATGAGCTGGCATTATAACTATGCCAGTCTCTAGAATGGCTGTCACACAACTTGTCATCCCACTGGCCGCATATCACCCACGATCTCACCAACCATGCCAGTGGTGTGTGGGGCCTATCCCCCAAGCGGGTCATCAACATCACTAGATGAGCTCGATATCTCAACGTGGGAGTAGGTGATGCAAGTTGAGGAATCGGTTATGGAGGAGTAGAACCGGGTGGATAGTAGACCAACAGGGGTCTTAGCCCTCTGGGCAGACCAGGTTATGGCCTATGTGGTCCGGTTTGGTACCATGGGTGTGCTCCTTGAGGTGGGTATTACGCTGATAGATCGGCGGGCCCTGTTGTGGTGTGATGGGCATGGGTAGACCCATTCTCTTTTGTATGATGTCTCCGTCCTTTGGGAAGATGGACCCGGTTTTTTATTTAACAAGGTTTCCAGAGCTCTAAATGAGTCTACCACCCCTAAGATAGGTATGGCTCTCTAGTCTGGTAGCTGGGTCTTGGTTTGATGACTCTCACTCTCTGGCCAACTTCCCCTCTAGGGTCTAGAGAAGGAGAGGGCCCACTTTCTTTAGGTTGATCCATATCTCACTCTCGGTTACAGTTCCATGGACTGTGTGTTTCTGAGGATAAAATTGTCGAGCCTTAATGCAAGGCTTTGCTAAGAATGAGTTAGAGAGATAGGACAAGGTTCCTCGTCGTCGAGACAGATGATATATCCATACACTGTGGTTTAGGATGTCTTGCATCAAAGTCTTGAGTCCATCGTCCACTAGTTAGGGAGGTCCTCGCTCTCGCTAGTACTATCAAAGACGAGCTCTGTTTGACTCCACATGGTATTTACCGATGGGTCTGATCTGATTTGAGAAGGGGCATCTTAAAAGATCACTTCATCAAAGAGAGGGTTATTTCTCACCAACCTACCCGAGTGTAGGTGCATGGGAATACAAAAGTACTGTGTAGAACTCTCTTAGAAAATAAAAAGTTTATTTTTTAAAGGAAGAACCCTATGCTTATGAGGGAGTGAAGGGCCATATGCTTCTTAGTGGGAGAGGGAATGAACGTTTGCTTCTCTACTAGCATGGCGTGCGCTTCGAGGAATTTCAAATGGAATGGGCGTTTGCTTCTAGTGAGAGAAGGAATGGACACTGGGAATGAGATTGCAAAATGGAATGGGCATTTTCTTCAGGCTTAGGAAGAAGGAACCAGCATTCAGAAATGAAGCCGATTGAAATGGGCATGGAAATTTGATGCCACGGGTGTTCTCTTTAAGGTTGGCACGGGCTTTTGCTTCAGGGTCAGGAAGGAACGGACATGCAAGTTTATGGGCTACTACGTAGAACAAAGGTGGCAAGGTGAAAAAAGGAACTTGAGTAGGTGTTCGCTCTAGGATGAGGAGAGAATGGGAGTGGCAAGTCTTGGAATGGATGTGTGAAAGTTAGAACAGACATGCACTTTAGAGCATATGGTCATGGCACTATCAAGTACGGAATTTTCAAATTTGACTGACCTATAGGTCTAACAACCAGTCTGATAGTATAAAATTTTCCTTATTTAAATGCACTTTAATGCACATGAGGCCTAATTAAATACAATTAAACTAGTTTTAATGCTCTTGGCAAATTTAGGCAATAAATCTACTAGATTTGGGTTGCAGGCAGCAGAAGGAACGGGCATGGCAGAGTTGGAATAAGCGTTTCCTTAACTTGCCACACGGACATTCGATTGTGAGAGAAGCTTGGTAGAATGTAATTTCACCTGGGAACCTCACCAATTAGCAGTTGATTCAGGTACCTTCCTAGGGTCTTTTGATGTTTTTGTTTTTACAAAGAGCTAGAGCTAGTTTGTAACTACTTATTGATAACTACAATGCATGGTTTAAGCTAATGGATTGTGATTAATTGAATGATTAAATCAAAATGCAAACATGAAGATAAACACATAAATTGAAAACTCTTTGAATGTTGAGGGCAAATAGGGGAGCTCACTTGCTTATTCCCGGCCACTCTCGGTGAATAGTCGAATGCTTCAATGCTCAATCAATGATCCAACCTCTGGGTAATCTCCAACAAAACACAAAACAAACAATGTTAATCAACCAACCGGTGGATTTGCATCCCAACCGAGAAAAATCAAGCTCTAGCTTATGAATTAAGTAGAGGACCCTAAGCCAAATGCCACTCCCTAACAGCGGAGCCAAAGATGTTAATGGTTTAACATGTTACCTCAAAAGCACAAGAAAGAAGAAGAAGAGAGTGCATGCAAGGATCGAATCCGGTGATTTTCACTTGGCCAATCCTATCAGGGTTAACTCCCCCATGTGCAGCCACTATGGGCTCACTCTACACTCTCTTTGTGTCACCCAAAGAGAGATCCAAGAAAGCTAGGTAGGAGAAAGATGGAAGGAGCTATGGAGAGCTAAACCTCTACCTCATGCCATTGGTATGCAAACAAGACAAGGTGGAGAGCAATGAGAATGGAGTGAAGGAAAGAAGGGAGAGCAACACAATTCCTATTTACATACACCAACAATCACAAGCAAGCAAGCCACCATAAAAGAGAGAGAGAGAGAGAGAGAGAGAGAGAGAGAGAGAGAGAGAGAAGGAAAAACTCAATTGAGACAAATGTCCCTTTTCATATTTCATAAAATGTCTTATATACATGAGCTCATATTTACAATGTCCGGCCGCCCAATTACAAATGGGGTCCCAAAACTAGTCTTCCTAGTTTATCTAGCTCTATGTACATCAATTCTATATGATGGGTGTTTGGGGTAGACCTTAGGCGGATTATTTTTCAAGTTATATGTATGGATTTTTGGTATTTTTGGAAGTCAGTTAGCTTTGGGATCTTGGAAGGTAGAGAGTCGTGGGAAGTCTATAAAGCTGGAGCCGTTTTGTTTAGTGGTACACGAATATGGTTCTTGGCGGATTTTATGTGTAGCTATGGCGGATTCTATAATGGCAATATAGTTGGATAGATTTTGTGCTTCATTTCTTCTAGTCATTTTCATTTTGTATTCTGTGTATTGAGAGTGGTGCAAGTGCAACTGTGTTGTGTGAGACATGTGTGTAGAGTTGTAGTGAATTTTCGGGTAAGATGGAACTGTGTTGGTTTGTCAGAGTGAGTGGTCATTGTGAAGTGTCAAACCTAGAAATGGAGAAATACTGCTCTGCTCAGGCAACAATAAACACTGGCGATCATGGTGCTTATGATAGGTATGGTCGAGTTCGCTTTCTTCTGTTAGAAGGACGGGTGCCAAGAAGATGCAGAGTAGCAGTAGAAGTGATGGCTGTAGAGGTGGTTATGTTTTCTTGGAAGTCAAGTGCTAGGCGGTAGTTCGGGATGGAGAATTCGCAGCAGTTCCTTCATTCATATTTCACTAGGTGGGCAGCGAGCAGCGAGGTTTGCAGCAGCGAGAGAATGACCCGAATGCAGAAAGGCATGAAGGTGGTGAAGATAGTGGGATGCAACGTGATAGTTCGGAGTATGAGTTAGA
The DNA here is from genome assembly GCF_041138505.1 of Cibotium barometz. Classification (NCBI taxonomy): domain Eukaryota; kingdom Viridiplantae; phylum Streptophyta; class Polypodiopsida; order Cyatheales; family Cibotiaceae; genus Cibotium; species Cibotium barometz. The sequence goes on along the minus strand of NC_141053.1, from coordinate 22,961,920 downwards.
GCCTGGTGTAGAGGATTTAGCAGAAATAGAGGAGTATGGGGGCATTTTCAATGAGCCAAGAGAGGAAAGGCAATGGGATCTGGTTGTGATAGGAGGAGTTTTGTTACAACATTTGTTTCTAGTAAGGCGATTGGGGACTTTGATCGTGGATTGGGGGGGCTTACCTGCACCACCTCCATCACCAGTATCATCCTCATCATCTTCTGCAGGGCATTTGACCCCTAATACGCTAAGGAATATGGCAGCAGCAGCGGCTAGAGCTGATTTTCGCGTCAAATTTGGGACCTTTTTAGGGAAGTCTAAACAGGACCTCGATTGCCATGTAGCTTAATTCGAGACAAGATGGCAGGCCAGTTGATTTGACGGAGTGTATGACGTGCAAGCCAAGATGTGAGACAATTCCAAGCGACACTAGAGGGAAGAGCCATGCAGTGGTTGAGCAATTTCAATGTAGGTTATTTTAGAAGATATTGAGAAGTGGATTTGCATGATTGGAAATGATGGTAAAGATTATTATAGTGTCAAAGATGTGATGTAGAATATAGAACGATGTTAGCTTTAAAGCAGCAAGAAAAGGATTTCATGCAGTATACTATTTTCTTATTGAGTAGTAAGTTATCATTGTGAAGTTAATAAGTGTTGGTAAAGCTACAAGCAAAGTGAAACTAAGAGTTTGCAAATTGTTTGGTTACCTTGAAGTTTAAGACAATACGATGATAGTATTTTTCATCAGATTTATTATTGTTTATTAAGTATTCCAAGAAGGCTTATTTATGACATGGATAGTGACTGATTTACAAGATCAAGTTACTTTGTGTAATGCCTCAAGATCTATCTAGTTTCTTACTTGGAGTTAAATTTTATGGAATTAAGATGAGTTTAGGAAACCTACTACACTCTAGCATATACATGACTAGCTTAACATATAAATCATTTATCCAAGATAAGATCGATCAGAGAGATGAATCAAAGAGAGCACAATATTGAGAGAAAAGAATGCTATAGTATTGAGAGTCTAATAGATGCAGTGATTACCGAGTATGTTGATTGTATCCAAGACATAGGTAAGAAATGAAGAATCAAATTAAGAGCTTATTATATCAAGTTAAGATCTTAGACAAGCAAGTCATCAAGTCGTTCTTTCCAAGGCTACTTGAAGAAATCTCAAGACAAACACATATGGATATTTATAGTTTTCTTGAAAGTCAAAATCATACGACTTCTGAAGTACTATATCAAGTATAATAGTTGAGTAAGAAAAACTATTTCTCAAGGTCTAATGATTGAGGATAAGATGTTTTTATCATCAAGGACAACAATTTCTTAATAAGGAGAGAATGTAATATATACCTCCGAGATTAACCAAGTTATGATTAAAGATAATCCTAAATTTTGGATATTATAGATTTCAATAATGAATTCTAGCAGGGTCTTAGTAGTTTTTCAGAGTCGGTAAAAATTCCAAGTGCTAAAATTAAGTGAAAATTCAAGATTGAGTTTTCAATTAGTTAGTATGCTCAAAGGAAGCCTTTAAGTGTGTAGATGGACATGAAAATCAAAATTTGATAAGAAAGTGAACATGACCTATTTTTGGAGCCGACTTTCAGATACAACTCATTTTGGCGATTCGGCCCATGTTAGATCGCACACATTCTAGTAATTTTAAGTATCCCCATGACTAGTTTCTGATAGCTCAATGTGAAGTTATACCTATTGTAGGTTGTAGCCCTAACAATAGATTTGAGAGGCTTGCCAAATCTACAAACAACACTTCCACAACTTCTGGAGAGAGTAGACATGGATTCCCAATCAATCAAGTATCGGGGAAGTACACAAACTCTCTTTTTATTATTATTTTTTAAATTCTTTTGAGATTAAATAAACGAATCGATAACGTGTATACGAGAGAATCTAAGTCGATATATGGTACGCTTAACGATGAGTGACTCTTGACTTTCTTAACTATACATGATCGCCTTAGTCTGACTCATAGAATAATCACTTTTGGAGACTTGACATGAGATTTTGAGATTCGGGTCGGTCGTCCTTAGATAGGGAATGCGGAAAGACAACAAGATTTATGCCCTCTAGGAGCCATGTGGTAGAAGCCAGAGAGGACGAGATTCAAAAAGAGGCATACTTGGGATGGCCGCGATGTCCAGTGTGGAGGTTGGGTGGATGGGCATAGTAAAAACTCAGAAAGAGCATTTACATATTGTATTCTCATTTCTTAAGCTTCATTAATGAAGACTTTCAATCGATGAATTGGGATTTTAGATTGAAGTACCGTAATTGTGTGGAATCCCTGACCTGCTTGAGACCTATATATGATGGTATTCACCTTAAAGCTCCTAGGACTGTGATTACCCGTATATACCATGGGTATAACTGCAGCTCTTTACTGACAATATAAACGAGTGAATCTAAGACCTTGAAGTTATAAGCAAAAATGTTATCCTAGATGATGATTTCGGATGCTGGTTGATATGATTTTAGAATTTTGGTTGAGAATTGATGAATTGATTTGAATTTTGATTAAAAGATAATGATTTCTAAATTCTCGTTGAAAGAAGATAAGTACAATAAAGCCACAATGAGGTTGAATGGAGAGAATCCCAGTGATGATGTTAGTAACTTGGAAGCTAATTATGACTTTCAGCAGATCACTATATGAGATTAGTGGATTGTGCTGACAGATTGTTCACAGCTTGACCTTTGACCCAGTAGACCCAATTGAGAAATGACAAATTGAGAACCTAAATAACTGAAATTTCCATGGAAAGTGTTCAGATGAAATTACTAGTCTGATGGACCATTATTGTGTTAAGGATATGAATGAACTAATGAGTTCTGTATGTTCTTCTTATAGAAGGGATCTTTATCCTAGGATTTCGTGAGGGTTGATCAAACTTTAAGGAACCCCAGAATCAGTTGGATCTAAAGTTAGATTTGAATTATAAATAAAGTGGTCTTTTCACCTGAGAGTCATTAGGAATTTTTTGGACCCAAAGAGGGCCTCTTGGATTAACTTTTGATTAGGAATGGACCAATAGGAAGAGGACTGGGTGCACATTTTTGACTTCTTTGACCCTAGGGGGCCTAGGCTTTGGTTTGCTAATGGGGCCTAATTACTACTCTTGTCCCCCTACCTCTTGGGCCAAAACTTAGAGGTCCCCCTACCTAAAATCGCATAGATGAAAAACCCTAAAAATTAAAATTTTTCAATTTTTTCCCAAAAGTGTGTTTTCCCTCTCAAACTTCCCCCCAACACACTCTAGGTTTGGAAAGCTCATTTTGAACCTCTTTCTTCCTCTTCTAAGCTCTCTATTGCTGCAGAAACTCCATACCTCTCAAGCTCTCCCTCCTTGTCAAGCTCTCTCAGTCTCAAGCTCCCTTTCCCTCTTTCTTTCTTTTCTAAGCTCTCCATTGCTGCAGAAACTCCATCCCTCTCAAGCTCTCCCTCCTTGTCAAGCTCCCTCTCAAGCTCAAGCTCCCTCTCCCTCTTTCTTCCTTTTCTAAGCTCTCCATTGCTGTACAAACTCCATCCCTCTCAAGCTCTCCCTCCTTAAGCTCCCTCCCTCTCAATCTCTCTCTCTCTCTCTCTCTCTCTCAAGCTCCCTCCCTCTCCATTACGGTAGAAACTCTATCCCTCTTTAGTCTACCCTAGGTTAAGGAATCCTATTCTCAAACTCTAACCCTAGGTTCAGGAATCCTATTCTCAAACTCTAACCCTCTTTTAAGCTTTCCATTGCTGCACTGAAAACCCTGAACTTTATCTCCTCTCCTGTAAAACAAGCTTTTCTTTTCCCTTCTTCTCTTTTCTTACCACCATGGCCTCTTCCAGTAATGTGAGAAGACCTAGGGAGAAGGTGGAGGAGCTTGTGCTGCATAACACAAGAGATGAGAATGGAGTTCGGGCTCCAACAAGATTCAAGGCTCCAACAAGATTCAGGGTTGGGGCTTGGGTCTACATGCAGCCAGGCTCTAAGGGACCACATTGAGTGCGTCAACTGGGGAATATGCTACATCATTAGAAGGGGCGGCTTACAAGGCTTCAAGCATACTAAGAAGGAAGGACTGGTTGCCATAGTGCAACATGTGTATACCCTTGGAGACATGTACATTCAAGGCCAACGACCAAGGTTTCCTTCAAATTGTCAGTGTAACATAAACACAGCTTTAACAACATGCTAATATTGGATTCTTTGTTTCAAATTTTCTTATGATTCTCCATTTTCTTATGTCTCTCTGCAGATATTTTTCCCTCTAATTATGTTGAGGAATAACCACTACAAAGCCTCACTGGAGTTTTCTCTGCTATGCATGCATCCATTGGAGAGGCAATGTTTGTATCTCAAAGCCCAAGTGATCTTGTACATAACAATATCTTTTTCTTTTCTCACTCATATTTTGTAGATAAAAAACTAGGTTTATTTGGCAAGCTAGAAGAGATCCCCAACCCCCCTCTTAATAATCCCGAATGGCCCAAACCTGATGCTTGGACCATCTTATGCTTAAAGTTTAAGATGGTAAGTGATATCAAGACATCACTCAAGTTTTCAAAGGCATCTAGGTCAGTAGGGATAAATTGGTTTCATCCTTTACATATTTTTGTGCACATGTTCAATTTCATGCCAATGCACTAAACAAAAATAATGTATATTTGTAAAAGGAGGTACGATCTGACCTCATTCAAGGATTACTTGGAGAGGTTTGGGAGATTAATGAGGGGTCACATCAAGGTGATGTGTACAAGTGCAAAGTAGTAGATTCTACAACGTCTTTCAGGTTCTTGAGGGCATGCTCTATTTTGTACATGCGTCTACACTACCAAAGATGGATGCAAAAGCACGGGACATGCATCCCACTTCAAGCCTCAGAAGAAGAAATTATGCCTATTGAGGTAGCTGTGATGATGCAAAATGGATGGATTGAGCAAGTGGCAGCAAGCAAGCATTGGAGCCTAGCAGACCTGCGTCAACACTTTAGCATCATGGGCTTTGACAATGTGGAAGAGTCAAGTTTCAAGTTGATGAGAAGAAAGGTATATCTGATTCCACTACATGTCTAGAGTTAGCCCTTACACTTTTTGGTTATTGTGCCACTTTCTATATTTTTACAGATTGGGAAGCGTAAGGAGGGGACAACCATGGTCTCAGAATCATGGCAAATGGGGGACCTTGAATTTTTAGCAGCAAGGTGCATAGCCCTACCAACACATAGTAGGCATGTGGAAGAGCTTGAAGATGAACTGAGGATATGGGAAAATAGCCTCTGTTCTGATGCACGTGAGGGGCAAGAGTTTTAGAATTGAGGTGAAGGCAATGACAAGCTTTCAAGTCAACAAGGAGATGGAGATCAACATGAAGTAAATGTCACAAGAGGGGCAAAAAATGAAGACATTATAACAATTTTAGATTAGATGACATGCTTGTAATTTTGTAGCAGGCTCTTTTTTAACCAATCTTTATTTAATTGAAATCTTAATATTTTTACAAACTGTATTTTTTTTGTACGGTCTAGTGTGAAAAGGCCAAACTTTAAATTTTAACTATAAATAGCCAGGTGCCTTCTTTCTCATTTTCACGCGATAGAAACCAAGCACGAGCTCACACTATCTCTTTGCATTCACACGGCTACCCACTTTGACAACTTCCGTGAGTTCCTCTCCACCTCCCCGTGGGGACGGGCAAGAGCGAGCTCTTTGTCATGTTCTCTCGTGAAATCGACTTTGAAAAGTCGCTCGCCCTTGTGTCCCAAGACTATGAGACACACAGATTGCATACATGGAGCAATACTTGGCTCCCCAATCCATCTCCTTTTCCCATCGCCCCAATGATCGATGGGTGCCTGTTGAGCTACTTAAGTACATTCAACAATATGCCAGCCCCTATATCTAGCGCCTTGAACGCTTCATCGACATCTGCATCCCCACACGAGCTTACTGTACCTTCAATAAGCAGGAGGTGAAGAGGTTGGGGAAGGGCAATTTAGGAACTAGGTTCCTCTCGTGGCTCACCACTTTTGCGTTCCTCTCATCAGCATGAGGATTCGGATGAGGAGGTAGAGATGTCTGCATTGTAGTTGGCAGGGTATTTGAGAGATGACAAGGAAGTGAAGGTAGTAGGAACGAGTGCTGGTGTAGAAGAGCAGCTTGCATCAAAGCACTTTCCAGAGGGTGCACAATCTGAAGCTGAACAGCCCACTGTAGTAGAAGATGCGGGGCCATCTTCTCCACACCAGGAAAGCAAGGTGCTGCTAAAGCTTAAGATTAATCTCTTGAGTACCATTATGGTGGAAGGTGAAGAATACTTATTTCTTCATGACCTTGAAAAGACAGCTGGCTTGAGAATGGATGAATGCCTGGGCATTATATGCACGCGATGTGAGGTGGACCTTGATACGTCCAACCTCGGTCCTCACCTAGATAGTGCTGTATTACCCCTTGGAGAATCTATCTCGCAGAGACAGTTGCTTTGGTCAAGGAAACTGTGGTTGAGATCGCGGAGAAAGCCCTAGCTCCAGAGGAGGAATTCACAACCTTACAAGACAAGCTAGAGGCTGAAAAGGATACCCTTGCTGGAGCAATGGAGGAGACCAAAGCACCAAAAAAGGATGAGGCTAAGTCCTTGATTGACCTCTCCGCCCCCACCAGCACTTTGGCAAAAGAAGACATTGAGCAAGAGGTAATAATCGACCTTTTACAACCTAGAAACATTTGTAATTATGTATAGGAAAATATTTTGATTTTTCCTTTGATTGCAGAGGGTGGTTGAAATTGACGCATTTGTTGGGAGAGGCGGCGACGGACAGCAGAGACCAGGCCAAGGTCCATGGACATGATGCTGTGTTGGCACATTATCTTGGTCGACTTCCTGTGGATGGTGTGAGGTGAAAAAAAGAAAGAAAAGCCTGCCTCTATAGCTCTTCCACCTCCCAAACTTGGAAATACTACCACGAACGGGGCACCACCAGCCACCGGCTGGAACACTCTCTCACCATTCGCCACCCACCCACACCATAAGACAGCTCAGAACCACAACGAACAGATGATCATTTAGCAAAAAACATATACAGCATCAACCATGTACAAACTCAGCAAATACACCAAAGGCCAGGACTCTGGCCAGGATTTACTGCCAAGGGAAATACACCCTTGCGTCTGACAACCGAGCCTCTGTCTCCCGGTCCCTGTAATCTCCAGAGGGCGCCCACACCAGCTACCCTTCTTCACTTCCTCTGTAGCTCGGCTACTCTCTGTCCCCAACTGCTACCTACCAATTGTCGTAGGCGAGCCCCACTGTCTCCAGCCCACACATCAGCACCTCTACTGCATCCAACACACACAAAAATCCAAGGCTCCCTCTCTGGTCAGCATCCATGCACTGCCTGCAATCATCGCCCACACAAGACTAGCTACTCCTCTCCAGAAGGTGCCCACACCAGCTAACCTTCAACTCAGCAGCTCCCACTCTCTGTATGTCGTGACCAGCAGCTTCACCAACCACCAGAGCCTTGCACAATCCTCAGCACCACGAACCACTACCCAACGCAGCTTTTTCATCTGCACCCAGCCCAAGCCACATCACTCAATCCCTTCCTAACAGCATCCCTCTCTGCTGCTTCAATCATCAGCCCATACTATCATGGTCACCTAGAGGCCTGCAGCCTCTTCTGACCAACACACAAGGCGGCTATCTCTGAAAAGACCTGGGCACTCCCGGCTTATACTTCTTCACACTTCTTGCAGCTCTCTCTTCTTGTGGCTGCATACGTTCCATAGCCCTTCTATAACCAAGGCGCCTGCATCTCCCCTGAGGCGACCACGCTCTTCACCCAGCAGTCTCTTCACAAACCCAGCCCCTTTGGTGTTCACCTTGCCACCAGCAGCTCCTAAGCGGCCTTTTTGCAAGTCGCCAGCCTGTCTACAACAAGCGGCCACCCCGTTTTCTCACCAGCTGTTCTGAGTTGCCTTCGAGCACCAACCGACCAGCTTCACTTCTCTGGAAGGCGCCCCTCCTCTTGCTTCGCTCACTGCCAGCCTTCAAGCATCAGAGCCGCCCCAGCGCCTCTGCACAATCCTCAGCACCAGTCTTTTTGTCGCCAGTCTCTTCTTGTCGCCAAGGCCAACAGCGCTTCTTCTTTCTCCACCCGGCTCTCCTTCAAAGCGATCGCCTTCCTTTTGACACCAGTCGGCTGCGCCCAGTCGACCAAGGCGGCCTTCTCTCTGCCTTCCGCAGCTTACAGCCCTGAGCAAAGGCGACGACTCTTGCATTTTTCGGCGACCCCCTTCTCCTAGCTTCGAAGCGCCACCTTCTTCCTTCTTCACACCTTCTAGATCATGAGTTGGCAGCCCACCATGCCTTCACGTAGCTTTTTTTAATTGGCCATGTTATATTATATCTTTTATTTTATTTTTTAAAGCCTCAAAGCCACAAAGTAATGGCCACCCACTAATGTTTAAAGACTCTCCTTCTCCTTGCACTTCGGATCATATCATGCGTCCATAACCTTCCAATACCAGAGCTGCCCCCGGCCTCCGTCAGCTACATCATCATCTCCAAACACAACCATTCCAGTCGTCAGTGCCCTGCATTTAGTATCCATCTGCACACCATACTGATGCAATAAAACTCCAGATCTCCAGCGTCTGCTCCCAAAAAAAACACGTGCATATTCCAGCTCACTGCAAAACCACCCGGCCTGTACACTTGCCAGGGCATTCAGGGCAAATTTTATTCGCACACCACACGCACCATATGTACACTGACCAAAAACACCTTTCAAATTTTAGCCTGACAGATGGCATCGCCATTATCCATAGGGACTACACCCCTCAATCTGCCTTCACTCTCTTCTTTTTGAAAGCCCTCTCTAAGGTGCTCTGTGTAGCCTCTATGGCACAGAGCACCAAATGTATAGTTCTAATTAAAAAATCCCTTGCCTTCGATGTTTTTGGTTCTAGATTTAGGGGTAAGCTTCTTGCTCGTATAGGTATAGCCAAAAGCATAGACATAGAGGATCCTCAAGAAATAGCCCAATCACTCCTTGAGCACACTCTGCCCAATAACAAGAGAAGGAAGCTCAATATTGTAAGAAAGCTTTTGTAAAGATGATGTATCATTTCTTATTATTTATGAATACAATACAATTTTTGCAAACTTATTTTCATCAAGTATATCATTGTTTTTTTTGTTTGTAACATCAATGTTTTTGTGAATGCACCAGAAATGACCCTGGGAGCCTGGGGTAGTAGTGCCAGAACAGCTTCCCAAGCCCTTCAGGAGCAATTCTGATGCATTGGATGATAAATAATGTATTTTTACACATGATTAAAGGTATTTTTATCTTGTAAATTACTGTTTCTCATAATCAATGTACTCAACTTGATTATAAATGCATCAAAAATGATTTTGAGTGGCTGGGGGAGCAGTGTCAGAACAGTGCAAATTTTGAGCCTGCACGGCTGCTGTAGAGCCCAAATTCACACTGTTCTGGCATAGCTTCCCCAGCCCTCCAGGAGCAATTCTGATGCATTGGATGATAAATATTGTATTTTTATACATGATTAAAGGTGTTTTTATTTTTTAAATTATTGTTTTTATAATTAATGTACTCAACTTCATTTATAAATGCATCAGAAATGATCCTCAGTGGATGGGGAAGCAGTGCTAGAACAGTTCGAATTTTGAGCCTGCACCGCCGCTGCATAGCCTAAATTCGCACTGTTTTGGTATAGCTTCCTTAGTCCTCCAGGAGCAATTCTGATGCATTGGATGACAAACAATGTAATTTTACACATGATTAAAGCTGTTTTTATCTTATAAACTATTGTTTTTCACAATTACTGTACTCATCTTTATTATAAATGCATCAGAAATGTTCTTGATGGTTGGGGGAGTAGTGCCTGAACTATTGTTTCTCACAATTACTATACTCATATTTATCATAAATGCATCAGAAATGATCCCGAGTGGCTGGGGGAGTAGTGCCTATGCGAATTTTTAGCCTGCACCGCCGCTGTAGAGCCTAAATTCGCACTGTTCTGGCATAGCTTCCTCAGTCCTTTAGAAGCAATTCTGATGCATTAGATGACAAACAATATAATTTTACACATGATTAAAGTTGTTTTTATCTTATAAACTATTATTTCTCACAATTAATGTACTTAACTTAATAAATGCATCAGAAATGATCCTACGTGGCTCGGGGAGCAGTACCAGAACAGTGCGAATTTTGGGCCTGTACTGCCAATGCAGAGCCTAAATTCGCACTGTTATGGCACAGCTTCCTCAGTCCTCTAGGAGAAATTCTGATGCATTGGATGATAAACACTATATTTTTATACATGATTAAAGGTGTTTTTATCTTATAAACTGCTATTTCTCACAATTAGTGTGCTCAACTTCATTATAAATGTATCAAAAATGATCCTGAGTGGCTGATTTGTAATATTCAAAACAAAATAATCGTCTTCATTTTCTACTGAAAAACATGAATAGTAGCAATTTCAAGTTCTCACCTTCTGGTGAAAGACCATAGAACTTCACCATAGCTTGTTGTAGTCTCTCAATATGAACAAAGATGTTATTGTAAACATCATAGTGAAATTCTGTACTTGTTGTAGTCTCTCTCATAGCTTGTTGTAGTCTCTCAATATAAACAAAGATGTTATTGTAAACATCAAAGTGAAATTCTGTACTTGTTGTCTTGATTTTCTTTCTGCTTGACCCTATGTCTAATGTTAGTGTGTCCTCAATGTGATAAAATTGTCCTATAGCTCGCTGCACATCATCATTATTGATACGCTTGACATTGTGAATCACCTTGATTGCAGGAAATAAAGTGCCAGTGATTCCTTGTCTTAGAAATGCATCTTTTACAACTTGACGGATTGCTTGGTACCCTTTCATGCTGATTCCAGCCGCATCACAAGCATGTTGAATTAATGAAGAATCGATGGAGGTGGTAATCTCGCTCACTACATTGTTGACAACAGCTTGGTGTATTTTAGGATGATGAGATTCAGTAATAATTGAGAGAATATCCTTGGTATTCAGAATGGCTTTGACCAAATCCTTCCATCCCTCTTCATTAGAACCACACACCTCTTGCAGAAAATTCCTGGCAGAACACAAATCATGACTATTTTGTTTAAATCACTGAGTGCATAATGAAAGTTTATGTTACTTACTTTGTTGTACAAATCCTTTTCTTCCATGCTCCACCTTTAAACGCAAGAGATTCTATACTAGCCAATGTCTTTTTGCGTTCACGAGCACCATTTGGCGTTGCTTTGAGTCGTTTGATAAGTTCCTCTAGCCTTTGAATCTTTCCATCCTTCTCCACATTCTCTGCGAGGATCTCTTTCATTTTATCTGATGATGTTTTAAGTTCTTCTTGAAACACCATATTGGGGAATATGAGAATTTTCCACAAGTTTGGGACACGTGGTTAAAAGTTTGGATTAACCATAACTTGAACACCACTAATCCAAAATGAGCGCTTTATAGCTCTTTAGATTCTATTTTTCAAGCGCTTTCTAACGATAGGTCATATGATAGGGTTTTGAGAAACTTACAAACATGTTATCCATGTCCCCTTTTTTAAGTATTCAAAAATGGGAATTGGGAGATTCCCAAATTCACTAATATGGTGTTTTGACATCATAAAAGGCTGAATTGTGATGCTTGCAATTGAAATTGGAGAATATGGGTTTGCCATGTTGGAGCTCTATATATGACTCACTCTACCTAACTTGGTCTCACCTATATATATGTATCTTGTCCTCAATATGAATCAGTCTTTGGGAGCATACATGATGTGTCTCTTGTCTCGTCTCTTTCTCTCTACATTTCAACATGGTATCAGAGTATCTATAAGGGAAGCATCTATGTCTTCTTGTTAAATTCATGATTATAATTTCATGTCTTACAAGATTGTTCTTTGATTATGTGTTGTCTACATGATTTTATAGCTTAACTTGTTGTAATTAGAGTTGTTTCTTAATCGCATCCTTAGGTGCGTAGATTGTATTGTGCTGGTGAATCCTATCAAAAAAGTTTGTCAAACGGAGTTGTGAGTCAAAAGTTATGTGACAGTTTAGGCAAACTGCATCTGTAACAGCAAAACAGGTTCTTTGAATAAGCAAACAGGTTCTTTGTGTGAGCACACAGGTTTCGTCTTCGTCAAGCGTCTTTGTGAGCACACAGGTTTCGTCTTCATCAAGCGTCTTTTATTATTTTGCTATTTTTAGCAAACCGCCAAATCTAACTTTTTCATCAAGCGTCTCTTATTATTTTGCTATTTTTAGCAAAACAACCAATCTAGCTTTTTCATCAAGCGTCTATCAATGAATCTTACGTCCCACGTCTCTCTATTTTGAGGACTCTTTTCTTATTGACGTCTCTTATCTCTTGCGGTCGTCCTTGTCTATGGTGTGCAGATTTTGTGATTTTATCTTATACGTCTTCTCGCAGATAGATATGGCTATGACTGTTCTCGTCAATGGTTTTCCTTCTGGCCAACGTTCTATTCCTTCTTTTCAAGGCCAAGGGTTTCCCAGTTGGAAAGCAAAGATGATGTTAATTCTTGAAGGCGATGAGCTCTCAGATGTTATTAGCGATTCTCTATGTCCGTTCTCAGCCTACTATTCCGGATTCTGACAACGTTCTTATCACGGAAGGCCCTGTTTTTGATGCATGGCGTCTTGCTTATATGGATTGGCAGAGGCTGATAAAGCAGCTCGTCGGTACATTCTTTCTGCTCTTAGTGATTCTCTCATGCTTGATATGTATGATTTTCCTACTTCCCATGACGTATGGGAGTATCTTATAGCAAATTTTGAGAAAAAGTCTGTTACAGAAACACTTTATTTGAGAGGTTTGCTTTCAAAGTTATAGTATGAAGTTGGTGACGGGGCATATTGATTCTTTCAAATCTATTATTAATCAACTTGTTGTTGCGGGTGATCTTGTTCCACGAAAGCAACTTATTACAATTCTTCTTGATACGATAAAGGATCCGTCTTATGACAACATTGTTACCATTCTTTCTAACAAGGACGGTCTTGATTTTGACCAAACTTGCATATCTTTGATTAAGTATTCTCAACGTCAACAATGACGTAGCATTGGTCATGATGCAGCTATGTTTTCACAACAAGAGAAGCCTGAGTCACAACAGTTGGAACGGGCCTTTTATGTGCGAAGGCGTCCTTTTCAACGAGGCAACCGCAGAGGTGGTCGTCGTGGTGGTAGTTTCTCTCGTCTCAAACTTCCTATAATAACAAGCATTGTTCTTACTGCAATAGGAATGGTCATATTGAAGATGACTGTTGGGCACGTCAATATGATGAAGAACACAACATTACCACAAAACAACCACGTTTATCTAGAGATTCTTCTTCTTGTGATTATTGTGGAAAATCTGAGCATCCCTCTTCCATGTGCTTTAAGCGTCGATTTGATATAGATCGAAATCGAGCATATGCAGCCGAGCATCATGATAATGTTGTGCCTAAAACAAGTTGTGTTTTATGTTCAGTTCCCCCAGACAGAATACTTCATGTACGTGATGGTTCACTTTTCATTATCGATCCTGGTGCTACAGGAAATATGACATATGAATCTAAGTGGCTACATAACTATCATTCTTTACCTGTTAAGCGTGTTGTTTATCTTGCTGAGATGATACAACTTGTCAAGTCAAGGGCATTGGAGATTTATATCTTGGCACCTTATCTTCTTTAACTCGAGTTTTACGAGGGGTTTTACATGTCCCAGAACTTCAACGTAATCTTCTTTCAGTTGCAAGACTTGTTGATCTTGGTTTGTTTGTTGGATTCGACCACCACACCAAATGCCGTATTGAGAAAGATGGACAAATTATTGCAATAGCTTCTCGTAATGGTAATTTGTTTGAGCTCTCTCTTAATGCTACTGTAGCAAATGTTATCACTGCTCCAGGTGATCATGATTGCAAGATATGGCATCATCGCTTTGTTCATGCTGATTTCTCAAAGCTTCTTGATCTTCATCGTCAAGGTCTTGTACGTGGCATGGATCTTAAAGCTCATCCTCATATGGGAATCTGTGAGTTTTGTGCTCTTGGGAAACACAATTGTAAACCCTTTCCTCTCTCGAATTCAGTTCATTCTCATGATTTGTTGGATCTTGTTCATACTGACATTTGTGGACCTTTGCCTCCATCGAGAACACAACATCATTATTTCATTACGTTTATTGATGATTACTCACGGTATACAGTTGTTTTCTTGCTTCGACAAAAATTTGAGGCGTTATCTATTTTTAAGCAATTTCACAAGGCTGTCGAACTTCAAACTGGTCGTCGCCTCAAGAAACTTCATAGCGATAATGGTGGAGAATATGTGTCTCGTGAGTTTGAGAGTTATTGTACGGACCATGGTATTCATCATGAACACACTATTCCATAGAATCATCTTCCCACTACTGCTCCTTCTGGTAAGATACCCATCACACTGTGGACAGGTGAAATTCCTTCTGTATCTCATTTTCGAACCTTTGGATATATTGCTTATATTCATGTTTCTAAAGAAACACGAGAAAAGCTTGATGCTCCTGGGCTTAAAGTTATTTTTATTGGGTATTCTGACACTTCCAAAGGCTACAAATTCTATGACCCGTCCTCCAAGAAAGTGCTTGTGAATCGTGATGCTATTTTCAATGAACAGCTTATGGGCGGTACATGGTCCATGGATGTGGATGGATGTGAATGGATGTCATGTGATGTGGATGGATGTGAATGGATGTGATGAGATGTGGATAGATCTAAATGGATGTGAATAGATGTAATGTTCACGAGGTGAATTGATGTGAATGGATGTGAACGGATGTGAATGGATTTAATGTGAGATGAATGGATCTGAATGGATGTGATATGTTGAGAGTGGATGTAAATGGATGTAGAACGATGGGAATGGATGTGGAATGTGCAATGTGAATTAATGTAGAAGAATGTAGAATAATGAGAAATGACATGGAATGATGTGGATAGATGGGAGTTGTTGGAAACTCTAATTGTATATGAGACCTGTTTTTAAAAGATTGTTTTATGTCAAGAATGTTGGGAAGCATTTTGACTATCTTGTCGATTAAGGTCGTGAGGACCTAAGTGATAAGGTTGCAACCAACTAACGGAGAGTCGATGAAGGACGTCTCGCATGGCAAGGTCGGCTGAGGTCTGATAAGCTTCCAGTATGGTGGATGAGGGACCAAGGAAGAGGCCTATGAGTGAAGCTCTAGGTGACCTACAAAGGAGCCTAGAGGGTGCTGTGACCATACGACGATGCTCGGGCTCTGGGTCACCGAAGATACCCACGCGTACATCGTGGAAGAAAAATGAGTTGGTGCTGTTTTCTGACCACGGGCATGGATCTGGTACATTGGCCTTGCTGGTCTTCAACAACGGATTAGTCCATGGCTCTTTTATATGGATCTTGTTGGTTGCTCTTGCTGATCTTTACAACGGAGAGTCCATTTGGATTTTCTTATGTGATTATGTTTCCAGGTACTATGAGCTAGGAACTATTGAAAAGGCCCTTGAGTGAGCAGGTGGTGAGCATTCTGGTTGCCAATGGCACCATAGGTACACCGATGAAGGAATGATTGGAAATTGGAATTCAAGCTAGATATTTTGCAGGATTATGATCAGTGATACTATGGAACTTTCATTAAAAGATTGTTTTAAAGATAGCTGAATCTATAAAACAAGAAATTTCATATTGGGTTTGTAAGTGGTGTGACTATCTTTTGAATTTTGCTTGAAATGCTAGCTAGGGGGCCTGGGAACTCTTTTCCCTGGTACCCAGGGCAAAACATAACCAAATTTCTAAATGGATCCTATCACTATATTGGTTGGGTGGTTGGCTAACCCATGGGATTGGATGGGGTTAGGCTAGATGGATCCCCCAGAAAAAAACTCAATTCAGTTAAGTTATGATAGTTGAAGTAAATCACAGATAATCCTTGTTCTATGGAAAAAGAATCAACGGTTGTGCCTCTTAACGGGGAAAAAAGCGTTGGTCTCTATGATCCAAGTGCAAGTTCCTCCCTTGATCCGACCATGTGACCTTCGGGTTTTGTTGGAATGAAAAAGGGTAATTCAAGGTCTTGACTATGATAGAATAATTTTTTCCTGGAGGAATCGCCTACGCTTTCTAGGTGAGGGAAGTTTTTTTCGGGTTCAGTTTTGAAAGAACTGAAAGATTAGTCTTTTGTCTAGACATCCGTTGGGTGAGGCCCCAAGTGAGAGTCTCTGCCTTGTGCAAGAAAAGGTACTTCCGCTGCTAGCACCTTAGAATTCGTTGTGCGGAGGGGGCAAGGATCTTTCACGCCCAGAGTCCTCAGGCTTCCACTCTGCAGTAGCTGGCCCTACCCTAGATAACAACAATTATGGCACAGATGGGCAGGGCAGCTTGCCACCTCCAAACCCACAAGCTTCTTCTTCACCACCCTCTCCTCCACCATTTGGTCCCTTGTGTACATCTCCTCACACACAACCCACCACCCCCCACAACCCCCACCACCCCCCTCAAGCACCTTCACTCTACCACTTTTTGGTGCCCCAACTTCTTCTCCCCCCCTTCACTTTCCCACCCCACCCCAATCACCCACACCCCCTTCGCCACCTTCACTATCCATAAACTTAGGAATGCATATAGCATTCACGGATATCCCCTCTACCTCTGCTAGATCCAACCTTTTCTCGATGCCAGCCTCACCACCCAACCTTTATCATCGACACCCCCTCCACCCTCACCTCTTCCACCCACTAATCCACCACTTGAAGAAGGGGAGATCCCACCACCATCACCATGTGATCAGGAGGAAGTCGACCCTCCACCAAACCCTTTGAATTGGAATGATCCCCTTCCTACATAGAGTTTAATCAAGCCATTGCCATCATGCTCGGTTGACAGCTCCAACATCACCCCATCACCCACATCATTGACTTCGTGGCCCTCACTATCCTTCGCCTCTACCTGGACACCAAGCACATCACCTGGCAGTGTGATCACCCACCCCGAACCCATGGCAGCTACCACCAGCCACCTGTCGCTGCTTGTCCCATCACCTTTGATCTCATGGGCGAGCAGTCAGCCTAGCGACTACCCTTCCTCAACAAACCCTTTATCTGGGAGGTCTATTGCAACACGCCCCGTGAAGTGAGGATTACCCTGGATTACCTTCCCATTCACAAATGGTGGGCCTGGAAGACGTTCCACGATGAACAACAAAATAACCCAAATTTGCAATTCAACTTCCCCTCATTCGCACCCCGGTCAAAGAAAAATCCATGTACATAAGAATCAATGGGTCCGAAACTCCAACGATTTCATCTGCAATTAGGACGAGGTCCCGACCCAATGGTGATTGCAACCATCCACTTCTTCAACATTATCATCACTTTCTTGGAGTCCTTGAAATGGGACCATTACTTCAAGGGAGCCCAAGGTCTCACCTTTGGTAGTAGAAGCAAAGGGCGACACGCAAGCAGCTGTTCGGCTACTACGAATGACTCATGTGGATGCTTGCTTCACGGCTCTAGACATTGGAATACATGATGGAAACGACCTTCTGGATGAGCTACCACGGTCTTCCACGTGTCCCTTCTGCTCCTACCTTCTGATGGGACTTCGTCCCAACTTACTCTAGCTACTATAGATAACTTCTTCAATTAGTTTTGAGGACGAACCTACAATGAGGAGGGGGTTATGTTAACCACTCTGGTTAACATGACCTTTCGCGCGACTACTATACTTCCCTTGTAATTCATCTTTTTGTATAGCTGCGCTAGCGCCAATTGTAAATGAGATGACCAAGCTTAGAGCTTGTGTAATGCCGGTCACATGGAATTGATGTACATAGAGCAAGATAAACTAGCAAGACTAGTTTTAGGCCCCCACCATTTGTAATTGGACGGTCGGCGGACATTGTAATATGAGCTCATGTATATAAGACATTTTATGAAATATGAAAAGGGACAATCCCATTTGTCTCAATTGAGTTTTGCTTTTCCTCTATCAATCTTAAGCTTATGGTGTCTTGCTTGCTTGTGATGCTTTCTTGCTTGTGGTTGTTGGTGTCTGTGAATAGGAATGGTGTTGCTCTCCCTTCTCTCCTTCACTCCCTTCTCATTTCTCTCCACCTTGTCTTGTTTGCATACAATTGACATGAGGTAGAGGTTGAGCTCTCCATGGTTCCTTCCCTCTTGCTCCTACCTAGCTTGCTTGGATCTCTCTTTGGGTGACACAAACAGAGTGTAGAGTGAGTCCCCAACGGCCTCTTTACACTTGGTCGGCTAAGGGGCTTGGGAACTCTTTTCCCTGGTACCCGGGGAAAAACATAACCAAATTTATTAATGGATCCTATCAATATAGTGGTTGGGCGGTTGGCTAACCCATGGGATTGGATGGGGTTAGGCTAGATGGATCCCCAAAAATAAAACTCAATTCTGTTAAGTTACGATAGTTGAAGTAAATCAGAGATAATCCTTGTTCTATGGAAAAGAATCAACGGTTGTTCCTCTTAACGGGGGGGAAAAAGCGTTGGTCTCTATGATCCAAGTGCAAGTTCCTCCGTTGACCCGACCATGTGACCTTCGGGTTAAGTTGGAATGAAAAAGGGTAATTTAAGCCTCTTAACTATGATAGAATAATTTTTTCCTAGAGGAATCGCCTATGCTTTCTAGGCAAGGTAAGTTTTTTTCGAGTTCGATTTTGGAAGAACCGAGAGATTAGTCTTTTGTCTAGACGTCCGCGGGTGAGGCCCCGAGTGAGAGTCTCTGCCTTGTGCAAGAAGTGCTACTTCCACTGCTAGTACCCCAGAATTCGTTGCGCAGAGGGGGGACGGATCTTTTACGCCCAGAGTCCTCAGGCTTCCACTCTACAGCTGGCCCTACCCTAGATGACAGCAATTATGGCACAGATGGGCAGGGCAACTTGCCACCTCCAAACCCACAAGCTTCTTCTTCACCACCCTCTCCTCCACCATCTGGTCCCTCGTTTGCATCTCCTCACACACAAACCACACCCCCACCACCCCCCTCAAGCACCTTCACTCTTCCACTTTTTGGTGCCCCAACTTCTTCTCCCCGCCTTCACTTTCCCACCCCACCCCCACCCCCATCACCCACACCCCCCTCGCCACCTTCACTATCCATCAACTTAGGAATGCATATAGCATTCAGGGATATCCCCTTACCTCTGCTATACTCCCACCTTTTCTCGATGCCAGCCTCACCACCTGACCTTCATCATGGACACCCCCTCCACCCTCGCCTCTTCCACCCACTAATCCACCACTTGAAGAAGGGGAGATCCCACCACCATCACCATCTGAGCGCGAGGAAGTCGACCCTCCGCCAAACCCTTTGAATTGGCATGATCCCCTTCCTACACAGAGTTTAATCAAGCCATTGCCATCATGCTCGGTTGACAGCTCCAACATCACCCCATCACCCACATCATTGACTTCGTGGCCCTCAATATCCTTTGCCTGTACCTCGACGCCAAGCACATCACCTGACAGTGTGATCACCCATCCCGAACCCATGGCAGTTACCACCAGCCACCTGTCGGCTGCTTGTCCCATCACCTTTGATCTCATGGGCGAGCAGTCGGCCTAGCGACTGCCCTTTCTCAACAAACCCTTTATCTAGGGGGTCTGCTGCAACACGCCCCGTGCACTGAGGAACCATGGATTACCTCCCCATTCGCAGATGGTCCCAAATTTGCAATTCAACTTCCCTTCGTTCGCACCCTAGTCAATGCAAAATCCATGTACATAAGAATCAATGGTCTGAAACTCCAACGATTTCATTCGTTCATAATAAGGACCAGGTCCCGAAAAAGGGTAATTTAAGGCTCTTGACTATGATAGAATAATTGTTTCTTGGAGGAATCGCCTATGCTTTCTAGGTGAGAGATTAGTCTTTTGTCCAGACATGCGTGGGTGAGGCCTCGAGTGAGAGTCTCTCCCTTGTACAAGACTACTTCCACTGCTAGCACCCTAGAATTTGTTGCACAGAGGGGGTAGGGATCTTTCACGTACAGAGTCCTCAGGCTTCCACTCTCCAGCAGCAGCTGGCCCTACCCTAGATGACAACAATTATAGCACAGAAGGACAGGGCAGCTTGCCACCTCCAAACCCACAAGCTTCTTCTTCACCACCCTCTCCTCCACCATCTAGTCCCTTCTCTGCATCTCCTCACACACAACCCACACCCCCACCACCCCCCTCAAGCACCTTCACTCTTCCACTTTTTGGTGCCCCAACTTCTTCTCCCCCCCTTCACTTTCCCACCCCACCCCCATCACCCACACCCCCCTCTCCACCTTCACTATCCATCAACTTAGGAATGCATATAGCATTCAGGGATATCCCCTCCACCTCTGCTAGACTCCCACGTTTTCTCGACGCCAGCCTCACCACCCGACCTTCATCAATGACACCCCCTCCACCCTCGCCTCTTCCGCCCACTAATCCACCACTTGAGGAAGGGGATATCCCACCACCATCACCATCTGAGCGCGAGGAAGTCAAAACCCTTTGAATTGGCATGATCCCCTTCCTACATAGAGTCTAATCAAGTCATTTGCCATCATGCTCAGTTGACAGCCAACATCACCCCATCACCCACATCATTGACTTCATGGCCCCTCAATATCCTTTGCCTGTACCTCGACACCAAGCACATCACCTGGCAGTGTGCACCCACCCCAAACCCATGGCAGCTACTACCACCAGCCACTTGTCACTGCTTGTCCCATCACCTTTGATCTCATGGGCGAGCAGTCGGCCTTGCGACTACCCTTCCTCAACAAACCCTTTATCTAGGAGGTCTATTGCAATGCGCCCCGCGCACTGAGGATTACCCTAGATTACATCCCCATTCGTAGATGGTGGCCCTGGAAGACGTTCCACGACAAACAACAAAATAACCCAAATTTGCAATTCAACTTCCCCTCGTTCGCACCCCGGTCAACGCAAAATCCATGTATATAAGAATCCATGGTCTGAAACTCCAACGATTTCATCCGTCATTAGGACCAGATCCCGACACCCAACGGTGATTGCAACCATCCGCTTCTTCAACATTATCATCACTTTGTTGGAATCCTTGACATGGGACCATTACTTCGAGGGAGCCCAAGGCCTCTCCTTTTAAAGTAGCAAAGGGCCCACACTCAAGTAGCTGCTCGGCTACTACTACGAACGAATCATGTGGATGCTTCCTTTGTGGCTCTAGACATTGGAATACATGATGGAGATGACCTTCTGGATGAGCTAGCATGGTCTTCCATCATGCCCCTTTTGCTCCTACCTTCTGATGGGACTTCGTCCACACTTACTCTAGTTAGTATAGATAACTTCTTCGACTAGTTTTAAGGAAGAACCTACAATGAGGAGGGGGGTATGTTAACCACTCTTGTTAACATGACTTTTGCATGACTACTATACTTCCCTTGTAATTCATCTTTTTGTAACCGCACTAAGCGCCAATTGTAAATGAGATGAGCAAGCTTACAGCTTGTGTAATACCAATCACATGGAATTGATGTACATAGAGCTAGATAAACTAGGAAGACTAGTTTTAGGCCCCCATTTGTAACAGACATTGTAATATGAGCTCATGTTTATAAGACATTTTATGAAATATGAAAAGGGGCAATCCCATTTGTCTCAATTGAGTTTTGCTTTCCCTCTATCTCTCTTGAGCTTATGGTGTCTTGCTTGCTCCTTATGCTTTCTTGCTTGTGGTTGTTGGTGTATGTGAATAGGAATGGTGTTGCTCTCCCTTCTCTCCTTCACTCCCTTCTCATTTCTCTCCACCTTGTCTTGTTTGCATACAATTGACATGAGGTAGAGGTTGAGCTCTCCATGGTTCCTTCCCTCTTGCTCCTACCTAGCTTTCTTGGATCTCTCTTTGGGTGACACAAAGAGAGTGTAGAGTGAGTCCCCAATGGCCTCTTTACACTTGGCTGGCTAGGAGGCCTGGGAACTCTTTTCGCTGGTACCCGGGGAAAAACATAACCAAATTTCTAAATGGATCCTATTAATATATTGGTTGGGTGGTTGGATAACCCATGGAGTTGGATGGGGTTAGGCTTGATGGATCCCCAAAAATAAAACTCAATTCTGTTAAATTACGATAGTTGAAGTAAATCTCACGGATAATACTTGTTCTATGGAAAAGAATCAACGGTTGTGTCTCTTAACGGGGAAAAAACCGTTGGTTTCTAGGATCCAAGTGTAAGTTCCTCCCTTGACCTGACCATGTGACCTTCGGGTTCAATTGGAAGAATGAAAAAGGGTAATTTAACGCTCTTGACTATGATAGAATAACTTTTTCCTGGAGAAATCGCCTATGCTTTCTAGGCGAGGGAAGTCTTTTTCGGGTTCGGTTTTGGAAGAACTGAGAGATTAGTCTTTTGTCCAAACATCCATGGGTGAGGCCCCGAGTGAGAGTCTCTGCCTTGTGCAGAAGTGCTACTTCCGCTCCTAGCACCCCAAAATTCGTTGCGCGGAGGGGGCAGGGATCTTTCATGCTCAGAGTCCTCAAGCTTCCACTCTGCAGAGCTGGCCCTACCCTAGATGACAAAAATTATGGTATAGATAGGCAAGGCAGCTTGCCACCTCCAAACCCACAAGCTTCTTCTTCACCACCCTCTCCTCCACCATCTGGTCCCTTGTCTGCATCTCCTCACACACAACCCACACCCCCACCACCCCCCTCAAGCACCTTCACTCTTCCACTTTTTGGTGCCCCAACTTCTTCTCCCCCCCTTCACTTTCCCACCCCACCCCCATCACACACACCCCCCTCGCCACCTTCACTATCCAACAACTTAGGAATGCATATAGCATTCAGGGATATCCCCTCCACCTCCACTAGGCTCCCACCTTTTCTTGACGCTACCCTCACCCCACCCGACCTTCATCATCGACACCTCCTCCACCCTCGCCTCTTCCACCCACTAATCCTGTGATCACCCATCCCGAACCCATGGCACCTACCACAAGCCACCCATCGCTGCTTGTCCCATCACCTTTGATCTCATGGGCGAGCAATCGGCCTAGCAACGGCCCTTCGTCAACAAACCCTTTATCTGGGAGGTCTATTGCAACTCCCCCCGCCTTGAGGATTACCCTCGATTACCTCCCCATTCACAGATGGTGGGCCTGGAAGACGTTCCATGATGAACAACAAAATAACCCAAATTTGTAATTCAAATTCCCCTCGTTCGCACCCGGGTCAATGCAAAATCCATGTACATAAAAATCCATGGTCCGAAACTCCAACGATTTCATCGGTCATTAGGACTAGCAGGTCCCGACCCAACGGTGATTGCAACCATCCGCATCTTCAACATTATCATCACTTTGTTGGAGTCCTTGACATGGGACCATTACTTCGAGGGAGCCCAAGGCCTTGCCTTTGAAAGTAGCAAAGGGCCCACACTCAAGCAGCTGTTTGGCTACTACGAACGAATCATGTGGATGCTTGCTTCGTGGCTCTAGACATTGGAATACATGATGAAGATGACCTTCTGGATGAGCTACCACGGTCTTCCATCATGCCCCTTCTGCTCCTACCTTCTGATGGGACTTCTTCCACACTTACTCTAGCTACTATAGATAACTTCTTTGACTAGTTTTGAGGACGAACCTACAATGAGGAGGGGGAAATGTTAACCACTCTGGTTAACATGACCTTTTGCGTGACTAGTATACTTCCCTTGTAATTCATATTTTTGTAATCGCGCTAAGCGCCAATTGTAAATGAGATGACCAAGCTTACGACTTGTGTAATGCCGGTCACATGGAATTGATGTACATAGAGCTAGATAAACTAGGAAGACTAGTTTTAGGCCCCCATTAGTAATTGGGTGGTCGGACATTGTAATATGAGCTCATTTGTGAAATATGAAAAGGGACAATCCCAATTGTCTCAATTGAGTTTTGTCTCAATTGAGTTTTGCTTTTCCTCTATCAATCTTGAGCTTATGGTGTCTTGCTTGCTTGTGATGCTTTCTTGCTTGTGGTTGTTAGTGTATGTGAATAGGAATGGTGTTGCTCTCCCTTCTCTCCTTCACTCCCTTCTCATTTCTCTCCACCTTTTCTTGTTTGCATACAATTGACATGAGGTAGAGGTTGAGCTCTCCATGGTTCCTTCCCTCTTGCTCCTAGCTTGCTTGGATCTCTCTTTGGGTGACACAAGCTGAGTGTAGAGTGAGTCCCCAATGGCCTCTTTACACTTGGTCGGCTAAGGGGCTTGGGAACTCTTTTCCCTGGTACTCGGGGCAAAACATAACCAAATTTATTAATGGATCCTATCAATATAGTGGTTGGCTAACCCATGGGATTGGATGGGGTTAGGCTAGATGGATCCCCAAAAATAAAACTCAATTCTGTTAAGTTACGAGAGTTGAAGTAAATCATAGATAATCCTTGTTCTATGGAAAAGAATCAACGGTTGTGTCTCTTAATGGGGAAAAAAGCGTTGGTCTCTATGATCCAAGTGCAAGTTCCTCCCTTGACTTGACCATGTGACCTTCGGGTTCAGTTGGAATGAAAAAGGGTAATTTATGGTTTTTGACTATGATAGAATATTTTTTTCTTGGAGAAATCGCCTATGCTTTCTAGGCGAGGGAAGTTTTTTTTGGAAGAACCGAGAGGAAGAACCGAGAGATTAGTTTTTTGTCCAAACATGCGTGGGTGAGGCCCCAAGTGAGAGTCTCTGCCTTATGCAAGAAGTACTACTTCCGCTGCTAGCAACCCAGAATTCGTTGCGTGGAGGGGGCAGGGATCTTTCACGCCCAGAGTCCTCATGCTTCCACTCTCAGCTCGCCCTACCCTAGATGACAACAATATTGCACAGATGGGCAAGGCAACTTGCCACCTCCAAACCCATAGGCTTCTTCTTCACCACCCTCTCCTCCAGCGTTTGGTCCCTCGTCTGCATCTCCTCACACACAACCCACACCCCCACCACACCCCTCAAGCACCTTCACTCTTCCACTTTTTGGTGCCCCAACTTCTTCTCCCCCCCTTCACTTTCCCACCCCACCCCCATCACCCACACCCCCCTCGCCACCTTCACTATCCATCAACTTAGGAATGCATATAGCATTCAAGGATATCCCCTCCACCTCCGCTAGAATCCCACCTTTTCTCGACGCCAGCCTCACCACTTGACCTTCATCATCAACACCCCCTCCACCCTCGCCTCTTCCACCCATTAATCCACCACTTGAAGAAGGGGAGATCCCACCACCATCACCATCTGAGCGCGAGGAAGTCAACCCTCCACCAAACCCTTTGAATTGGCATGATCCCCTTCCTACACAGTCTGAGAGTTTAATCGAGCCATTGCCATCATTCTTGGTTGACAGCTCCAACATCACCCCATCACCCACATCATTGACTTCCTAATATCCTTCACCCACCATCACCATCTGAGCGCGAGAAAGTCGACCCTCCACCAAACCCTTTGAATTGGCATGATCCCCTTCCTACACAGTCTGAGAGTTTAATCAAGCCATTGCCATCATTCTTGGTTGACAGCTCCAACATCACCCCATCACCCACATCATTGACTTCCTAATATCCTTTACCCGTGGCTCGACGCCAAGCACCACCTCGCAGTGTGATCACCCATCCCGAAAACCCATGGCAACGCTACCACCAGCCACCCATTGCTGCTTGTCCCATCACCTTTGCCCTTCCTCAACAAACCCTTTATCTGGGAGGTCTATTGCAACGTGCTCGGTGCACTGAGGATTACCCTCGATTACCTCCCCATTCACAAATGGTGTGCCTGGAAGATGTTCCACGAGACGAACAACAAAATAAACCAAATTTAAAATTCAACTTCCCCTCGTTCGCACCCCGGTCAACGCAAAATTCATGTACATAAGAATCCATGGTCCGAAACTCCAATGATTTCATCCGTCATAAGTACCACGTCTCAACCCAATAGTGATTGCAACCATCGGCTTCTTCAACATTATCATCACTTTGTTGGAGTCCTTAACATGGGACCATTACTTCGAGGGAGCCAAAGGCCTCACCTTTGAAAGTAGGAAAGGGCCCACTCTCAAGGAGCTGTTCAGCTACTACAAACGAGTCATGTGGATGCTTGCTTCGTGGCTCTAGACATTGGAATACATGATGGAGAGGACCTTCTAGGGATGAGCTACCATGGTCTTCCATCGTGCCCCTTCTGCTCCTACCTTCTGATGGGACTTCGTCCACACTTACTCTAGCTACTATCGACGATGACTTCTTCGACTAGTTTTGAGGACGAAACTACAATGAGGAGGGGGGTATGTTAACCACTTTGGTTAACATGACCTTTCGTGCGACTACAATACTTCCCTTGTAATTCATCTTTTTGTAACTGCGCTAAGTGCCAATTGTAAATGAGATGACCAAGCTTACGGCTTGTGTAATGCCGGTCACATGGAATTGATGTACATAGAGCTAGATAAACTAGGAAGACTAGTTTTAGGCCCCCATTTGTAATTGGACGGCCGGACATTGTAATACGAGCTCATGTATATAAGACATTTTATGAAATATGAAAAGGGACAATCCCATTTTATGAAATATGAAAAGGGACATTGTAATATGAGCTCATGTATATAAGACATTTTATGAAATATGAAAAGGGACAATCCCATTTTATGAAATATGAAAAGGGTCAATCCCATTTGTCTCAATTGAGTTTTGCTTTCCCTCTATCTCTCTTGAGCTTATGGTGCCTTGCTTGCTTGTGATGCTTTCTTGCTTGTGGTTGTTGGTGTATGTGAATAGGAATGGTGTTGCTCTCCCTTCTCTCCTTCACTCCCTTCTCATTTATCTCCACCTTGCCTTGTTTGCATACAATTGACATGTAGAGGTTGAGCTCTCCATGGTTCCTTCCCTCTTGCTCCTACCTAGCTTGCTTGGATCTCTCTTTGGGTGACACAAAGAGAGTGTAGAGTGAGTCCCCAATGGCCTCTTTACACTTGGCCGGCTAGGGGGCCTGAGAACTCTTTTCCCTGGTACCCGGGGCAAAACATAACCAAATTTTTTAAATGGATCCTATCAATATAGTGGTTAGGCGGTTGGCTAACCCATTGGATTGGATGGGGTTAGGCTAGATGGATCCCCAAAAATAAAACTCAATTCTTTTAAGTTACGATAGTTGAGGTAAATCACAGATAATCCTTGTTCTATGGAAAAGAATCAACAAATGTGCCTCTTAATGTGGAAAAAAGCGTTGGTCTCTATGATCCAAGTGCAAGTTCCTCCCTTGACCCGACCATGTGACCTTCGGGTTAAGTTGGAATGAAAAAGGGTAATTTAAGGCTCTTGACTATGATAGAATAAATTTTTCTTCAAGGAATCGCCTATGATTTCTAGGCAAGGGAAGTTTTTCTCGAGTTTGGTTTTGGAAGAACCGAGAGATTAGTCTTTTTCTAGACATCCGTGGGTGAGGTCTCGAGTGAGAGTCTCTGCCTTCTTGTGCAAGAAGTGCTACTTCCGCTACTAGCACCCCAGAATTCGTTGCGCCGCCGCTGCAGAGGGGGCACAGATCTTTCATGCCCAGAGTCCTCAAGCTTTCACTTTGCAGTTGGCCCTACCCTAGATGACAACAATTATGGCACAGATGGACAGGGCAGCTTGCCACCTCCAAACCCACAAGCTTCTTCTTCACCACCCTCTCCTCCACCATCTGGTCCCTCGTCTGCATCTCCTCACACACAACCCACCCCCCTCAAGCACCTTCACTCTTCAACTTTTTGGTGCCCCACCTTCTTCTCCCCCCCTTCATTTTCCCACCCCACCCCAATCACCCACACCCCCCTCGCCACCTTCACTATCCATCACTTTAGGAATGCATATAGCATTCAGGGATATCCCCTCCACCTCCGCTTTACTCCCACCTTTTCTCGACACTAGCCTCACCACCCGACCTTCATCATCGACACCCCCTCTCCCTCGCCTCTTTCACCCACTAATCCACCAACCGAAGAAGGGGAGATCCCACCACCATCACCATCTTAGCACGAGGAAGTCGACCCTAACCCTTTGAATTAGCATGATCCGCTTCCTACACAAAGTTTAATCAAGCCATTGCCATCATGCTTGATTGACAGCTCCAACATCACCCCATCACCCACATCATTGACTTCCTGGCCCTCAATATCCTTTGCTTGTACCTCGACGCCAAGCACATCACCTGGCAAGGTGATCACCCATCTCCAACCCATGGCAGCTCTACCACCAGCCACCCATGGCTGCTTGTCCCATCACATTTGATCTCATAGGCGAGCAGTCGGCCTAGCGACTGCCCTTCCTCAACAAACCCTTTATCTGGGAGGTCTACTCCAACGCGCCCCGCGCACCGAGGATTACCTCCCCATTCGCAGATGGTGGGCCTAGAAGACGTTCCACGACGAACAACAAAATAACCCAAATTTGCAATTCAACTTCTCCTCGTTCACACCCCGGTCAATGCAAAATCCATGTACATAAGAATCCATGGTCCGAAACTCCAATGATTTCATCCGTCATTAGGACCAGGTCCTGACACCCAACAGTGATTGCAACCATCCGCTTCTTCAACATTATCATCACTTTGTTCGAGTCCTTGACATTGGACCATTACTTCGAGGGAGCCCAAGGCCTCGCCTTTGAAAGTAGCAAGGGGCCCACACTCAAGCAGCTATTCGGCTACTACGAACAAATCATGTGGATGCTTGCTTCACAGCTTTAGACATTGGAATACATGATGGAGAGACGACCTTCTGGATGAGCTACCACGGTCTTCCATCCTGCCCCTTCTGCTCCTACCTTCTGATGGGACTTCATCCACACTTACTCTAGCTACTATAGATAACTTCTTCGACTAGTTTTGAGGACAAACCTACATTGAGGAGGGGGGTATGTTAACCACTCTCGTTAACATGACCTTTCGCATGACTACTATACTTCCCTTGTAATTCATCTTTTTGTATAGCTACGCTAGCACCAATTGTAAATGAGATGACCAAGCTTACGGCTTGTGTAATACCGGTCACATGGAATTGATGTACATAGAGCAAGATAAACTAGGAAGACTAGTTTTAGGCCCCCATTTGTAATTGGACGGTCGGACATTGTAATATGAGCTCATGTATATAAGACATTTTATGAAATATGAAAAGGGACAATCCCATTTGTCTCAATTGAGTTTTGCTTTTCCTCTATCAATCTTAAGCTTATGGTGTCTTGCTTTCTTGTGATGCTTTCTTGCTTGTGGTTGTTTGTGTCTGTGAATAGGAATGGTGTTGCTCTCCCTTCTCTCCTTCACTCCCTTCTCATTTCTCTCCACCTTGTCTTGTTTGCATACAATTGAAATGAGGTAAAGGTTGAGCTCTTCATGGTTCCTTCCCTCTTGCTCCTACCTAGCTTGCTTGGATCTCCATTTGGGTGACACAAAGAGAGTGTAGAGTGAGTCCCCAACGGCCTCTTTACACTTGGCCGGCTAGGAAGCCTGGGAAATCTTTTCCCTGGTACTCATGGCAAAACATAACTTAATTTATTAATGGATCCTATAAATATAGTGGTTGGGCGGTTGGCTAACCCATGGGATTGGATAGGGTTAGGCTAGATGGATCCCCAAAAATAAAACTCAATTCTTTTAAGTTACGATAGTTGAAGTAAATGACAGATAATCCTTGTTCTATGGAAAAGAATCAACGCTTGTGCCTCTTAACGGGGAAAAAAGCGTTGGTCTCTATGATCTAAGTGCAAGTTCCTCCCTTGACCTGACCATGTGACCTTCGGGTTCAGTTGGAATGAAAAAGGGTAATTTAAGGCTCTTGACTATGATAGAATAATTTTTTCTAGGAGGAATCGCCTATGCTTTCTAGGCGAGGGAATTTTTTTTTGGGTTCAGTTTTGGAAGAACCGAGAGATTAGTCTTTTGTCCAGACATCCGTGGGTGAGGCCCCGAGTGAGAGTCTCTGCCTTGTGCAAGACGTGCTACTTCCACTGCTAGCACCCTAGAATTTGTTGCGCAGAGGGGGCAGGGATCATTCACGCCCAGAGTCCTCAGGCTTCCACACTGCACAGCTGGCCCTACCCTAGATGACAACAATTATGGCACAGATGGGCAGGGCAGCTTGCCACCTCCAAACCCACAAGATTCTTCTTCACCACCCTCTCCTCCACCATCTCGTCCCTCGTTTGCATCTCCTCACACCCACCCAGCCCCCTCAAGCACCTTCACTCTTCCACTTTTTGGTGCCCCAACTTCTTCTCCCCCCCTTCACTTTCCCACCCCACCCCAATCACCCACACCCCCCTCGCCACCTTCACTATCCATCAACTTAGGATTGCATATAGCATTCAGGGATATCCCCTCCACCTCTGCTAGACTCCCACCTTTTCTCGATGCCAGCCTCACCACCCGACCTTCATCGTCGACACCCCCTCCACCCTCACATCTTCCACCAACTAATCCACCACTTGAGGAAGGGGATATCCCATCACCATCACCATCTAAGCGCGAGAAATTTGACCCTCCGCCAAACCCTTTGGATTGGCATGATCCCCTTCCTACATAAAGTTTAATCAAGCCATTGCCATCATGCTTAGTTGACAACCAACATCACCTCATCACCCACATCATTGACTTCCTGGCCCTCAATATCCTTTTCCTGTACATCAACGCCAAGCACATCACCTGGCAGTGTGATCACCCACCCTGAACCCATGGCAGCTACCAGCCACCCGTCTCGCTGCTTGTCCCATCACCTTTGATCTAGTCGGCCTCGTGACTGCCCTTCCTCAACAAACCCTTTATCTGGGAGGTCTATTGTGGAACGCGCCCCGTGCACTGAGGATTACCCTGGATTACCTCCCCATTCGTAGATGGTGGGCCTGGAAGACGTTCCACGACGAACAACAAAATAACCCAAATTTGCAATTCATTTTCCCCTTGTTTTCACCCCGGTCAACGCAAAACCATGTATATAAGAATCCATGGTCTAAAACTCCAACAATTTCATCCGTCATTAGGACCAGGTCCCGACACCCAACGGTGATTGCAACCATCTGCTTCTTCAACATTATCATCACTTTGTTGGAGTCCTTGACATGGGACCATTACTTCGAGGGAGCCCAAGGCCTCTCCTTTTAAAATAGCAAAGGGCCCACACTCAAGTAGCTGTTCCGGCAGGCTACGAAAGAATCATGTGGATGCTTGCTTTGTGGCTCTAGACATTCGAATACAAGATGGAGACAACCTTCTGGATGAGCTAGCATGGTCTTCCATCGTGGCCCTTTTGCTCCTACCTTCTAATGGGACTTTGTCCACACTTATTACTCTAGTTACTATAGATAACTTCTTCGACTAGTTTTGAGGACGAACCTACAATGAGGAGGGGGTATGTTAACCACTCTCGTTAACATGACCTTTCGCACGACTACTATACTTCCCTTGTAATTCATCTTTTTGTAACTGCGCTAAGCGCCAATTGTAAATGAGATGACCAAGCTTACAGCTTGTGTAACGTCGGTCACATGGAATTGATGTACATAGAGCTAGATAAACTAGGAAGACTAGTTTTAGGCCCCCATTTGTAATTGGGCGGCCGGACATTGTAATATGAGCTCATTTATAAGACATTTTATGAAATATGAAAAGGGACAATCCCATTTGTCTCAATTGAGTTTTTCTTTCCCTCTATCTTGAAAAGATGTAGGGGGGAAGAGAGCTTGAGCTCTTGCAAGCACACACACACACTCACAAAACCCTAATAGAGAACACACAAGGTGAGAGGCTGAAAATCTTCTTCTTCTCTACTCAACACTCAACACACCATATACAAGATAAGAGTACACAATAATATGAAAGGTACTCAACCAATACATACACAGGTTCTCTATAGTGTGAACCCGACTAAATGAGCTGGTGCTATAACTATGCCAGTCTCTAGAATGGCTGTCACACAGCCTGTCATCCCACTGGCCGCATATCACCCAAGATCTCACCAACCATGCCAGTGGTGTAAGTGTGGGGCCTATCCCCCAGGCGGGTCATCAGTGGCCACCGCCTCACTAGACAAGCTCGATATCTCAACACTCCCCCTCGAGCGCAACTCCATCTCATGTACACCAAGCAAAGCCCTGAATCTGCAGAGTTTCTCTGTACCCAATGCTTTGGTGAAGATGTCAGCTACTACCTGATCCTCTGTGCTGACATAAACAAGGTCAAGATCTCCTGCCAAGACCTTCTCTCTGACGAAGTGGTAGTGGACCTCTATGTGCTTCGTACGAGCATGAAAGACTGGGTTCCTGGCCAACTATATACTGCTAATGTTGTCACAGAAAATGACAACTTGTCTATCCACTGATAGACCCAAATCTGCAAGTAGCTTTCTCAACCAAGCTACCTCACATGCTGCCATAGCAGCTCCTCTGTACTCGGCCTCTGTACTGGATAAAGCAATCGTAGGCTGCTTCTTGTTGCTCCAAGTCACAGCAGCACTCCCCAAAGAAAACATGAATCCACTGGTAGATCTTCTATCTGAGATACTACCAGCCCAATCAGCATCTGTGTACCCATGTACACATATCTCTATCCCAGTCTCATAGAATAGTCCACAATGCAAAGTAGACCTCACATACCTCAGTATGCGTCTCACTGCATCTAAATGCGGTTTCCGTGGAACC
This sequence comes from Cibotium barometz, assembly GCF_041138505.1. Taxonomy (NCBI): domain Eukaryota; kingdom Viridiplantae; phylum Streptophyta; class Polypodiopsida; order Cyatheales; family Cibotiaceae; genus Cibotium; species Cibotium barometz. The sequence continues at coordinate 22,929,167 of NC_141053.1, read as the reverse complement.
TGCATAAACTGACTCACCAACCCAACAGCATAGCTCAAATCTAGCCTGGTGATCGTCATGTATATCAAGCTTCCTACTATGCGCCTATACATAGTAGGATCCTCCAAGATCTCTCCTGAATCTGCACTCAACTTGCCATTCTGATCTAATGGCACGGAAATAGGCTTACAGCCTATCATACCATACTTGGACAACATGTTGAAGCCATACTGTCTCTGTAGTAATCCAATACCATGTGGTGACCTAATCACCTCAATGCCCAAGAAATATCTGAGCTCCCCCAGATCCTTCATCTCAAACTTCTGTCTTAGCAAGATCTTTACATCAAAGATCTCTGCATCATGGTCCCCCATAATGATCAAGTCATCTGCATAGATGACAACAAGCACAACTCCTCTATCACCATGTCTCACATACAATGAGAAATCTGCATTGGCTACATGAAAGCCAATAGTGACAAGATATTCAGAAATCTTGTCAGACCATGCTCTTGGTGCTTGCTTTAAGCCATACAAGGCTTTCTTCAACCTGCAAACATGCTCGGGGTGACCCACATCCTCATAACCAGGTGGCTGCAATATATACACCTCTTCTTGCAAATCCCCATGCAAGAATGCATTCTTTACATCCATCTGATGTAAAGACCATTGCTTTGACACAGCCACTGCTATCACAACTCTCACCATTGCCATCTTGGCAACTGGGCTGTTTCCTCATAATCAATCCCATATGTCTGCGCATATCCTTTGGCTACCAATCTAGCCGTGTACCTGTTTATGCTTCCATCACTCTTATGTTTAACTTTGTACACCCACTTGCATCCAATGGCTTTCTTGCCTTCAGGTAATTGCACTAAATCCCAAGTCTCATTTCCATATAGTGTATCCATCTCCTCGTCCATAGCTTTCTCCCAACACACATTTCCAACAACCTCATCAATGCATGTGGGCTCAACAACCTGAACAACCTTTGCCATATATGCATAGTGATGTGCCACATAACCATCATATGTAAATCTCTGCACAGGGTTCTTCACTCTCCCTGATCTTCGCAACTTTTCATTCATGGCTTCCATAGCCTTCTTTACACCAGGTGTTCTCATAGCTGGGATCCCAAGCTCCTCATCAAGGCTCATATCTGAGCCACTAGACTCTCCATCAACATGAGAATGCCCTGCAAAAATGTCAGGCATACCAAGGGGCTTAACCACTTTCTCTTTTCCTTTACGTGATGTAGTAATCACATTTGCAGGGCTGGTATTATGACGCAGCTTGCCACTCCATGGTCTGTCAATAGACTCACTAGATGAGGACTCTCCTAGTCCACTCAAAGATTGTGATTGCTGACCTGCATTCTGTGCAACCACACTTCCACTCAAATCAGCCCCCCGACAGCTTCTTTTTCAGCAGCATACCAGCTGCTCATCTCATCAAAGACAACATCCTTGCTTACCCTCAACTCACGTGTAGCAGGGTTATAACACCTGTATCTCTTTTGCTCAAGGGAATATCCAATAAACACACATTTTTCAGCTTTCGGGTCCAGCTTAGTTCTTAGCTCATCTGGCACATGCACATATGCAATGCATCTAAAGACTTTCAGATGAGACAAATCTGGTTTTCTACCAGTAAACCTCTCCTCTGGAGTTACATCATGTATGACTGCAGTTGGAGTCCTGTTCATGATGTATACTGCTGTAGAAACAGCCTCAGCCCAATAGCTATGCGGCATATTTTTCTCTTCCATCAATGCTCGCGCAATCTCAGCAATGTGCCTGTTTTTCTGCTCAGCAACTCTATTTTGCTGCGGAGTGTATCTGCATATGTAAACTGTCTCTGAATACCATTCTTCTTCAAAAATTCAGAGAACTCATTGGAGAAGTACTCTCCCCCTCCATCTGACCTTAGGCACTCAACCAATACATATGAAAGGTACTCAACCAATACATACACGGGTTCTCTATAGTGTGAACCCGACTAAATGAGCTGGCGCTATAACTATGCCAGTCTCTAGAATGGCTGTCACACAGCCTGTCATCCCACTGGCCGCATATCACCCAAGATCTCACCAACCATACCAGTGGTGTAAGTGTGGGTCCTATCCCCCAGGCGGGTCATCAGTGGGCACCGCCTCACTAGACGAGCTCGATATCTCAACATATCTCTCTTAAGCTTATGGTGTCTTGCTTGCTTGTGATGTAATATGAGCTCATGTTTATAAGACATTTTATGAATAATGAAAAGGGACAATCCCGTTTGTCTTAATTGAGCTTTGCTTTCCCTCTATCTCTCTTGAGCTTATGGTGTTTTGCTTGCTTGTGATGCTTTCTTGCTTGTGGTTGTTGGTGTATGTGAATAGGAATGGTGTTGCTCTCCCTTCTCTCCTTCACTCCCTTCTCATTTCTCTCCACCTTGTCTTGTTTGCATACAATTGATATGAGGTAGAGGTTGAGCTCTCCATGGTTCCTTCCCTCTTGCTCCTACCTACCTTGCTTGGATATCTCTTTGGGTGAAACAAAGAGAGTGTAGAGTGAGTCCCCAATGGCCTCTTTACACTTGGCCAGCTAGGGGGCCTGGGAACTCTTATCGCTAGTACCCGGGGTAAAATATAACCAAATTTCTAAATGGATCCTATTAATATAGTGGTTGGGTGGTTGGCTAACCCATGGGATTGGATGGGGTTAGGCTAGATGGATCCCCAAAAATAAAACTCAATTCTGTTAAGTTACGATAGTTGAAGTAAATCACAGATAATCCTTGTTCTATGGAAAAGAATCAACGGTTGTGCCTCTTAATGGGAAAAAAAGCATTGGTCTCTATGATCCAAGTGCAAGTTCCTCCCTTGACCCGACCATGTGACCTTCGGGTTCAGTAGGAATGAAAAAAGGGTAATTTAAGGCTCTTGACTATGATAGAATAATTTTTTCTTGGAGAAATCGCCTATGCTTTCTAGGCGAGGGAAGGTTTTTTTGGGTTCGGTTTTGGAAGAACCGAGAGATTAGTCTTTTGTCCAGACATCCATGGGTGAGGCCTTGAGTGAGAGTCTCTGCCTTGTGCAACAAGTGGTACTTCCACTGCTAGCACCCCACAATTTGTTGCGCGGAGAGGGCACGGATCTCTCACGCCCAGAGTCCTCAGGCTTCCACTCTCTGCAGCTGGCCCAACCCTAGATGACAACAATTATGGCACAAATAGGTAGGGTAGCTTGCCACCTCCAAACCCACAAGCTTCTTCTTCACCACCCTCTCCTCCACCATCTAGTTTCTTCTCTGCATCTCCTCACACACAACCCACACCCCCACCACCCCCCTCAAGCACCTTCACTCTTCCACTTTTTGGTGCCCCAACTTCTTCTCCCCCCCTTCACTTTCCCACCCCACCCCCATCACCCACACCCCCCTCGCCACCTTCACTATCCATCAGCTTAGGATTGCATATAGCATTCAGGGATATCCCTCCACCTCTGCTAGACTCCCACCTTTTCTCGATGCCAGCCTCACCACCCGACCTTCATCATCGACACCGCCTCCACCCTCGCCTCTTCCACCCACTAATCCACCACTTGAAGAAGTGGAGATCCCACCACCATCACCATCTGAGCGCGAGGAATTTGACCCTCCGCCAAACCCTTTGAATTGGCATGATCCCCTTCCTACACGGAGTTTAATCAGGCCATTGCCATCATGCTCGGTTGACAACTCCAACATCACCCCATCACCCACATCATTGACTTCCTGGCCCTCAATATCCTTTGCCTGTATCTCGACGCCAAGCACATCACTTGGCACTATGATCACCCATCCCAAACCCATGGCACCTACCACGAGCCACCTGTCTCGCTGCTTGTCCCATCACCTTTGATCTCAGGGGGCGAGCAATCGGCCTAGCGACTGCCCTTCCTCAACAAACCCTTTATCTGGGAGGTCTATTGCAACACGCCCCGCGCACTGAGGATTACCGTGGATTACCTCCCCATTCATAGATGGTGGGCCTAGAAGACGTTCCACGATGAACAACAAAATAACCCAAATTTGTAATTCAAATTCCCCTCGTTCGCACCCCGGTCAACGCAAAATCCATGTACATAAGAATCCATGGTCCGAAACTCCAACGATTTCATCAGTCACATTAGGACCAGGTCCCGACCCTATGGTGATTGCAACCATCCACTTCTTCAACATTATCATCACTTTGTTAAAGTCCTTGACATGGAACCATTACTTCGAGGGAGCCCAAGGCCTCGCCTTTGAAATTAGCAAAGGGCCCACACTCAAGCAGATGTTCAGCTACTATGATTGAATCATGTGGATGCTTGCTTCGCGGCTCTAGACATTGGAATACATGATGAAGACGACCTTCTAGATGAGTTTCCACACGGTCTTCCATCGTGCCCCTTTTGCTCCTACCTTCTGATGGGACTTCGTCCACACTTACTTTAGCTACTATAGATAACTTCTTCGACTAGTTTTGAGGACGAACCTACAATGAGGAGGGGGGTATGTTAAAACCACTCTGGTTAACATGACCTTTCACGCGACTACTATACTTCCCTTGTAATTCATCTTTTTGTAACAGCGCTAAAAGCGCCAACTGTAAATGAGATGACCACACTTACGGCTTGTGTAATGCTGGTCACATGGAATTGATGTACATAGAGCTAGATAAACTAGGAAGACTAGTTTTAGGCCCCCATTTGTAATTGGGCGGTTGGACACTTTAATATGAGATCATGTATATAAGACATTTTATGAAATATGAAAAGGGTCAATCCCATTTGTCTCAATTGAGTTTTGTTTTCCCTTTATCTCTCTTGAGCTTATGGTGTCTTGCTTGCTTGTGATGCTTTCTTGCTTGTGGTTGTTAGTGTATGTGAATAGGAATGGTGTTGATCTCCCTTCTCTCCTTCACTCCTGTAAGATTCCTCCCCTGCCTCTCAAGATGTCTAGTATCTTCCCTTGTAGTCAAATCCCTCTTCAAAAATATAAAAGATCTTGTTTTTACCAGTTTTTGCTTAGAGAGAGAAAATCTTGTAGAGAGTGGTAATTCAGTTTTTAAATATTTTTGGATGGAAAAATATCTCTTCTTATTAAAATAAGTTCCCCCGAAATCGAAGCTCAAAAAGATTTTCAGAAGGTGCATTAGAAATCAAGTATAATCTGTTTAAGAAGCCTTATCCTAGGGGTCAAGATTTTTTTAAAATTTTAAATTAAGGTTCCTATGGACCAATAAGATTCATCCAAATGTAGAGAGGAGATAAATGGAAGAATAAAAAAGAATCCCCTAAAAATGAGTAAATACTCACATAAGATGAAGAGTTGACTAAGGACAAGGTTAATAGTTAAAAAAAAAAGATATTTAGAAGAAATGATGCATTTTTGACACCTCAGTATGGGGGAATTCACCTCATGAAGGAGGCGCCTATTTCACATGTGTGGGAGAGTTTTAAACTCCCAAATAATGAGATATTTTTTCTCTCCTCTCTCCTGTTTCGTCAATTTTGATTTTATGCATAAATAGATGCGTAAAGAATTTTTTTTTCAAAAGAGTTATTCCTATCAATTTTTATTTTATGCATAGAAAGATGCATAAAGAATTTTATTTTTAATTCAAAAGAGTTATTTTCATCAATTTTGATTTTATGCATAAACAAATGCATTTATTTTTATTCCAAAAGAGTTATTCTTATCAATTTTGATTCTATGCATAAATAGATGCATAAAGAATTTTACTTTTAATCCAAAAGAGTTATTCTTATCAATTTTGATTTTATGCATAAATAGATTCATAAAGAATTTTACTTTTAATCCAAAAGAGTTATTCTTATCAATTTTGATTTTATGCATAGAAAGATGCATAAAAGTATTATTTTTATTTCGAAAGTATTATTTTCATTGAAATTGAATTTATGCATAGATAGATACATACAAGATTAATTTTTATTTTGAAAGTGTTATTCTCATTAAAATGGAATTTATGCATAGTAAAATGTATAAAAGGTTTATTTTTTATTGGAAAGTGTTATTTTTCTTAAAATTGAATTTATGCCTAAATAGATGCATAAAAGGATTTTTATAAAAGTGTTATTCCTACTAAAGTTGTCTTTATGCCTAATTAGATGCATAAAGAATCTTTATATCAAAAAATTAGAATTCTCTTACATTCTCTAAATAGATGTGATAGGAATCAGATAGATGTAAATGGATGTATGGATGTGGGCATGGATGTAGATATGGAATGTGGTTGTGGATGTATGAATGTGTGGATGTATGGATGTGGAATGTGGATATGGATGTATGAATGTAGATGTGGATGTGGATGTGGATGTATGAATGTGAATGTGGATGTGGATGTATGAATGTGGAATGTGGAATGTGGATATGGATGTATGAATGTGGAATGTGGATATGGATGTATGGATGTGAATGTGGATGTGGATGTGGATGTATGGATGTGAATGTGGATGTGGATGTATGAATAAGGATGTGGATGTGGATGTATGAATGTGGATGTGGAAATGGATGTGTGGATGTATGAATGTGGAATGTGAATATGGATGTATGAATGTGGAATGTGGATGTGGATGTATGGATGTGGAATGTGGATGTGGATGTATGGATGTGGAATGTGGATGTGGATGTATGAATGTGGATGTGGATGTGGATGTATGAATGTGGATGTGAAAATGGATGTATGGATGTATGAATGTGGATGTGTGGATGTATGAATGTGGAATGTGGATATGGATGTATCAATGTGGAATGTGGATATGGATGTATGGATGTGGAATGTGGATATGGATGTATGAATGTGGATGTGGATGTGGATGTGGATGTATGAATGTAGATGTGAAAATAGATGTGTGGATGTATGAATGTGGAATGTGGATATGGATGTATGAATGTGGAATGTGGATATAGATGTATGGATGTGGAATGTGGATATGGATGTATGAATGTGGAATGTGGATGTGGATGTATGAATGTGAATGTGGAATGTGGATATGGATGTATGAATGTGGAATGTGGATATGGATGTATGGATGTGAATGTGGATGTGGATGTGGATGTATGAATGTGGATGTGGAAATGGATGTGTGGATGTATGAATGTGGGTATGGATGTAGATATGGAATGTGGATGTGGATGTATGAATGTGGATGTGGATATGGATGTATGAATGTGGATGTGGAAATGGATGTATGGATGTGGATGTGGATGTGGATGTGGATGTGGAAATGGATGTATGGATGTGGATGTGGATATGGATGTTTGAATGTGGATGTGGATATGGATGTGTATGTATGAATGCGGATGTGGAATTGGATGTATGGATGTGGATGTACAAATGTGGATGTGTATGGGAAATAATGAATGCGAATGTGTATGTGAAATGATGAGACGTGGATATGAGTGAATGGATGAGATGTGATGACATGTGAATTGGGATGTGAATAAATGATATGTGATGTGAAAGAATCTGATGTGATGAGATGGAAAATGATGTGATTGGATGAGAATGAGTACACATATGAATTGAATGTGGAATAAGTAATGTGGACTGATAAGGTATAATGCGGAAAGACGAGAGTTCATTATAGAAACTGTAATTGTGACCTGTTTGTAAATGCCTGTTTTATGTCAAGAATGCTGGGGTAGCATTTTGACCGTCTTGGGAATGAGGTCGTGTTAAAGTTGCAACTGCTAAGATGAAGAGTCAATGACGTCTCGCGTAGTAAGGTCGGTCGAGGTCTTGACCAGCCTCGGTTTGATTAAAATGGTGAGCTTCTGGTACAGTGGATGAGGGACCAAGGAAGCGGCCTATGAGTGAAGCGCTAGGTGACCTACGAAGGATCCTAGAGGGTGCTGAACATACGGTGCTCGGGCTCTGGGTCACCGAAGATACCCACAAGTACGTCAGGGAAGATATTGGAATAAGGAGTAAGAGTTGTTTTCTGAATTCAGGTGTGGATCTAGTTGATTGACCTTACTGGTCCTCAACGGATGAGTCCATGACTCTTATATGTATTTGTTGGTTGATCTTGATGATCTTCCACGGAGATTCCATTTTGTTATGTGAATATATTGCCGGTTACTATGAGCTAGGAACTATCGAAAAGGCCCCTGAGTGAACAGGTGGTGAGCATTCTGGTTGCCAATGATGCCATAAGTACACCGATGAAGGAATGATTGGAAATAAGGATTCAACCTGAGAATTTGAGGATTGTGATCAGTGACACAATGGTTTCATTAAAGGATTGTTTTAAAGATAGCTGATGCTGAGAAAAAGGTAATTTCATATTGGGTGTGTAAGTGGTGTGGCTAGTTTTATGTTTGCATGACCATTCGGCTAGGGGGCCTGGGAACTCTTTTCCATGGTACTCGGGACAAAACCTAACCAAATTCCTACCATGGGATTGGATGGGATTAGGCTAGATGGATCCCCAAAAATAAAACTCAATTTTGTTAAGTTACGATAGTTGAGGTAAATCACAGATAATCCTTGTTCTATGGAATAGAATCAACGGTTGTGCCTCTTAACGGGGGAAAAAGCGTTGGTCTCTATGATCCAAGTGCAAGTTGCTCCCTTGACCCGACCATGTGACCTTCGGGTTGAGTTGGAATGAAAAAGAGTAATTTAAGGCTCTTGACTATGATAGAATAATTTTTTCTTGGAGGAATCGCCTATGCTTTCAAGGCGAGGGAAGTTTTTTTCGGGTTCGGTTTTGGAAGAACCGAGAGATTAGTCTTTTGTCTAGACATCCATGGGGGTGAGGCCCCGAGTGAGAGTCTCTGCCTTGTGCAAGAAGTGCTACTTCCGCTGCTAGGACACCAGACTTCGTTGCCCAGAGTCCTCAGGCTTCCACTCTGCAGCTGACCCTACCCTAGATGACAACAATTAACACCATATTAGTGAATTTGGGAATTTCCCAATTCCTATTTTTGAATACTTAAAAAAGGGGACATGGATAACATGTTTGTAAGTTTCTCAAAACCCTATCATATGACCTATCGTTGGAAAGCGCTTGAAAAATGGAATCTAAAGAGCTATAAAGCGCTCATTTTGGATTAGTGGTGTTCAAGTTATGGTTAATCCAAACTTTTGACCACGTGTCCCAAACTTGTGGGAAATTCCCATATTCCCCAATATGGTGTTAATTATGGCACAGATGGGCAGGGCAGCTTGCCACCTCCAAACCCACAAGCTTCTTCTTCACCACCCTCTCCTCCACCATCTGGTCCCTCGTCTGCATCTCCTCACACACAACCCACACCCCCACCACCACCCTCAAGCACCTTCACTCTTCCACTTTTTGGTGCCCAAACTTCTTCTCCCCCCTTCACTTTTCCACCCCACCCCCACTCCCACCACCCACACCCACACCCCCATCACCCACACCCTCCTCGCCACCTTCACTATCCATCAACTTAGGAATGCATATAGCATTAAGAGATATCCCCTCCACCTCCGCTAGACTCCCACCTTTTCTCGACGCCAGCCTCACCACCCGACCTTCATCATCAACACCCCCTTCACCCTCCCGTCTTCCACCCACTAATCCACCACTTGAAGAAGGGGAGATCCCACCACCGCGAGGAAGTCGACCCTCCGCCTGTAAGATTCCTCCCTCCATCTTTTTGAGGTGTGCCAGTGTAAGAATCTCCCCTTCTAATCTTATAATTATTCCGCTCTCTAAAATAAAAGAAAGATTCTGTTTTACCCTATTTTGACCTAGAGAGAGAAAATGTATAGAGAGAGATAGTCTAAAATTGAGATATTTTTGGATAGAAAAATCCTCCTAGTGTCTAAAATGAATTCCCCTGAAACGGAAATTCAAAAAGAACTTTCCAATGTGCAATTGGAGATAATTGAAAATGGGTATAAAGGACCTTAGCCTAAGGGTCTAGATTTTCAGAAATTTTTGGATTATGGTCCATTTAAGGTTCCTATGGGCCAGTAAGATCAATCCATGTGTGGGGAGGAGATAAATCCAATTTGTAAAAGAAAAATACCCAAAAATGAGTAAATGCTCATATAAGATGAAGAGTTGACTATGTACAAGGGTTATCAGTAAAAAAACTATAAGTATTACTAAAAAAATGAGATATTTTGGGTATAATGATTCCAGTTTGACACATGTGTAAGGAAGGGGAGTCCCTTCAAGGAGGGACCTACTTCACATGCTTGAATGAGTTTTAAACTCAAAAATAATGTATCTCTCCTCTCTCTTGGATCAAACTGAATAAAAAAAGAACCAAACTAGGTCCAAATCTAGTCCAAATTCAACCAAACTGAAATGTGGAAAATTCTAGAAATTAGTTGGCCTTGGTTAGAGCCTCCCTCTCCTATAAATAGAACCTGAGTCTTTGTAAAAAAATATGAGAATTATACTATGCCAAAATTATGCTGAAATAATGCTAATTTTTACTATTCTCTAAAATTCTCTCCAAATTAAAGAAATTGGAGCTTCCCTCTTTCTTCAATCTCCAATGGTGACTTTATCAACACACCAAACCAATTGATTGGTTGGGGGCCTCTACCATGAGTGAGTAAAGAATCAAGAAATTTGTAAGGTAAATGGTGAATTTTGATCTTTTCTATAATTTCTCAATGTTTCTCTCTTCTCAACCCCTCTCAAGCTTGAGAAGCTTAATTGGAATGGTTTTTGAATGCTATTGAAGTTAATTGATGAATAGTAATAAATAACATAAATTTTCATTTATGCTTAATTTTAATGATTTTTATGTAATTTCTTTCTCTCACTCAAAGAATGGTCATTCTCATGATCTATTCTCAATCCAAATGAAGCTTCTCATAAAGATTTTTCTTAATCCAAGATTAATCTATGCTTGTTTAATTGGAGGCCAAATTAATGGCCTTTTTTAATGCTTTTAGTTTATGTATTTCATGAATATTGATGATTCAATCCATTATGGGTTAATGATCCAATTAGGGATCATTCTAATCATTCCATTAATAATAAGCTTTATCCTGTAAAATAATTGAGATTTATCAGTCATAGCAACGGAGCTATGGCAAAATTTTTATAAAAATTACACATAAAACAATTTCATTCAAAGCATGAAAAGAGGACTTCCTACCATATTCTAGAAATTATCATCCTAGATTAATTGAAAGAATTTCATTGTAATCATGAAGAAATTGATTTTTTATGTTATGCATAATTGATGAATTAAGAAAAAGAGGATTTCTAGTAATTAAATTTTATGTTAAAAAGAGTAATCCCCATTGTATGAGTATTCTTAAAGGGTTAATTTCATTCTAGGCATAGAAAAATGTATACTAGAAATATTTTATTATAAAAGTGTGATTTTCATCATAATTGATTTTTATGCATAAGTAGATGCATAAAAGAATTTTTTTATATTAAAAGTGTGATTTTTATCATAATTGATTTTTATGCATAAGTAGATGCATAAAAGAAAATTTTAATTATAAAAGTGTGACTTTTATCAAAATTTTGATTTTATGCATAGAAAGATGCATAAAGAATTTTATTTTTTAATTCAAAAGAGTTATTCTTATCAATTTTATTTTTTAATTCAAAAGAGTTATTCTTATCAATTTTATTTTTTGCATAGATAGATGCATAAAAGATTTATTTTTATTTTAAAAGTGTTAATTTTATTAAGATGGAAATTTATGCATAGATAGATGCATAAAAGATTTATTTTTATTTCGAAAGTATTATTCTCATTAAAATAGAATTTATGCATAGTAAAATGCATAAAAGGATTATTATAAAAGTGTTATTCCTACTAAAGTTGTCTTTATGCCTAATAAGAGGTGTATGAGATATGATAGGACGTGATAAGATGCGTATGAGATATGATAGGATGTGATTAGATGCGTATGAGATGTGATAGGATGTGATAAGAGGTGTATGAGATATGATAGGACATGATAAGATGTATATGAGATGTGATAGGATGTGATAAGATGTATATGAGATGTAATAGGATGTGATAAGAGGTGTATGGGATATGATAGGACATGATAAGATGCGTATGAGATGTGATAGGATGTAATAAGATGTGACAGGATGTGATAAGAGGTGTATGGGATGTGATAGGATGTGATAAGATGCGTATGAGATGTGATAGGATGTGATAAGATGCGTATGAGATGTGATAGGATGTGATAAGATGTGTATGAGATGTGATAGGATGTGATAAGAGGTGTATGAGATGTGATAGGATGTGATAAGATGTGTATGAGATGTGATACGATGTGATAAGAGGTGTATGAGATGTGATAAAATGTGATAAGATGCGTATGGGATGAGTTAGGATGTGATAAGATGTGTATGGGATGAGGTAAGAAGTGTATCTGATTGGATAAATTTGTATATGGGTTGTAATAGGGCGAGAATGGATGTGGATGTCAATATGGATGTATGAATATGGATGTGTATGTATGGATGTGGATATGGATGTGGATGTATGAATGCATATGTGGATGTGGATGTATGAATGTAGATGTAGATGTATGAATATGAATGTGGATATGGATGTATGGATATGGATGTGGATATGGATATACGAATATGGATGTGTATGTATGGATGTGTATGTATGGATGTGGATATGGATATGGATGTATGAATGCAGATGTGGATGTGGATGTATGACTGTAGATGTAGATGTGGATGTAGATGTATGAATATGAACGTGGATATGGATGTATGGATGTGGATGTGGATATGGATATACGAATATGGATGTGTATGTATGGATGTGGATATGGATGTGAATGTATGAATGTAGATGTGGATATGGATGTATGGATGTGGATGTATGAATGTAGATGTGGATATGGATGTATGGATGTGGATGTATGAATGCAGATGTGGATGTGGATGTAAGAATGGAGATGTGGATGTGGATGTGGATATGGATATATAAATATAGATGTGTATGTATAAATGTGGATATGGATGTGGATGTATGAATACAGATGTGGATGTGGATGTATGGATGTGGATGTGGATATGGATATATAAATATAGATGTGTATGTATGAATGTGGATATGGATGTGGATGTATGTATGTAGATGTGGATGTGGATGTGGATGTATGAATGTGGATGTGGATGTATGGAATGTGGATGTAGATGTGGATGTGGATGTATGGAATGTGGATGTGGATGTATGAATTTAAATATAGATGTAGATGTGGATGTGGATGTATGAATGTGAATGTGGATGTGGATGTGCGAATGAGGATGTGGATGTAGATGTGTGAATGTGAATGTGGAATTGGATGTGCGAATGAGGATGTGGATGTGGATGTGGATGTGGATGTGGATGTGTGAATGTGAATGTGGATGTGGATGTGGATGTGCAAATGAGGATGTGGATGTGAATGTATGAATGTACATGTGGTTGTGGATGTGCAAATGAGGATGTGGATGTGGATGTGCAAATGAGAATGTGGATGTGGATGTGCAAATGAGGATGTGGATGTGAATGTATGAATGTACATGTGGATATGAATGTATGGATGTGGATGTATGAATGCAGATGTGGATGTATGAATGTAGATGTGGATGTGGATGTATGGATGTGGATGTGGATATGGATGTATGAATATGGATGTGTATGTATGGATGTGGATATGGATGTGGATGTATGAATGCAGATGTGGATGTGGATGTATGAATGTGGATGTGGATGTATGAATGTAAATGTAGATGTAGATGTGGATGTGGATGTATGAATGTGAATGTGGATGTGGATGTGCGAATGAGGATGTGGATGTAGATGTGTGAATGTGAATGTGGAATTGGATGTGCGAATGAGGATGTGGATGTGGATGTGTGAATGTGAATGTGGATGTGGATGTGTGAATGAGGATGTGGATGTGAATGTATGAATGTAGATGTGGATATGGATGTATGGATTTGGATGTAGGGATGCGGATGTGGATGTGGATGTAGGGATGCGGATGTGGATGTGGATGTATGGATGTGGATATCGATGTGGATGCGGATGTATGGATGTGGATATCGATGTGGATGTATGAATGTGGATGTGTACGAGGACTAATGAATGCGACTATGAATGTGAATGGATAGGATGTCGAGATGAGTGAATGGATGAGATGTGATGATAGGTGAATCAAAATGTGAATGAATGATATAAGATGAATAAATGAGATGTAATGAGAAATGTATGTGATGAGATGTAGTGTAAATTAAGAAAGATAGGAATGGATGTTAGGTGAAGTGAATGAATCTAAAGTGATGGGAAAGAAAATGATGTATCTTGTTGAAAATGGATACGCATATGATTGGAATTGGGTTAAGTAAAATGGATTGATGTGGAACAAATTGGAAAGACGAGAATTCATTATAGAAACTGTATTGCGACCTGTTTGTAAATGACTGTTTTATGTCAAGAATGCTAGGGAAGCATTTTGACCGTCTTGTGATTAAGGTCGTGGAGACCTAACTGATAAAGTTGTAATAACTGACGGAGAGTCAATGGAGGACGTCTCACGTAGCAAGGTCGGCCGAGGTCTTGACCAGCCTCGGTTCGATTTAAATGGTGAGCTTCCGGTACGTTGGATGAGGGACCAAGGAAGCGGCCTATGAGTGAAGCGCTAGGTGACCTGCGAAGGATCCTAGAGGGTGCTGACTATACGGTGCTCGAGCTCTGGGTCTCCGAAGATACCCACACGTGCATCGTGGAAGATATTGGAACAAGGAGTAAGAGTTGTTTTCTGAAACCGAATATGGATCTATTGGTTGATCTTGCTGATCTTCAACGAGAATTCCATCTTGATTTTTATAAGTGAATAATTGCCGGGTACTATGAGCTAGGAACTATCGAAAAGGCCCCTGAGTGAACAGGTGGCGAGCGTTCTCGTTGCCAATGATGCCATAGATACTCCGATGAAGGGATGATTGAAAATTAAGATTCAACCGGATACTTGGAAGTTTATGATCAGTAACACTATGATTTCATTAAATGACTGAATTAAATACAGTTGAATCTAGGAAAAAGGCAATTTCATATTGGGTGTGTAAGTGGTGTGACTGGAGTTAAATTTGCTTGAAAATCCGGCTAGGGGGCCTGGGAACTCTTTTCCCTTGTACGCGGGACAAAACCTAACCTAATTCTAAATTGGATGCTATCACTACAGTGGTTGGGCAATTGGCTAACCCATGGGCTAGACTGATGGATCCGTAAAATGAGACTTAATTGCTATTGTAGTATGCTAGATGAAGTAAATTCCTGATAGTAATTGTTCTATGGAAAAAGAAATCAACAGTTGTGCCTCTCGATGGGAAAAAAAGCGTTGATCTCTATGATCCAAGCGCAAGTTTCTTCCTTGATCTAACGAAGTGACTTTAGGCTCGGTCGGATCAATTTGGTCAGTAATGACCTTGACTACGTTAGAGTAAAATTTTTATCCTGGAGGAATCACCTGTGTTTTCCGGGCAAAGGAAAGTTTTTCCGAGTTCGGTTTTGGAAGAACCGAGGAATTAGTCATCTGTCCAGATATCCGTTGGGCGTGGCCTCGAGTGTGGGACCCTGCCCCACGCAAGACGTGCTACTTCCGCTGCTAGCACCCCGAATCCATTGCGTTCTAGGGACGGGGATCCTACAGCTGGTATCGGAGCGAATTGGATGAAGTGGACCAACTGAGAAGCCAAAAATGTCAAAAAAATTTATGAAGTATCAATAAAAGGTTAGAATTGTGTGATGAAAATCATACCAATTGTTATTCAGACTAAAATTCATAATTCGGATGGAAGTACCGCAATTGCTTGGAATCCCTGACTTGCTCGAGGCCTAGACATGATGGTATTTACCTTATAGTTCCAAGGACCGTGACTACCCGTATATACCGATGGTATAACTGCAGCTCTTTACTGGCAGTATATACGAGTAAATCTAAGACTTGAAATTAAAAGCAAAAATGCTATCTAGATGATGAATTCGAATGTGGTTGATATGATTTTTAATTCTGGTTGAGAATTGATGAGATGATTTGGATTCTGATTGTAAAAAAGATGATTCCTGAATTTTGATTAAAAAGCATTAAGCTGAACAAAAACCACAATGAGGATGAATGGGACAAGTCCCTGTGCTAATATTCGTAACTGGAATGATGATAGTGACTTCAGCAAATCACTATGAGATTAGTGGATTGTGCTATGAGATTGCTACTATTAACACTTGACCTAGTGGATCAAGTTAATTGGATGACAAATTCAGGACTCGTTTGAGTGAAATTCCCGTGGAGGAATGTTCTCAGAAAGAAATTTTTTTGGTCTAATGGACCATTATTGTGTTAAAAGTATGAATGTTACGATCTGAAAAAATCGTTATCCAATGATGAGTTCTATATAAGGGATCTTTATCCCAGGATTCTGTTGGGTTGACGAGAATATAAGGAACCCCAGAATCAATTGGATCTTAAGGGGAAGAGTTGTCCTCTAGTTGCGAGATGAGGACATCTCGCGTTTTTTAAGTGGGGTAGGATGTAAGATTCCTCCCTCCAGCTTTTTGAGGTCTGCAGGTGTAAGAACCTCCCCTTCTGATCTTATAATTATTCCCCTCTCTGACATAAAAGAAAGATTCTGTTTTACCCTGTTTTGACCTAGAGAGAGAAAATATCTAGAGAGAGGTAGTCCAAAATTGAGATATTTTTGGATAGAAAAATCCTCCTAGTGTCTAAAATGAATTCCCCTGAAAGAGAAATTCAAAAAGAACTTCCCAATGTGCAATTGGAATTAATTGGAAATGGGTATAAAGAACCTTAGCCTAAGGGTCTAGAATCTCCTAGCCCAGGCTCTGATACCACTGAAAACGGAATCGTTCTCTAGGATACTTTATGGAACACTTGAAAATTTCAACACATAAATTCAACACATAAATTCAACCATGAAAACACATGCTTTGCAAGTTGCAACAAAATCAAATAAATTGAACAAAAGCATAGCAAACATAATACTTAGCTCCAAGACAAACATGCTAGGTGCAATCTTCCCCCCTTGTGCGTGGCCTTCCCCACACAAGAGTGTTTTTATTAGCTTTCAACCAAAAATAGGCCATAGCTCCCAAAAATATACAAAGTGTGCTTTTAGAGAGCACGCACTCTTCCACAACAAAAATAGAGTCCCAAAAATTAGGGCTAGGGTAAATCCTTTAGGCTTTAATAAATTCAACATTATAAATGTATTTTTTCCAATGTATCAAAATGGGAAAATCAACTAGTAAGGTTACAAGCTACACTTGTAAAAATAAATATGATGCGCATAAGAAACATTCTCCTCGACATTATTCATCAATCCTCGTAATCTTCATCACCTGAAAATTTAAGCCCAATTAATAATTAAATTAATCCTACAAATATTAAACAGGCACAAACCATCACCAATTCATGACTACCAGGCGTAAGTATCCCAGGAATCACCCTGCCATACAAACCTAACTGAAATAATCATAGACGGCCCCAAGCGTACGTCATATACCGCACGTATTAATATTTATAGTGGTGTCACCCACGATATTAACCTAGCCGACATGACGCAAGAGTAACCTAGGCATCCCCAAATTACTCAAGAGGGGAAAATAATATTCTTAAAGAGGACTTAAAATATATTCTCATGACATCCCTCTTGCTTGAGTTTGCAATTGCCCTCAATTGCAAGTTTGCTGGGTTTGAAAAGAAGGAAGGATCTCAGGATAAGCTCGAAAAAATTTCTCGAGTATCCATTTTGCATCTTCTTGAGGATGGTTTTTGAATGTCAAAAGATATTTGATGTATTGGTTCCGAGTTCTTGTTGTTGTCGTCTCTTGATCAATAATAGCATCAGGAACTAAGACTTCTTCCTCTCCTTCAACAAGAGGCGGTTCCTCATAAATTGGGTGAGAAGGAAGTGTTCCTCGAAAGGGTTTCAAGAGATGAATATGGAAAGAGTTATCGATATTCCAATTAGATGGTAACTCTACTCTATAGGCCACATCGTTAATCTTTTCAATAGTTTTAAATGGTCCATAGTATCTAGGTGCAAGTTTAACTGCAGAGAATTTTTCCACACTCTTCAATCGTCTCTTCTCAATTCTCAAAAGTACATAATCACCTTCTTGGAATGAAAAATCTTTATGCTTCCTATTTGCTTAAAATGTATACTTCTCTTGAGCTCTTGCAATATAATCGCACACTTCAGATAAAATGCGATCAAAGTCTTGAGTATATTGGTCAGCAGCTTCAATCTTATGGGAGAGCCTAGTAGCCGGAATAGGCAAAGCTCTACCATAGATAATCTCAAATGGTGCTCGACCACTAGCAGAATGAGGAGTATTATTATAAGCAAATTGGAGTAGATGTATGTACTTATCCCATGAACTAGGTTGCAGGGAAACATAGGCTCTAAGCATATCCAAGATAGTGCTATTCGTGACTTTGGTCTGTCCATTTGATTCAGGATGAAAAGCCGTAGAAAAATCTAACTTAGTGCCTAAGTTTGAGAAAATAATAATCCAAAAGTGACTACAAAATTTGGAATCTCTATCAGAAACTATCACTTTGGGTAGACCATGATGAACAAAGATTTGCTTGACAAATATGGTCGCAGCTTGCTGAGAAGTCAGTGTCTTTTTACATGGAATGAAATAGGCTTGCTTACTAAACCTGTCCACTATTGTCCAAATCATGTCATGATGACTGGAAGTAGTAGGAAAGCCTGTAATGAGATCCATAGAGGCATAAGCAATCCCAAAGCTTTGCCTTTGTAGCTTTTAATTGCTTGACAAATGTTACACTTAGCTAAAAATTTTGCTACATCGTTTTTCAAATGAGGCCAAAAGAATTCTCGAGAAACTACTTGAAGTGTTGCGGAAACTCCTCTATGTCCCATGAATGGTGGCTGGTGTCTTCCAAGACAAGTTGTCTATAGGGTTGAGTAACACATAATCTTTTCTCAAAGAAAAGATAGCCATCATTATGAGAATAATTTCTTTTAGGTGTCTAATTGTTTTCACGCAATTTGATCCATATCTCAGAAAAATCTGGATCTACTTCATAAGTTTCTTTCATAAGTACAAATGGTTCACTTTCAATAGTGAAAATGTTGATATGTGGTCTTCTATTTAAAGCATCGGCAACAACATTTTCCTTTCCAGGTTGGTATTGAATCATGGGTTGGAAACTTTGTATGAAAGATGCCTATTTGATGTGCCTATCTGAAATAAGGGGTTGTGAAAGCAAATGCCTAATGCTTTGTTGATCAGTCTTGATAAGAAATTCTGAACCCATTAGGTAATGCTTCCAAATCTTCAAGGCATGCACAACTGCTACTAATTCCTTGTCATATGTACTATAATTTGTTTCAGCGAGTTTTAGCTTTCGACTTTCATAAGCAATAGGATGGTTGTCTTGCATAAGCACAGCACCAAAACCTTTGCCACTAGCATTTGTTACTACCACAAAGAATGGTCTTTGAAAGTCAAGTAGTGTAAGAACTGGTGCATGAGTTAATGCATCCTTGAGTACTAGAAAAGATTTATCTTGACTTTCGGTCCAATGGAAAAATGTAGTTTTCTTGAGCAGTTCCGTCAAAGGATGTGCAATTAAGCGAAATTCTTCACAAACTTCCTATAGTAACTACATAGACCTAGAAAAGATCTAAGGTCATGAATTTCTCGAGATGTAGGCCAAGAGGCTATACACTCAATCTTCTTAGGATCCACACGGATTTCTTCAGCTGACACTATATGGCCTAAGTATTCAATCTCTTTTTGAAAGAAAGAACTCTTTTCAGGATTGACATACAATTCATTTTCTCTCAAAAGGTTAAACACTTGCTCCAAGTGTTGCTCCTGCTTTTGACGATTCTCGTTGAAAACAAGAATATCATCAAAGAATACCACAACAAAGCTTTGAAACTTTAGGAAAATGCGATTCATCATACGACTGAATGTAGCTGGAGCATTGGTCAAACCAAATGGCATAACCAAAAACTCATAATGGCCAGTCTGGGTTTAAAATTCAGTCTTGAATATGTCTGACTCAGTCATACGTACTTGATGATAACCAAACTTTAAGTCAATCTTGCTAAAGACCTTTGAACCTCTAAGCTTATCAAGTAAGTCATCTACTCTAGGGATAGGGTATCTGTTCTCTCTTGACAGTGATTTTGTTCAATGCTCGGTAGTCAACACACATTCGGAAAGTTCCATTCTTCTTCTTAACAAGAAGGACTGGAGCTCTAAAGGGTGAACTACTAGGTCTAATAAGGCCTCTTTCTAACAAATCCTTGATTTGTTTTTGGATTTCTTTTTGCTCTAAATTGTTGACTCTATAAGGAGCTTTACAATGTGGAGAGTTGCCTGGCAATAAGTCAATACTATGATCTTCAGGTCTAAACTTAGGTAATCCTGGAGGTAAATCTTCCATAAAACAATCCCTGAATTTGGAGATATAAGGATCAAGTTTTGGACTTTTGGATGTGTTAAACTCAGCGCTAAGCTGGTTAACCCAAACCATATAAGTCTTCTCCCTTTTCCCAAGTGCTCGCTTTGCTTGAGTATGACTCAATAAAGGGCTCGTCTCTCCTTTGACTAGACATTGGAGGAAAATATTTTCATTGTCCTTCCTTACACAAATGCTATGTGTATCATAGTCTATAATAGGGTTGTACATATGTCTCCAAGGCATACCCAATATTACATCTACGCCTTGTAAAGGTGCAACTAAGAAATCTCTTTTTTTTTGTTAAGAAATTGATGCTTAAAGTTAAACCTTTCACCTCTTGCATGCAAATATACTTGGTTCCACTAAATGCAGCTTTAACTCTATAATGTGTAGGTGAAGGTTGAATGTTTAAAGCTCTAATTGCCTTTTCAGAAATAAAGTCATGAGTGCTACCATCGTCATGCAAAATAATAACTTCATGCTCATTAATTTTTCCTTTTATTTTGAGTAGCGAATGAGCTTGAGGTTTACCTTCTGCTTCTGAATAGTCAGGGTCAGAGTTACCCTCTTGCTTGAGCGAATCATCTTCATTGTCGTCCCCTTCAAGCATATTGACTCGTGCCACAGGTGTCGGATTCTTTGCACGTTCTGGGCAAGTTGGTGCTATATGTCCTTTTTTATGACATCGAAAACATTTGATTGGAGGACCTTTGGGCTTGCCACCGTTGACTTTCTTGGAATTTGATTCACCTTTGACCATCTCCTTGCCTTTGTCAAACCCTAGCTTATGAAAATTTCTTGAAGCATGAAAAGGTTTAGAAAAAGGTTTAGAGTGGTTACTCTCAAATGACTTGGCCTCTCTTGGAAAACCATTTTTGCGTTCGGAATTTGTTGCCAAAGATATAGCTGTAGAAAGTGAATGAGGTCTAAACATATTCACATCGGCCCTAATTGTAGACTTAAGGCCCGAAATAAATTTCCTCTTTTGGTCTTTCTCATTGACTTTCTCCACAACCTGTACCTATAGTAATGTATTCCAAAACTTCTCCACATACTGAGACATGCTTTCTTTTTCAAGTTGATGCAATGTATCCCATTGATGCCTAGTTTTAGATTTAAATTGTGAAGGTAAGAAATGCTTTTTCATTAGCCTTTGAAACCTTTTCCATGAATCTGGTTTGTCACGTCCTTGCTTGATGACGCTCCACCATAAAGCTGCGCTATCCACCATGTGATTAGCCGCACATTTGATCTTGTCCTTCTCGAAAAATTTCTCCCCCAAAAAGTAGTCATCCAATTGACTAAGCCATGCCAAAAGGACTCGAGCATCTTTCTTGCCATCATAATTATGAAATGAAAAAGCTTTACGACTGATTTTAGAATCTTTCCGTGAATTTTGTGCTTGAAGTGTAGTATTGACAGCTCTTTGGATGATGTCATCTTCGTCATCATAAGATGGCAAAGAGTCACGCTTACGCCTTCAACTCGTGAGCTGTCACTCCAATTCAATTCGCATCTCTCTCTCTTCTACAATTTGTTGTTGTAGAGATTGGAGTTGCTCTTGAATTGAAGGTAAAATAGGAAAATTTACCATAATGCTCATGCAAACAATGTAAATAAATAAAATTGATATTATTTGATGTATGTAAATAAAGCAAATGATTGTACTTATCTCAATTCTCCCGCAATTCAATTTGTGTTGAAACTGAACAAAGACTTTGGTTCAATAGTTGGGTCGAATTCCCTTCGTTTCGCACAAGTCTCGAGCAATTCCAAGTGATTTAGGAGACTTGGGCTAGTCAAAATGCTGAAGAAATAATTTTCTACACCTTGAACACTGCTCAAACAATTCTAAAAACTTGGCCAAACCTCTGTAATAATTTTTGAGAATTTTTAGAATTTTTCAAAAATTATTTTGGAATTTTCTAGCATTTATTTAGCCTTTTTAAGCCTCTTTAAGCCATGAAAAATCAATTTTCTGCACCCAAAAATCTGAAAATTACAATTCTTTTGAATTTCCCTTGAAATAGGAAAATAGGTAGTGTGAAAGCTCCAAAAGTTGATGTGACATGCATTGGGCTTCGGAAAAGTAGAATTGGATTAAGTTGAGGATTTGGCTTAATTGTGATTAGTAGCTTAATTGATTTTTTTTGTGAACTTCTTCTCACGTTTTTTTCGCCCATGAGGCTGCAAATCGGCGCTTCAAATTTTGCTTGATTTTATTTATTTTTTATGGCTAAAACTCACACAGCATGCAGTCCGTCCATTATAGGTTGCTTCTACCTTGAACCTTTGCAAAAACTGAGCAAATCACATGAGGTTTTTGGCTATGGGGAATCAATCTATACGGTTGGATTTGAAATTCATGAAGCTTTGAGCAAAACCACTTTTGATGAAGAAGAATGGTTTTGGGAAGAGGTAAGTGGGTTTGAGAAGTAGAGCTAGTTTGAGAATTTGAATTTTTGGTTAAAGACCACAAACCCTTCTTTTGTCCACCGGTTAAAAGCCTGCAACTTTCTTGAGAGTTGTGTTGATGAAGACCTTTCCCACCTTTCCACAAATATCCTAGCCCAAGCTCTAATACCACTGAAAACGGAATCGTTCTCTAGGATAGCTTGTGGAACACTTGAGAAATTCAACACATAAATTCAACCATGAAAACACATGCTTTGCAGGTTGCAACAAAATCAAATAAATTGAACAAAAGCATAGAAGACATAATACTTAGCTCCAAGACAAACATGCTGGGTGCAATCTTCCCCCCCCCTTGTGCGTGGCCTTCCCCACACAAGAGTGTTTTTATTAGCTTTCAACCAAAAATAGGCCATAGCCCCCAAAAATATACAAAGTGTGCTTTTAGAGAGCACGACACTCTTCCACAACAAGAATAGAGTGCCCAAAAATTGGGGCTAGGGTAAAGCCTTTAGGCTTTAATAAATTCACCATTATAAATGTATTTTTCCCAATGTATCAAAATGGAAAAATCAACTACTAAGGTTACAAGCTACACTTGTAAAAATAAATATGATACGCATAAGAAACATTCTCCTCGACATTATTCATCAATCCTCGTAATCTTCATCACCTGAAAATATAAGTCCAATTAATAATTAAATTAATCCCACAAATATTAAACAGGCACAAACCATCACCAATTCATGACTACCAGGCGTAAGTACCCCAGGAATCACCCTGCCATACAAACCTAACTGAAATAATCATAGACGGCCCCAAGCATACGTCATATACCGCACGTATTAATATTTATATTGGTGTCACACACGATATTAACCTAGCCGGCATGACGCAAGCAAGAGTAACCTAGGCATCCCCAAATTACTCAAGAGGGGAAAATAATATTCTTAAAGAGGACTTAAAATATATTCTCATGACACTCCCTCTCCTATAAATAGAACTCGAGTCTTTGTAAAAAACTATGAGAATTATACTATGCCAAAATTATGTTGAAATAATGCTAATTTTAACTATTCTCTAAAATTCTCTCCAAATTGAAGAAATTGGAGCTTCCCTCTTTCTTCAATCTCCATTGGTGACTCCATCAACACACCAAACCAATTGATTGGTTGGGGGCCTCTACCGTTGAGTAAAGAATCAAGCAATTTGTAAGGTAAATGGTGAATTTTGATCTTTTCTATAATTTCTCAATGTTTCTCTCTTCTCAACCCCTCTCAAGCTTGAGAAACTTAATTGGAATGGTTTTTGAATGCTATGGAAGTTAATTGATGAATGGTAGTAAAGAATTACATAAATTTTCATTTATGCTTAATTTTAATGGTTTTTATGTAATTTCTCTCTCTCACTCAAAGAATGGTCATTCTCATGACCATTCTCAATCCAAATGAAGCTTCTCATAAAGCTTTTTCTTAATCCAAGATTAATCCATGCTTGTTTAATTGGAGGCCAAATTAATGGCTTTTTTTATGCTTTTAGTTTATGTATTTCATGAATATTGATGATTCAATCCATTATGGATTAATGATCCAATTAGGGATCATTCTAATCATTTCCTTAATGTTAAGCTTTATCTTATAAAATAATTGAGATTTATTAGTCATAGCAACGGAGCTATGGTAAAATTTTTATAAAAATTACACATAAAATAATTTCATTCAAAGCATGAAAAGAGGACTTCCTACCATATTCTAGGAATTATCATCCTAGATTAATTGAAAGAATTTCATTGTAATCATGGAGAAATTGATTTTTTATGTTATGCATAATTGATGAATTAAGAAAAAGAGGATTTCTAGTAATTAAATTTTATGTTAAAAAGAGTAATCCCCATTGTATGAGTATTCTTAAAGGGTTAATTTCATTCTAGGCATAGAAAAATGTATACTAGAAATATTTTATTTTA
Organism: Cibotium barometz; assembly: GCF_041138505.1. Taxonomy (NCBI): domain Eukaryota; kingdom Viridiplantae; phylum Streptophyta; class Polypodiopsida; order Cyatheales; family Cibotiaceae; genus Cibotium; species Cibotium barometz. The sequence goes on along the minus strand of NC_141053.1, from coordinate 22,904,342 downwards.
AAAGTGTGATTTTTATCATAATTGATTTTTATGCATAAGTAGATGCATAAAAGAATTTTTTTATATTAAAAGTGTGATTTTTATCATGATTGATTTTTATGCATAAGCAGATGCATAAAAGAAATTTTTATTATAAAAGTGAGACTTTCATCAAAATTTTGATTTTATGCATAGAAAGAAGCATAAAGAATTTTGTTTTTTAATTCAAAAGAGTTATTCTTATCAATTTTGATTTTTCGCATAGATAGATGCATAAAAGATTTATTTTTATTTTAAAAGTGTTAATTTCATTAAGATGGAAATTTATGCATAGATAGATGCATAAAAGATTTATTTTTATTTTAAAAGTGTTAATTTTGTTAAGATGGAAATTTATGCATAGAAAGATGAATAAAAGATTTATTTTTATTTCAAAAGTATTATTCTCATTAAAATAGAATTTATGCATAGTAAAATGCATAAAAGGATTATTATAAAAGTGTTATTCCTACTAAAGTTGTCTTTATGCCAGTAAGAGGTATATGAGATATGATAGGACATGATATGATGCGTATGAGATGTGATAGGATGTGATAAGATGCGTATGAGATGTGATAGGATGTGATTAGATGCGTATGAGATGTGACAGGATGTGATAAGATGCTTATGAGATGTGATAGGATGTGATAAGAGGTATATGAGATATGATAGGACGTGATAAGATGCATATGAGATGTGATAGGATGTGATAAGAGGTGTACGAGATGTAATAGGATGTGATAAGATGCGTATGAGATGTGATAGGATATAATAAGATGTGTATGACATGTGATAGGATGTGATAAGAGGTGTATGAGATGTGATAAGATGCGTATGAGACGTGATAGGATGTGATAAGATGTGTATGAGATGTGATATTGATGTATGGATGTGGATGTGGATATACGAATATGGATGTGTATGTATGAATGTGTATGAGATGTGATATTGATGTATGGATGTATGGATGTGGATGTGGATATGGATATGGATATACGAATATGGATGTGTATGTATGGATGTATGAATATGGATGTGTATGTATGGATGTGGATATGGATGTGAATGTATGAATGCAACTATGGATGTGGATGTATGAATGTAGAAGTACATGTATGAATATGAACGTGGATATGGATGTATGGATGTGGATGTGGATATGGATATACGAATATGGATGTGTATGTATGGATGTGGATATGGATGTGAATGTATGAATGTAGATGTGGATATGGATATATGGATGTGGATGTATGAATGCAGATGTGGATGTGGATGTATGAATGTAGATGTGGATGTGGATTGTTCTATGGAAAAAGGAATCAACAGCTGTGCCTCTCGATGGGAAAAAAAGCGTTGATCTCTATGATCCAAGTGCAAGTTTCCTCCTTGATCTCACCAAGTGACTTTAGGTTCGGTCAGATCAATTTGGTCAACAATCACCTTGACTACGTTAGAGTAAAATTTTTATCATGGAGGAATCGCCTGTAATTTTCGGGCAAACGGAAGTTTTTTCAAGTTCAGTTTTGGAAGAATCGAGGAATTAGTCACCTGTCCGGATATCTGTGGGGTGGGCGAGGCTCCGAGTGTGGGACCCTGCCCCCTGCAAGACATGCTACTTCCGCTACTAGCACCCCGAATTCATTGCGCAGTGGGGACGGGGATCCTACAGCTGGTATCCGAGCGAATTGGTTGAAGTGGACCAACTGAGAAGCCAAAAATGTAAAAAAAAATTATGATTGAAGTATCAATAAAAGGTTAGAATTGTGTGATGAAAATCATATCAATTGTTATTCAGACTGAAATTCATAAATTAGTAATTGGGTCTTCGGATGGAAGTACTGCAATTGCTTGGAATCCCTGACTTGCTTGAGGCCTAGACATGATGGTATTTACCTTATAGTTTCAAGGACTGTGACTACCCCTATATACCGAGGGTATAACTGCAGCTCTTTACTACTGGTAGTATATACGAGTAAATCTAAGACTTGAAATTAAAAGCAAAAATGCTATCCAGATGATGAATTCGAATGTGTTTGATATGATTTTTAATTCTGGTTGAGAATTGATGAGATGATTCCTGAATTTTGATTAAAAAGCATTAAGCTGAACAAAAACCACAATGAGGATGAATGGGACAAGTCCTTGTGCTAATATTCGTAACTAGAATGATGATAGTGACTTCAACAAATCACTATGAGATTAGTGGATTGTGCTGTTAGATTGCTACTATTAACACTTGACCCGGTGGATCAAGTTAATTGAATGACAAATTCAGGACTTGTTTGACTGAAATTCCCATGGAGGAATGTTCAGAAAGAAATTTTTTCGGTCTAATGGACCATTATTGTGTTAAAAGTATGAATGTTATGATCTGAATAAATCGTTATCCGATGATGAGTTCTATATAAGGGATCTTTATCCAAGGATTCTGTTGGGTTGACGAGAATATAAGGAACCCCAGAATCAATTGGATCTTAAGGGGAAGAGTTGTCCTCTAGTTGCGAGATGAGGACATCTCGCGTTTTTTAAGTGGGGTAGGATGTAAGATTCCTCCCTCCAGCTTTTTGAGGTGTGCAGGTGTAAGAACCTCCCCTTCTGATCTTATAATTATTTCCCTCTCTGAAATAAAAGAAAGATTCTGTTTTACCCTGTTTTGACATAGAGAGAGAAAATATCTAGAGAGAGGTAGTCCAAAATTAAGATATTTTTGGATAGAAAAATCCTCCTAGTGTCTAAAATGAATTCCCTTGAAACAAAAATTCAAAAAGAACTTTCCAATGTGCAATTGGAATTAATTGGAAATGGGTATAAAGGACCTTAGCCTAAGGGTCTAGATTTTCAGAAATTTTTGGATTATAGTCCAATTAAGGTTCCTATGGGCCAGTAAGACCAATCCATGTGTGGGGAGGAGATAAATCCAATTTGTAAAAGAAAAATACCCAAAAATGAGTAAATGCTCACATAAGATGAGGAGTTAACTATGTACAAGGGTTATTAGTAAAAAACTATGAGTATTACTAAAAAATGAGATATTTTAGGTATAATGATTCCATTTTAACACATGTGTAAGGAAGGGGAGTCCCTTCAAAGAGGCGCCTACTTCACATGCTTGAATGAATTTTAAACTAAAAAATAATGTGATATTTTTATCTCTCCTCTCTCTTGGATATCAAACCGAATAAAAAAGGAACCAAACTAGGTCCAAATCTGGTCCAAATTCAACCAAACTGAAATCTAGAAAATTCTAGAAATCAGTTGGCCTTGCCTCTCTCTCCTATAAATAGAACCTGAGTCTTTGTAAAAAAATATGAGAATTATAATATGCCAAAATTATGCTGAAATAAGGCTAATTTTTACAACTCTCTAAAATTCTCTCCAAATTGAAGAATTTGGAGCTTTCCTCTTTCTTCAATCTCCATTGGTGACTCCATCAACACACCAAACCAATTGATTGGTTGGGGGCCTCTACCGTGAGTAAAGAATCAAGCAATTTGTAAGGTAAATGGAGAATTTCGATCTTTTCTATAATTTCTCAATGTTTCTCTCTTCTCAACCCCTCTCAAGCTTGAGAAGCTTAATTGGAATGGTTTTTGAATGCTATTGAAGTTAATTAATGAATTGTAGTAAAGAATTACATAAATTTTCATTTATGCTTAATTTTAATGGTTTTTATGTAATTTCTCTCTCTCACTCACTCAAAGAATGGTCATTCTCATGACCATTCTCAATCCAAATGAAGCTTCTCATAAAGCTTTTCCTTAATCCAAATGAAGCTTCTCATAAAGCTTTTCTTTAATCCAAGATTAATCTATGCTTGTTTAATTGGAGGCCAAATTAATAGCTTTTTTTATGCTTTTAGTTTATGTATTTCATGAATATTGATGATTCAATCCATTATGGATTAATGATCCAATTAGGGATCATTCTAATCATTCCCTTAATGTTAAGCTTTATCCTTTAAAATAATTGAGATTTATCAGTCATAGCAACGGAGCTATGGCAAAATTTTTGTAAAAATTACACATAAAATAATTTCATTCAAAGCATGAAAAGAGGACTTCCTACCATATTCTAGGAATTATCATCCTAGATTAATTGAAAGACTTTCATTGTAATTTGTAATCATGGAGAAATTGATTTTTTATGTTATGCATAATTGATGAATTAAGAGAAAGAGGATTTTTAGTAATTCAATTTTATGTTAAAAAGAGTAATCCCCATCGTATGAGTATTCTTAAAGGGTTAATTTCATTCTAGGCATAGAAAAATGTATACTAGAAATATTTTATTATAAAAGTATGATTTTCATCATAATTGATTTTTATGCATAAGTAGATGCATAAAAGAATTTTTTTATATTAAAAGTGAGATTTTTATCATAATTTATTTTTATGCATAAAAGAAAATTTTTATTATAAAAGTGTGACTTTCATCAAAATTTTGATTTTATGCATAGAAAGATGCATAAAGAATTTTTTTTTAAATTCAGAAGAGTTATTCTTATCAATTTTGATTTTCTGCATAGAAAGATGCATAAAAGATTTATTTTTATTTTAAAAGTGTTAATTTCATAAAGATGAAAATTCATGCATAGATAGATGTATAAAAGATTTATTTTTATTTTAAAAGTGTTAATTTCATTAAGATGGAAATTTATGCATAGAAAGATTAATAAAAGATTTATTTTTACTTCAAAAGTATTATTCTCATTAAAATGGAATTCATGCATAGTAAAATGCATAAAAGAATTATTATAAAAGTGTTATTCCTATTAAAGTTGTCTTTATGCCTAATAAGAGGTGTATGAGATATGATAGGACGTGATAAGATACGCATGAGATGTGATAGAATGTGATAAGATGTGTATGAGATGTGATAGGATGTGATAAGATGCGTATGAGATGTGATAGGATGTGATAAGAGGTGTATGAGATATGATAGGACGTGATAAGATGCATATGAGATGTGATAGGATGTAATAAGATGTGTATGAGATGTGATAGGATGTGATAAGAGGTGTATGAGATGTGATAGGATGTGATAAGATGCGTATGGGATGAGTTAGGATGTGATAAGATGTGTATGGGATGAGATAAGAAGTGTATCTGATGGGATAAGAAGTATAGGGGTTTTGATAGGGCGAGAATGGATGTGGATGTCGATATGGATGTGTATGTATGGATGTGGATGTATGAATGTAGATGTGGATGTGGATTTATGAATGTAGATGTAGATGTGGATGTAGATGTATGAATATGAACGTGGATGTGGATGTATGGATGTGGATGTGGATATGGATATACGAATATGGATGTGTATGTATGGATGTATGAATATGGATGTGTATGTATGGATGTAGATATGGATGTGGATGTATGAATGCAGATGTGGATGTGGATGTGGATGTATGAATGTAGGTGTAGATGTGGATATAGATGTATGAATATGAATGTGGATATGGATGTATGGATGTGGATGTGGATATGGATATACGAATATGGATGTGTATGTATGGATATGGATATAGATATAGATATAGATGTGAATGTATGAATGTAGATGTGGATATGGATGTATGGATGTGGATGTAGGAATGCAGATGTGGATGTGGATGTATGGATGTGGATGTATGAATGTAGATGTGGATGTGGATGTGGATATGGATATATGAATATGGATGTGTATGTATGAATGTGGATGTATGAATGCAGATGTGGATGTGGATATATGGATGTGGATGTATGAATGTAGATGTGGATGTATGGAATGTGGATGTGGATGTATGAATGTAAATGTAGATGTAGATGTGGATGTGGATGTATGAATGTGAATGTGGATGTGGATGTGCGAATGAGGATGTGGATGTAGATGTGTGAATGTGAATGTGAATGTGGAATTAGATGTGCGAATGAGGATGTGGACGTAGATGTGTGAATGTGAATGTGGATGTGGATGTGCGAATGAGGATGTGGATGTGAATGTATGAATGTAGATGTGGATATGGATGTATGGATATATGGATGTGGATGTATGAATGCAGATGTGGATGTAGATGCATGGATGTGGATGTATGAATGTAGATGTGGATGTGGATGTATGGATGTGGATGTGGATATGGATGAATGGATATATGGATGTGGATGTATGAATGCAGATGTGGATGTAGATGCATGGATGTGGATGTATGAATGTAGATGTGGATGTGGATGTATGGATGTGGATGTGGATATGGATGAATGAATATGGATGTGTATGTATGGATGTGGATGTATGAATGCAGATATGGATGTGGATGTATGAATGTGGATGTGGATGTATGAATGTAAATGTAGATGTAGATGTGGATGTGGATGTATGAATGTGAATGTGTGAATGAGGATGTGGATGTAGATGTGTGAATGTGAATGTGGAATTGGATGTGCAAATGAGGATGTGGAATTGGATGTGCGAATGAGGATGTGGATGTGGATGTGGATGTGCAAATGAGGATGTGGATGTGGATGTGAATGTATGAATGTAGATGTGGATGTGAATGTATGAATGTAGATGTGGATGTAGGGATGCGGATGTGGATGTGGATGTATGGATGTGGATATCGATGTGGATGTATGAATGTGGATGTGTACGAGGACTAATGAATGCGACTATGTATGTGAATGGATAGGATGTCGAGATGAGTGAATGGATGAGATGTGATGATAGGTGAATCAGAATGTGAATGAACGATATAAGATGAATAAATGAGATGTAATGAGAAATGTATGTGATGAGATGTAATGTAAATTAAGAAAGATAGGAATGGATGTTAGGTGAAGTGAATGAATCTGAAGTGATGGGAAGGAAAATATTGTATCTTATTGAAAATGGATACGCATACGATTGGAATTGGGTTAAGTAATATGGATTGATGTGGAACAAATTGGAAAGATGAGAATTCATTATAGAAACTGTATTGTGACCTGTTTGTAAATGACTGTATTATGTCAAGAATGCTGGGGAAGCATTTTCACCGTCTTGTGATTAAGGTTGTGGAGACCTAACTGATAAAGTTGTAACAGAGCTGACGGAGAGTCAACCGAGGACGTCTCACGTAGCAAGGTCGGCCGACGTCTTGACCAACCTCGGTTCGATTTAAATGGTGAGCTTCCGGTACGGTGGATAAGGGACCAAGGAAGCGGCCTATGAGTGAAGCGCTAGGTGACCTGCAAAGGATCCTAGAGGGTGCTGACCATACGGTGGCTCTAGGTCGCCGAAGATACCCACACGTGCGTCGTGGAAGATATCGGAACAAGGAGTAAGAGTTGTTTTCTGAAACCGAATATGGATCTGTTGGTTGATCTTGCTGATCTTCAACGAGGATTCCATCTTGATTTTTATAAGTGAAAAATAAACTTTTTCAAAAATAAGTTTCTGAAAAAAAATGAGGAGGTGGGAAGGAGGTGCCACGTGTGTCACATGCGTGCATGACATGTGGCATTTTCTTGACATGTGATACTATTATGGTTGATTTGGCAATTCTATGATGTGGCATGCCATGTCACCAAGTGCGAGGTGGCATCATGCAAAGATGGCAAGAAGATGTGGCATTAATGATGACTAGGATGACGAGGTGGGGAGTCAACTAGGTTGACCATGTTGACATGGAGGGTGGAGGTGGCGAGGTGAGGTGGCAAGCTACTTATGTGGATCCTCTTGAAGCTGATGTGGACATAAAGTAGCATGCATATATAAGATTTGTGCCTACCCAAGACTCACACATGGAATGATATCTAAGCTTTGAAATTTACCAAGACTAGATTTCCAAACCTAACTAGGATTGGTTTTAGACTTCAAAAGGGAGAGTGGAAACAATATGGGAATTTTCACTCCGGAGGATTGAAAATGGACCCTCCCATACTCAAATTAAGCCAAATTGTTTTAAATAAGTTCATGGGCAACAAGTATATTGATACCTAGAGTTTTTAGATTGAAAGATTCAATATTTGATTTTTTAGAATTACATTACAATTGATTTAATGGGCCCTCTAACAATCATAACAAATTTTCCAAAGCAAATCTACAAAAATCCAACTATTAGATTTGTAATTTTGCCTTATACCCACATTCTACTAATCTTCCCCAATCTAATCATCACTAAATCCATACAAATTGAGAATTTTAAATGGTAGATGTGGTGGGAGGACAAAATAGTATTTTTTTTAACAGCTCTGATGCCTTTTAAATAATATAGAAAATAGTAGAACACATCAAACATTACTCAATAAATCAAGTTAAGATCTATGTTATTTGAATTTGTGATATGCAAAGTGGGAACATCATATAAGTAATAATGTAAAAGTTATAGGCAATTTACTCACATTTAGTGTACTTATCTAAACCTCCGAGACAGGGCCTGTATACAATTTTGGTTCCCAAAGAAAAGGGGATTTGCAATTATTGGATATTCAATCAGATTATAGTTTTAGGTGCCCAACTTTGCATATGATGTTTCATTAGAAGACCTTGAAGTGAAACTCCTTGGCTAACTAGGAGAGATTGGCTATTCTTCTTGAAAAACTGCTTGTTTTCAGGTTAAAGCCAAGGGCGCCCACTAAGTGAAACTAGATAACCTCATCTTACAACCACCCTAGTGCCTAAAAAGAATGAGAAAGTAAGAGTTTTCATAGACCTCAAAAAGGTCAATGCCACCACCATAAGGGATCATTAGCCCTTACCCTTCATTGAGCATGTGCTAGAATGAGTAGAGGGAAAGGAAGCCTACAGCTTCCTTGATGGATTTTCTGGATATAACTAGGTGTTGAATCTTGGGACTGAATGGGACACTTACGCATACCGTGTCATGCCCTTTGGGCTAACCAATTCCCTTGACACCTTCCAACGTCTAATGTGCACGACTTATAAAAGTAATATCTTTGGAAATTCCTTGAAGTCTTATGGATGACCTTAGTGTCAACTCCTCATGGAAGGCCTACCTTGACTGTTTATGTAAGGTATTAGAAAGGTGTAGGCTATATCGCATCTCATTGAACCCACTCAAATGTCAATTTTGGGTTAGGTATGTATTAATCATGGGACACATTATCTCTAGACAGGGAATCTCCATAGATGATAGCAAAGTGCGGCTCATCCTTGAGCTACCCCCACCCACAATCTTTAAGGGAATCCAGCTTTTCATGGGACATGTCGGCTACTATTGACAAATCATTTTTATGTATTCTACTATAGCTCAACCTCTTTATGGACTTTTGATCGTTTTCAAGTGGATGGAGGAATGGTAACAGGCCTATATGACCGTCAAAAAAGCCTTGGCTAGTGTTCCAATTCTCAGTTCCCCAAATTGGGACATTATCTTTCATGTCCACATCGATGTCTCCACTTTTGCTATTGGATGGGTGAACATAAGATGGATTTCCCCATTGTCTTTACCAGCTGTCAACTCAATGAAGCTGTGGAAATTATACCATGACCGAAAGTGAAGGGTTAGCCATGGCCTACACCGTTAAGAAGTTTCACCATTAACTTTTGGTGACAAAATTCATCTTTTTTGTAGACCATCAAGCTCTTTTATACTTGGTAAACAAGCCCTGTATGACAGGAAGGATCACTATGTGGTTGCTTATATTGCTTGAGTTCGACTTCACTGTATTACAATGAGGAAAGGCTCACATGTTTTGGCAGACCACATGTCCAGGATCCCTAATGGTGAGCCGCCACCAGTACATGATGATTTACGAGATGCTTCCCTATTCCAACTATGCTTAATTCCAGAGTGGGGTGAGGAGGTAGCACATTTTTTAGCCAATGGCTTACGAGTGGACCCCCTCCTAAACAAGGACCGTGCCCATCGCCTAATTAAATAGGCATCGCCCTACCAACTCATTACAGGACAACTCTATAGGCAGGAGGAAGATAAGATTCTTAGATGCTGTGCTTGCGTGAAGACGAATATGTCTTCCTTCTAAAACAAGCTCACTCTTCTTGTGCTGGTGGGCACTTTGCAATAGATTTCACTGCATGCAAGGTCCTCACAAACCGGGTTATGGTGGCCCACCTTAATGATGGCGGATGCAGCAAAATATGTCAAGCGGTGCCATGAATGCCAACGTGCGACAATTCCTCACTTTAAGGATAGCATGCCCTTGAATCCTATAGTGTCCTTGCAACCATTTGAAAAGTGGGGCATTGATTTCACTCGACCCATCAGTCTTATGTACATGGCTACCATTTCTAGGACCATGGATTCTTATGTACATGGCGTGAAAGATCCATGCCCCCTCCACGCAATAAATTCTGGAGTGCTAGCAGCAGAAGTAGCACTTCTTGCACAAGGCAGAGACTCTCTCTCGGGGCCTCACCCTCATGGATGTCTCGACAAAAGACTAATCTCTTGGTTCTTCCAAAACCGAACGTGAAAAAAACTCCATGGTTCCTTCCCTTTTGCTCCTACCTAGCTTGCTTGGATCTGTCTTTGAGTGACACAAAGAGAGTGTAGAGTGAGTCCCCAGCGGCCTCTTTACACTTGGCCGACTAGGGTGCCTGGGAACTGTTTTCTCCCTGGTACCCAGGGCAAAACATAACCAAATTTCTAAATGGATCCTATCAATATAGTGGTTGGGCAGTTGGCTAACCCATGGGATTGGATGGGGTTGGATGGGGTTAGGCTAGATGGATCCCCAAAAATAAAAGTCAATTCTGTTAAGTTACCATAGTTGAAGTAAATCACAGATAATCCTTGTTCTATAGAAAAGAATCAATGGTTGTGCCTCTTAACGGGGGAAAAAGCGTTGGTCTCTATGATCCAAGTGCAAGTTCCTCCCTTGACCCGACCATGTGACCTTCCGGTTCAGTTGGAATAAAAAACGGTAATTTAAGGCTCTTGACTATGATAGAATAATTTTTTCCTGGAGGAATCACCTATGCTTTCTAGGTGAGGAAAGTTTTTTTCGGGTGGATTTTGGAAGAATCGAGAGATTAGACTTTTGTCCAGACATCCATGGGGGTGAGGCCGCGAGTGAGAGTCTCTAAGCCTTGTGCAAGAAGTGTTACTTCCGCTCTGCTAGCACCCCAAAATTTGTTGCGCGGAGGGGGCAAGGATCTTTCATGCCCAGAGTCCATAGGCTTCCACTTTGCAGCTGGTCCTACCCTAGATGACAACAATTATGGCATAGATGGGCAGGGCAGCTTGCCACCTCCAAACCCACAAGCTTCTTCTTCACCACCCTCTCCTCCACCATCTCGTCCCTTGTCTGCATCTCCTCACACACAACCCACACCCCCACCACCCCCCTCAAGCACCTTCACTCTTCCACTTTTTGGTGCCCCAACTTCTTCTCCCCCCTTCACTTTCCCACCCCCCCGCATCACCCACACCCCCCTCGCCACCTTCACTATCCATCAACTTAGGAATGCATATAGCATTGAGGGATATCTCCTCCACCTCTGCTAGAGTCCCACCTTTTCGCGATGCCAGCCTCACCATCCGACCCTTATCATCGACACCCCCTCCACCCTCGCCTCTTCCACCCACTAATCCACCACTTGAAGAAGGGGAGATCCCACCACCATCACCATCTGAGTGGGAGGAAGTCGACCTTCTAGCAAACCCTTTGAATTGGCATGATCCCCTTCCTACATAGAGTTTAATCAAGACATTGCCATCATGCTCGGTTGACAGCTCCAACATCACCCCATCACCCACATCATTGACTTCCTGGGCCTCAATATCCTTTGCCTATACCTCGACGCCAAGCACATCACCTGGCAGTGTGATCACCCACCCCGAACCCATGGCAGCTACCACTAGCCACCCGTCGCTTCTACTTGTACCATCACCTTTGATCTCATGGGCGAGCAGTCGGCCTAGCGGCTGCCCTTCCTCAACAAACCCTTTATCTGGGAGGTCTATTGCAATGCACCCCGTGCACGGAGGATTACCCTAGATTACCTCCCCATTTGCAGATGGTGGGCCTGGAAGAGGTTCCACGAGACAAACAACAAAATAGCCCAAATTTGCAATTCAACTTCCCCTCGTTCGCACCCCGGTCAATGCAAAATCCATGTACATAAGAATCCATGGTCCAAAACTCGAACGATTTCATCCGTCTCATTAGGACCAGGTCCCGACCCAACGGTGATTGCAACCATCCACTTCTTCAACATTATCATCACTTTGTTGGAGTCCTTAAGATGGGACCATTACTTCGAGGGAGCCCAAGGCCTCTCCTTTGAAAGTAGCAAAGGGCCCACACTCAAGCAACTATTCGGCTACTACGAGAACGAATCATGTGGATGCCTGCTTTGCGGCTCTAGACATTGGAATACATGATGGAGACAACCTTCTAAATGAGCTACCACGGTCTTCCATCGTGCCCCTTCTCCTCCTACCTTCTGATGGGACTTTGTCCACACTTACTCTAGCTACTATAGATAAATTCTTTGACTAGTTTTGAGGACGAACCTACAATGAGGAGGGGGGTATGTTAACCACTCTGGTTAAGATGACCTTTTGCGCGACTACTATACTTCCCTTGTAATTCATCTTTTTGTAACCGCGCTAAGCGCCAATTGTAAATGAGATGACCAAGCTCACGGCTTGTGTAATGCCGGTCACATGGAATTGATGTACATAGAGCTAGATAAACTAGGAAGACTAGTTTTAGGCCCCCATTTGTAGACATTGTAATATGAGCTCATGTATATAAGACATTTTATGAAATATGAAAAGGGACAATCCCATTTGTCTCAATTGAGTTTTTCTTTCCCTCTATCTCTTTTGAGCTTATGGTGTCTTGCTTGCTTGTGATGCTTTCTTGCTTGTGGTTGTTGGTGTTGCTCTCCCTTCTCTCCTTCACTCCCTTCTCATTTCTCTCCACCTTGTCTTGTTTGCATACAATTGACATGAGGTAGAGGTTGAGCTCTCCATGGTTCCTTCCCTCTTGCTCCTACCTAGCTTGCTTGGATCTCTCTTTGGGTGACACAAAGAGAGTGTAGAGTGAGTCCCCAACAGCCTCTTTACACTTGGCCGGCAGCTAAGGGGCCTGGGAACTCTTTTCCCTGGTACCCGGGGTAAAGCATACCAAATTTCTAAATGGATCCTATCAATATAGTGGTTGGGCAGTTGGCTATCCCATGGGAATGGATGGGGTTAGGCTAGATGGATCCCCAAAAATAAAACTCAATTCTGTTAAGTTACGGTAGCTGAAGTAAATCACAGATAATCCTTGTTCTATGGAAAAGAATCAACAGTTGTGCCTCTTAACGGGGAAAAAAGTGTTGGTCTCTATGATCCAAGTGCAAGTTCCTCCCTTGACCCGACCATGTGACCTTCGGGATTGGTTGGAATGAAAAAGGGTAATTTAAGGCTCTTGACTATGATAGAATAATTTTTTCCTGGAGGAATCGCCTATGCTTTCTAGGCAAGGGATGTTTTTTTCGGGTTTGAAAGAAATGAGAGATTAGTCTTTTGTCCAGACATCCATGGGTGAGGCCCCGAGTGAGAGTCTCTGCCTTGTGCAAGAAGTGCTACTTCCTACTAGCACACCAGAATTCATTGCGCGGAGGGGGCAGGGATCTTTCACGCCCAGAGTCCTCAGGCTTCCACTCTACAATTGGCCTTACCCTAGATGACAACAATTATGGCACAGATCGGCAGGGCAGCTTGCCACCTTCTTCAAACCCATAAGCTTCTTCTTTACCACCCTCTCCTCCACCATCTCATCCCTCGTCTGCATCTCCTCACACACAACCCACACCCCCACCACCACCCCCCTCAAGCACCTTCATTTTTCCACTTTGTGATGCCCCAACTTCTTCTCCCCCCCCTCACTTTCCCACCCCACCCCCATCACCCACACCCCCCTCGCCACCTTCACTATCCATCAACTTAGGAATGCATATAACATTCAGGGATATCCCCTCCAGCTCCGTTAGAGTCCCACCTTTTGTCGACGCCAGCCTCACCACCTGACCTTCATCATCGACACCCCCTCCACCCTCACCTCTTCCACCCACTAATCCAGCACTTGAAGAAGGGGAGATCCAACCACCATCACCATTTGAGCATGAGGAAGTCGACCCTCCACCAAACCCTTTGAATTGGCATGATCCCCTTCCTACAGAGAGTTTAATCAAGCCATTGCCATCATGCTCAGTTGTTGACAGCTCCAACATCACCCCATCACCCACATCAGTGACTTCCTGGCCCTCAATATCCTTTGCCTGTACCTAGATGCCAAGCACATCCCCTGGTAGTGTGATCACCCACCACGACCCCATGGTAGCTACCACCAGCCACCCATCGCTGCTTGTCCCATCACCTTTAATCTCATAGGCGAGCAGCCGGCCTAGCAACTGCCCTTCCTCAACAAACCCTTTATCTGGGAGGTCTATTGTAACGTGCCCCGCACACTGATGATTACCCTGGATTACCTCCCCATCCGTAGATGGTGGGCCTGAAAGACGTTCCACGATGAACAACAAAATAACCCAAATTTGCAATTCAACTTCCCCTCCTTCGCACCCCGGTCAACGCAAAATCCATGTACATAAGAATCCATGGTCGAAAACTCCAACGATTTCATCCGTCATTAGGACGAGGTCCCGACCCAACGGTGATTACAACCATCCGCTTCTTCAACATTATCATCACTTTGTTGGAGTCCTTAACATGGGACCATTACTTCGAGGGAGCCCAAGGCCTCGCCTTTGAAAGTAGCAAAGGGCCAAAACTCAAGCGACTATTCGGCTACTACGAGAACGAATCATGTGGATGCCTGCTTTGCGGCTCTAGACATTGAAATACATGATGGAGACGACCTTCTGGATGAGCTACCACGGTCTTCCATCTTGCCTCTTCTGCCCTTACCTTCTGATGGGACTTCGTCCACACTTACTCTAGCTACTATAGATAACTTCTTTGACTAGTTTTGAGGAGGAACCTACAATGAGGAGGGGGTTATGTTAACCACTCTGGTTAACATGACCTTTTGCGCGACTACTATACTTCCCTTATAATTCATCTTTTTGTAACTGCGCTAAGCGCCAATTGTAAATGAGATGACCAAGCTCATGGCTTGTGTAATGCCAGTCACATGGAATTGATGTACATAGAGCTAGATAAACTAGGAAGACTAGTTTTAGGCCCCCATTTGTAATTGGACGGCCGGACATTGTAATATGAGCTCATGTATATAAGACATTTTATGAAATATGAAAAGGGACAATCCCATTTGTCTCAATTGAGTTTTTCTTTCCCTCTTTCTCTCTTGACCTTATGGTGTCTTGCTTGCTTGTGATGCTTTCTTGCTTGTGGTTGTTGGTGTATGTGAATAGGAATGGTGTTGATCTCCCTTCTCTCCTTCACTCCCTTCTCATTTCTCTTGCATACAATTGACATGAGGTAGAGGTTGAGCTCTCCATGGTTCCTTCCCTCTTGCTCCTACCTAGCTTGCTTGGATCTCTCTTTGGGTGACACAAAGAGAGTGTAGAGTGAGTCCCAACCGCCTCTTTACACTTGGGCGGCTAGGGGACCTGGGAACTCTTTTCCCTGGTACCCGGGGCAAAAAATAACCAAATTTCTAAATGGATCCTATCAATATAGTGGTTGGGGATTTGGCTAACATGGGGTTAGGCTAGATGGACTCCCAAAAATAAAACTCAATTCTGTTAAGTTACGATAGTTGAAGTAAATCACAGATAACCCTTGTTCTATGGAGAAAAAGAATCAATGGTTGTGCCTTTTAACGGGGAAAAAAGCGTTGGTCTCTATGATCCAAGTGCAAGTTTCTCCCTTGACTTGACCATGTGACCTTTAGGTTTGGTTGGAATGAAAAAGGGTAATTTAAGGCTCTTGACTATGATAGAATAATTTTTTCTTGGAGGAATCGCCTATGCTTTCTAGACGAGGGAAGTTTTTTTCGGGTTAGTCTTTTGTCCAGACATCCGTGGGTGAGGCTCTAAGTGAGAGTCTCTGCCTTGTGCAAGAAGTGCTACTTCCGCTGCTAGCACCCCAGAATTTGTTGCGCGGAGGGGGCAGGGATCTTTCATGCCCAGAGTCCTCAGGCTTTTCCACTCTGCACTAGATGACAACAATTAGGCACAGATGGGCAGGGCAGCTTGCCACCTCAAAATCCACAAGCTTCTTCTTCACCACCATCTCCTCGACCATCTGGTCGCTCGTCTGCATCTCCTCACACACAACCCACACCCCCACCACCCCCCTCAAGCACCTTCACTCTTCCACTTTTTGGTGCCTCAACTTCTTCTCCCCCCCTTCACTTTCCCACCCCACCCCCATCACCCACACCCACACCCCCCCTCCCCACCTTCACTATCCATTAACTTAGGAATGCATATAGCATTCAGGGATATCCCCTCCACCTCCGCTAGACTCCCACCTTTTCTCGATGCTAGCCTCACTACTCGACCTTCATCATTGCACCCCCTCCACCCTTGCCTCTTCCACCCAATATTCCACCACTTGAAGAAGGGGAGATCCCACCACCAACACCATCTGAGCGCGAGGAAGTAGACCCTCAGTGAAACCCTTTGAATTGGCATGATCCCCTTCCTACACAGAGTTTAATCAAGCCATCGCCATCATGCTCGGTTGACAGCTCCAACATCACCTGGAAGTGTAATCACCCACCCCGAACCCACGGCAACTACCATGAGCCACCTGTCGTTGCTGCTCGTCCCATCACCTTTGATCTCATGGGCGAGCAAGCGGCCTAACAACTACCCTTCCTCAACAAACCCTTTATCTGGGAGGTCTATTGCAACGCACCCCGCGCACTAAGGATTACCCTAGACTACCTCCCCATTCGCAGATGGTGGGCCTGGAAGATGTTCCACGAGACGAACAACAAAATAACCCAAATTTGCAATTCAACTTCCCCTCGTTCGCATGCTGGTCAATGCAATATTCATGTACATAAGAATCCATGGTCCAAAACTCCAATGATGTCATCCACCAGGTCCCGACCCAATGCTGATTGCAACCATCCACTTCTTCAACATTATCATCACTTTGTTGGAGTCCCTAACATGGAACCATTACTTCGAGGGAGCCCAAGGCCTCGCCTTTGAAAGTAGCAAAGGGCCTACACTCAAGCACCTCTTCGGCTACTACGAGAACGAATCATGTGGATGCCTGCTTCGTGGCTCTAGACATTGGAATACATGATGGAGACGACCTTTTGGATGGGCTGCCACGGTCTTCCATCATGCTCCTTCTGCCTCTACCTTCTGATGGGACTTCGTCCACACTTACTCTAGCTACTATAGATAACTTCTTCGACTAGTTTGAGGATGAACCTACAATGAGGAGAAGAGTATGTTAACCACTCTGGTTAACATGATCTTTTGCGCGACTACTATACTTCCCTTGTAATTCATCTTTTCGTAATCGCGCTAAGCGCCAATTGTAAATGAGACGACCAAGCTTACGGCTTGTGTAATGCTGGTCACATGATGGATTTGATGTACATAGAGCTAGATAAACTAGAAAGACTAGTTTTAGGGCCCCATTTGTAATTGGGGGGCCGGACATTGTAATATGAGCTCATGTATATAAGACATTTTATGAAATATGAAAAGGGACAATCCCATTTGTCTCAATTGAGTTTTGCTTTCTCTCTATCTCTCTTGAGATTATGGTTTCTTGCTTGCTTGTGATGCTTTTTTGCTTGTGGTTGTTGGTGTATGTGAATAGGAATGGTGTTGATCTCCCTTCTCTCCTTCACTCCCTTCTCATTTCTCTCTAGCTTGTCTTGTTTGCATACAATTGATATGAGGTAGAGGTTGAGCTCTCCATGGTTCCTTCCCTCTTGCTCCTACCTAGCTTGCTTGGATCTCTCTTTGGGTGACACAAAGAGAGTGTAGAGTGAGTCCCAACCGCTGCTTTACACTTGGTCGGCTAGGGGGCCTAAGAACTCTTTTCCGTGGTACCCGAGGCAAAACATAACCAAATTTCTAAATGGATCCTTTCAATATAGTGGTTGGGGAGTTGGCTAACATGGGGTTAGATGGGGTTAGGCTAGATGGACTCCCAAAAATAAAACTCAATTCTGTTAAGTTACGATAGTTGAAGTAAATCAGAGATAATCCTTGTTATATGGAGAAAAAGAATCAACGGTTGTGCCTCTTAATGGGGAAAAAAGCGTTGGTCTCTATGATCCAAGTGCAAGTTCCTCCCTTGACTTGACCATGTGACCTTTAGGTTTGGTTGGAATGAAAAAGGGTAATTTAAGGCTCTTGACTATGATAGAATAATTTTTTCTTGGAGGAATCGCCTATGCTTTTTAGACGAGGGAAGTTTTTTTCGGGTTCGGTTTTGGAAGAACCGAGAGATTAGTCTTTTGTCCAGACATCCGTGGGTGAGGCTCTAAGTGAGAGTCTCTGCCTTGTGCAAGAAGTGCTACTTCCGCTGCTAGCACCCCAGAATTTGTTGCGCGGAGGGGGCAGGGATCTTTCATGCCCAGAGTCCTCAGGCTTTTCCACTCTGCACAACAGCTGGCCCTACCCTAGATGACAACAATTAGGCACAGATGGGCAGGGCAGCTTGCCACCTCCAAATCCACAAGCTTCTTCTTCACCACACTCTCCTCCACCATCTGGTCGCTCGTCTACATCTCCTCACACACAACCCACACCCCCACCACCCCCCTCAAGCACCTTCACTCGTCCACTTTTTGGTGCCCCAACTTCTTCTCCCCCCTTCACTTTCCCACCCCACCCCCATCACCCACACCCCCTCCCCACCTTCACTATCCATTAACTTAGGATTGCATATAGCATTCAGGGATATCCCCTCCACTTCCGCTAGACTCCCACCTTTTCTCGATGCTAGCCTCACCACTCGACCTTCATCATTGCACCCCCTCCACCCTTGCCTCTTCCACCCACTATTCCACCACTTGAAGAAGGGGAGATCCCACCACCAACACCATCTGAGCGCGAGGAAGTAGACCCTCCGTGAAACCCTTTGAATTGGCATGATCCCCTTCCTACACAGAGTTTAATCAAGCCATTGCCATCATGCTCGGTTGACAGCTCCAACATCACCTGGAAGTGTAATCACCCACCCCGAACCCATGGCAACTACCATGAGCCACCCGTCGTCACTGCTCGTCCCATCACCTTTGATCTCATGGGCGAGCAGTCGGCCTAAAGACTGCCCTTCCTCAACAAACCCTTTATCTGGGAGGTCTATTGCAACGCGCCCCATGCACTCAGGATTACCCTAGACTACCTCCCTATTCGCAGATGGTGGGCCTGGAAGATGTTCCACGAGACGAACAACAAAATAACCCAAATTTGCAATTCAACTTCCCCTCGTTTGCACCCTGGTCAATGCAATATTCATGTACATAAGAATCCATGGTCCAAAACTCTAATGATGTCATCCACCAGGTCCCGACCCAATGCTGATTGCAACCATCCACTTCTTCAACATTATCATCACTTTGTTGGAGTCCCTAACATGGAACCATTACTTCGAGGGAGCCCAAGGCCTCGCCTTTGAAAGTAGCAAAGGGCCTACACTCAAGCACCTCTTCGGCTACTACGAGAACGAATCATGTGGATGCCTGCTTCGTGGCTCTAGACATTGGAATACATGATGGAGACGACCTTTTGGATGGGCTGCCACGGTCTTCCATCGCGCTCCTTCTGCTCCTACCTTTTGATGGGACTTCGTCCACACTTACTCTAGCTACTATAGATAACTTCTTCGACTAGTTTTGAGGATGAACCTACAATGAGGAGAAGAGTATGTTAACCACTTTGGTTAACATGATCTTTTGCGCGACTACCATACTTTCCTTGTAATTCATCTTTTCATAATCGCGCTAAGCGCCAATTGTAAATGAGAACACCAAGCTTACGGCTTGTGTAATGCCGGTCACATGATGGATTTGATGTACATAGAACTAGATAAACTAGGAAGACTAGTTTTAGGGCCCCATTTGTAATTGGGTGGCCGGACATTGTAATATGAGCTCATGTATATAAGACATTTTATGTAATATGAAAAGGGACAATCCCATTTGTCTCAATTGAGTTTTGCTTTCTCTCTATCTCTCTTGAGATTATGGTTTCTTGCTTGCTTGTGATGCTTTTTTGCTTGTGGTTGTTGGTGTATGTGAATAGGAATGGTGTTGATCTCCCTTCTCTCCTTCACTCCCTTCTCATTTCTCCACCTTGTCTTGTTTGCATACAATTGACATGAGGTAGAGGCTGAGCTCTCCATGGTTCCTTCCCTCTTGCTCCTACCTAGCTTGCTTGGATCTCTCTTTGGGTGACACAAAGATTTGTCTCAATTGAGTTTTGCTTTCTTTCTATCTCTCTTGAGATTATGGTTTCTTGCTTGCTTGTGATGCTTTTTTGCTTGTGGTTGTTGGTGTATGTGAATAGGAATGGTGTTGATCTCCCTTCTCTCCTTCACTCCCTTCTCATTTCTCCACCTTGTCTTGTTTGCATACAATTCACATGAGGTAGAGGCTGAGCTCTCCATGGTTCCTTCCCTCTTGCTCCTACCTAGCTTGCTTGGATCTCTCTTTGGGTGACACAAAGAGAGTGTAGAGTGTGAGTCCCAACCACCTCTTTACACTTGGCCGGCTAGGGGGCCTGGGAACTCTTTTCCCTGGTACCCGAGACAAAACATAACCAAATTTCTAAATGGATCCTATCATCATAGTGGTTGGGGAGTTGGCTAACATGGGGTTAGATGGGGTTAGGCTAGATGGACTCCCAAAAATAAAACTCAATTCTGTTAAGTTACGATAGTTGAAGTAAATCACATATAATCCTTGTTCTGTGGAGAAAAAGAATCAACGGTTGTGCCTCTTAACGGGGAAAAAAGCGTTGGTCTCTATGATCCAAGTGCAAGTTCCTCCCTTGACTTGACCATGTGACCTTTAGGTTTGGTTGGAATGAAAAAGGGTAATTTAAAGCTCTTGACTATGATAGAATAATTTTTTCTTGGAGGAATCGCCTATGCTTTCTAGACGAGGGAAGTTTTTTTCGGGTTCAGTTTTGGAAGAACCGAGAGATTAGTCTTTTGTCCAGACATCCGTAGGTGAGGCTCTGAGTGCGAGTCTCTGCCTTGTGCAAGAAGTGCTACTTTTGCTGCTAGCACCCCAGAATTTGTTGCGCGGAGGGGGCAGGGATCTTTCATGCCCAGAGTCCTCAGGCTTTTCCACTCTACACAGTAGCTGGCCCTACCCTAGATGACAACAATTAGGCACAGCTGGGCAGGGCAGCTTGCCACCAAATCCACAAGCTGCTTCTTCACCACCCTCTCCTCCACCATCTGGTCGCTTGTCTGCATCTCCTCACACACAACCCACACCCCCACCACCCCCCTCAAGCACCTTCACTCTTCCACTTTTTGGTGCCCCAACTTCTTCTCCCCCCCTTCACTTTCCCACCCCACCCCACCCCCATCACCCACACCCCCCCTCCCCACCTTCACTATCCATTAACTTAGGAATGCATATAGCATTCAGGGATATCCCCTCCACCTCCGCTAGACTCCCACCTTTTCTCGATGCTAGCCTCACCACACGACCTTCATCATCGACACCCCCTCCACCCTTGCCTCTTCCACCCACTATTCCACCACTTGAAGAAGGGGAGATCCCACCACCAACACCATCTGAGCGCGAGGAAGTAGACCCTCCGTGAAACCCTTTGAATTGGCATGATCCCCTTCCTACACAGAGTTTAATCAAGCCATTGCCATCATGCTCGGTTGTTGACAGCTTCAACATCACCTGGAAGTGTAATCACCCACCCTGAACCCATGGCAACTACCATGAGCCACCCGTCATCGCTGCTCGTCCCATCACCTTTGATCTCATGGGCGAGCAGTCGGCCTAACGACTGCCCTTCCTCAACAAACCCTTTATCTGGGAGGTCTATTGCAACGCGCCCCGCGCACTGACGATTACCCTAGACTACCTCCCCATTCGCAGATGGTGGGCCTGGAAGACGTTCCACGACGAACAACAAAATAACCCAAATTTGCAATTCAACTTCCCCTCGTTTGCACCCCGGTCAATGCAATATTCATGTACATAAGAATCCATGGTCCAAAACTCCAATGATGTCATCCGTCATTAGGACCAGGTCCTGACCCAATGCTGATTGCAACCATCCGCTTCTTCAACATTATCATCACTTTGTTGGAGTCCCTAACATGGAACCATTACTTCGAGGGAGCCCAAGGCCTCGCCTTTGAAAGTAGCAAAGGGTCTACACTCAAGCAGCTCTTCGGCTACTACGAGAACGAATCATGTGGATGCATGCTTCGTGGCTCTAGACATTGGAATACATGATGGAGACGACCTTTTGGATGGGCTACCACGGTCTTCCATCATGCTCCTTCTGCTCCTACCTTCTGATGGGACTTCATCCACACTTACTCTAGCTACTATAGATAACTTCTTCGACTAGTTTTGAGGATGAACCTACAATGAGGAGAAGAGTATGTTAACCACTTTGGTTAACATGATCTTTTGCGCGACTACCATACTTCCCTTGTAATTCATCTTTTCGTATCGCGCTAAGCGCCAATTGCAAATGAGACGACCAAGCTTACGGCTTGTGTAATGCCGGTCACATGATGGATTTGATGTACATAGAGCTAGATAAACTAGGAAGACTAGTTTTAGGGCCCCATTTGTAATTGGGCGGCCGGACATTGTAATATGAGCTCATGTATATAAGACATTTTATGAAATATGAAAAGGGACAATCCCATTTGTCTCAATTGAGTTTTGCTTTCTCTCTATCTCTCTTGAGATTATGGTTTCTTGCTTGCTTGTGATGCTTTTTTGCTTGTGGTTGTTGGTGTATGTGAATAGGAATGGTGTTGCTCTCCCTTCTCTCCTTCACTCTCTTCTCATTTCTCTCCAGCTTGTCTTGTTTGCATACAATTGACATGAGGTAGAGGTTGAGCTCTCCATGGTTCCTTCCCTCTTGCTCCTACCTAGCTTGCTTGGATCTCTCTTTAGGTGACACAAAGAGAGTGTAGAGTGAGTCCCCAATGGCCTCACATCTGGGAAGGTATTTATAGAGAAATACCTTCTCAAAATGGTCAATTCGCTTTTTAAATTACAATGAGAAATTTTTTTTTTCATGAGGTCTTATTCCATTTCTAGTCGCACACGAGAATTTTACCCAGCTTTACACACACACTATACTAGAGTACCACAAGGGGATAGTACCACCCTTCCAAATATTGGCCACTTTATAGTCGATGGACAAGCCGCAGGATGAAACCCCCAAGTTAGTTGCTTGGCCGATTGGAATGAACACCCTACATAACTTTGGTAGAACTGGGTGTCACAAGTTGAGTTGTGATCTTTGATGTCCATGGCATCTACCATCCTTAATCCGAAGCGTAAGTTTGAAGGGCAAGCATTGCACACTGTTATTGTTGTGAAATCACTGAAGAGGAAGGTGGAAAGAAGCGCTATGATGATCGAACGATGACAACCTAAGGTGTGCAGATGGCTACCCCCACGTGTACCCCCACGTGTACGTGAATACACCCTTAAAATAAGATATTACTCCAAAGTCCTATCCACTAGGTGGAAAGAAGTGCTATGATGATCGAACGATGACAACCTAAGGTATGCAGATGGCTACTCCCACGTGTACCCCCACGTGTACCTGAATACACCCTTAAAATAAGATATTACTCCAAAGTCCTATCCACTAGGCTACCGCAGTAGGGACACAATGAGAAGGTTTTCAATCTAGCTCGATGAAACGGAACACTAGGCGAGACGTCGGGGCATGGTTGCAACCTTTCTTGCAACGGCACAATCTCAATAGCTCGGTCTACTACGAGGGAGCGGGCCTCAACGTATAGCGAATCAGTAGGCATAGAGGGGGCCTGGGGGCGGAGCAGTTGATGAGAGAGAGAGAGAGAGAAAGGAGAGTGGTTATTGCCAAGGAACCCTAGGTACATTTCACCTAAGCGTTAGGCAGATAACTATCCATAAGAGAGACGTGTCACGTCAGGCACCCGGTGAGGCTCGAAAATGATGTCGATTTTCAATCTTCGCTCCACGACTACAATGTTGGGTATTTACTAGCACCAAATGTCATTTGGTGAAAAAGAATAGACAGTAACGGGCTATAACGAAACCCTACGGATACCCCTATGCTATGGTCATTCACATGCTTCGTTCAGGCGAAAGCGGCAGCTCACCGCCATTGCTTCTTTCTATTTTTTTAAAAACAACTTTGTCCCCATGAAAACGCTACGTTGATGAGACAGCAATAAGAACTCGAGGGAATTGGCTTTAAAATAACGACTACTAGCACATGCAAGTACAGGAGAAACGCTGAAGCCTCATAACTCACAACATGGCAGCTCTTCCCTCCTCCTCACAAGAGGACTAGTCATCACTAGCCATCACTAGTGGTGAGCACCTTCCTGATTGTGAATTATTGGGCTTTGGATTGTTTGGTTGCTCGTAGATCATTAGAACCTTAGGATTGTTTGGTAGCCTGAGCCGTTTTGGGCTTCTGATCAAATGGGGCGGTGCCACAATTGCTGCCAAAGGCAGAAATTGACAAGAGGGCTGTGGTCACCCGATGAGGATGAAAGGTTGCTGCGCCACATAAGCACCCATGGTGTGGGTTGTTGGAGCTCAGTGCCCAGAATGGCAGGTAGGTAAGAGAGAGAGAGAGAGAGAAAGAGAGAGGGAGAGAGAGAGGTATTGCTGTGTGTAGATGATGGCTCAGGTGCTTGTGTGTTGTACTTCCTAAATTAGGACTGCAAAGATGTGGTAAAAGCTGTCGGCTGAGGTGGATCAATTATTTGCGGCCCGACCTCAAACGTGGATCCTTCTCTGAGGATGAGAAAAATTTCATCATACACCTCCACAACTTATTCGGGAACAGGTACTCGCAATCGACGCCTTTTGTTGGGTGCCTAGACGTACTGACCTAGACAATGCCGGGCCTCAAAAGGCTCCAATAATCCATGTAAAGCTTCGTTACTGATAGGACTCTGATAATCGACCTTGTACAGTTCTTTGATTCGTAATGTTGGAATGCTTGATTACTACACAGGTGGTCGCGAATAGCGTCGCACCTCCCGGGTCGCACCGACAACGAGATCAAGAACTTTTGGAACTCCTGCAGTAAGAAGAGAGCACTAGCTGTGCCCAGAGAGGAAGAAGCACACGACAATGCTATGCCGGCTGAATATCAGAATCACGTGAAGAAGTTGCCCGATTTTAGAGCTAAGCAGCTTGTACCTGCACGGCATCATCCTGCATTTCCTTTCTCAATATCGCCACTTAGTACATCCACCTTCAAGTTTGGTCGAAAGGTAGACACGGCTACTACCACAAGTGACCTTAATCCCCCCTGTATGATCCATCAAGTAGCACCGCCAACGTCTTCTACAGCATCCAATGACCTTGTCCTGAGGATGAATATGTTTAACAAAAACCTTTCAATTTCAACACCCAAACACAACAGTGAAACGTCGCCGACTGATCAGGGAACCACCACACCCTTCGGCCACTTTCAACACACTCCCGGATCTCTCACAGAATCCCACTTAGTGACTCCGAATGCAATAATGCAATCCCAGCTAGGTCCCGCGTTACTGTCCAGAAAGGACCTTGGGATGGACGCTTTTGTTGATAAAACTAATCATCACCTGCATAACGTCCACCAAGACCTATTATATGTTGGAAACTGGCATCCAGCTAATTCTGAGCACGGGCAGCCCACGGCTAATGACGTGGACCAAGCCGGACCAAAATACCTCATGACGGATCATGGCTTGTTAAACAGCGGGCATGATGATGAATTTTCTCTCACGGGGGTTAATCTGCACTCTTTGAGTGTAGAACAATTATCTCTCTTAATTGGGCCACCCACAATGGTAAATGTTCTTCCGAGTTCTTCCGGAACCTGGACAGATCTCTTACTTGGGTAGAGCTAGTCAAGCGTGGGTTCAAAAACCAGAATGCCACGTAATGCATAATCGTCGATCGACCACTTGTGGTGTCCGAGAGAATATGAGAAAGGTTTTCTCATTATCTTGTTTAAATTTTGTGCTTTCGTTGCCTTGTTTGTGGAACTAGCGCTACCTTCAATGTCACTCGAGAAACATGCAGGCCATTCTTATATTGTGCTGAACCATACGCATGTCAGAGGCGGAAATAGGCTTGGTTTTTCATGTGTGTGCGTGCTCGATATTCTCAATGATTCAGAACTCTCTTTGTATTGATATAATTCCTAGACTAGAGGAAATTATTCCACATGATCACTACAATGTAGAACTACATGTTTTAAATAATACTTAAGATGGGTTGAGAACATATATATGCATAAAAGATCTTTATAAGCATGTTTGAATTACGTTCATTTTGTCTAAGACCCATCTCAATAAGTCTATCCCATTTGAGAGCAACCATAACTTCTCTAAAAAAATAGATTGTGTTGACTACTATACTCTTAAGTAGCAACTTGCTACACTCATTGATAGAAGGACCTTCAGAGAAACCATAACTTCTCTAAAAAATAGATTGTGTTGACTACTATACTCTTAACTAGCAACTTGCTACACTCATTGATAGTAGGAACTTCAACTTGTTGCACTCATAAGCATTGATAGTAAGACCTTCAACTTGCCACACTCATAAGTCTTTTTGAAAATTTTAAAAATATCCACAATAACTCTCAAGGAAACTAGGACATCCAATGCATGTGGGCACAATGTATCTACCTTTTCACTCTTCCATTGTTTTGTTTCTTACATTCAAGTGCGATTAGTGGTTATTACTGAATCCAATGTTAGTGGGGCAATAGAGCTTCATTAGTGGCATATTAGTGTTTTTTGAAGCCTAATCATTGAACCTTTCACATTGTCCTTTTACATTTTTCAACCTTTTTGTGTTAGGCTAGGGGCTAGTATGAAGTCACGTGCAGAGAGAGCTGCGAGTCTATTGTGGACCTCATCTCGTAAAGATAGATTATGAGTTATTAGCTATTCATAGGAGTGCAAGAGACACACGTATCTACTTTACATATTGTATTAAAATTGGAGGTGATGCTCTCCTCACTTTGTAGCCTTCACGATGTTGTTTTTTATATAGATGAGTAGATAGCACATGATTGTATTACTCTAGTATCACGTGTCTTGACATATCACCAAGTGTGAGAGCTTAGTTCTATTAGAGATGTAACATACTTAGAACTTTTTCTTGATACAGTAGAATGTGACTTAGGATAGGGAAGCCCCTTTTACTATTTCACAATGTCCTGGTATGCATTACATATATAATATAGTCCATATGCTGTCGGATGTGGGAGGATTCTAAAAAATTGCATGATCCCCATCTACTTTATGTACTTAAATACATTGAGTTTGTCTTTAAGTTAGGGGATCAAGTTGACTATGTTAGCAACCCATCAGCTCGGTGGTGGTTTTGGTCGAGGTCATCTCTAGGACCTAGCACTAAGGGAAGTAGCAAATAGAAAGAATTAGTTCAGCAAATAAGTAGTTGTGATAGGGCAAATGCACATTGGCCTCCATCACAGTCCTACATGTAGTTCCTTCTTCAGACCACCATTTGTACCCTTGTCTGGTGCTCGAGGGGTTCACCTCAAAAAATGTTAGTGTACCACATGAGTTCAACAGGAGGGGTTTTTTAATTAGATACATTGAGAAAAATTATCACGATTACATTAACAGGAGGGGTTTTTTAATTCAACTTTACAAAAATAGCTCATAAGTAAAGAGGGGTTGTTTTATTGGGGGAAAAGTTTTAGTTTAGGGTTTTTTTAATACCTCTTGAACGCATGTGATACCTAGGGTTTTCTAGTAGTGCACCCCCCGAGGTCTGGTGTTGAGGCACTGGGCACTCAAATGGTCGACATGTGTAGTCCACTGAGAGCATCTAGTATGTGGTGCAACTATTTGCACGATCAAGGTTGGTTGATGTGGAAGTATTTATACATAATCATTGCTTCTATAGGTTTTTCATAGTTTCCTTTGCTTTTCTCTTTTTTTGTTGGATATTGGTTCCCAATGGCCACGTCCAATTATGGTTTTTTATGGACATTGTCAATGGTTTTAGTAATGAACATTAGAGACTATGATTCATTTAATTTTATGGAAGTAAAAGCATCTTAGTACATTGACTAGGTAAGTAAAAAGGTCAATAATCTATCTACTTGTAGGCACGCCATGCAAGTTAGGAGAAGGAAATTATGTGATTGATGACCAACCCATGTGGGGAGATGATATCATTACTTATGTACTCTTATCTTGTACCTTAGCCTACTTAAGTGGCCTCTTATCAATGCAAATATCTATGAATTTGTGCTATTATCTTGCTCTTTATCAACCATGTGATTAAATGTGTCATTATCACTAAACCTCTTTAAGCATGTTTTAATCATGCATCTTAACCACTTTGATCCATGTTGAGTACCTCTAATATCTCCATCTATATCCAATCAATGACTCAATTAACTGGTATCTAGAGTCTCATCCTCATTCTCTCCCCTCATAGCTATGCTTGAATCATCAACATTAAAACCTTATCTTCACTAAGTACATTGTTTCCACTAAGTGAAACCCACCAACATTGGAGTGGTCATTTCTTCCTTCACATCCCTTGGAGCATTTTCAGGTCCTACATCTTTAACACATCAAGTTACAAAGTTGAAGCTACTCAATTAAAGAAAAATGCACGCTCTGCGATGCCAACAAAATTGACTTAGAGACAAGCGCCTGTAGATTTGAGTAAAATCCTAAATTTGGTGTTGCCTTTTCATGGACTGAAAATCCCTTTGGGAATCTTGTAATCGATTTTAAGGGCAAGCGTCTTACAAAATTTGTTGGTAAATGGTTCACTTGCTCAATTTCATTCCTCATTTTATTAGCTTTAAGTTAAGTGTCATTAATAATATTAGAAAGGGATTTTGATCTTACACATGTACATGCACATGGAGGATGGGCCTAGGAACATGGGTCTTAGGGGCATTTACACATGTGGTGATACGAGAACAGGGTCTTGGGACCATAAAAGGTAGTAGCCCTAGGACTATTTTTTGTTTTGAATCTTTTGAAAACCTTTGAAACCTTCACAGATATCTTTAGATACCTTAAGACATCTTTTGCTTTGTCTCTAATCCAGAATAATCCTAGGCTAATCATCCCAAGCTGGGCTAATCTCATGCAATCTAGGTGTAGCTTTTTTTTAGTGATATCACGACTCTTGGCTTAGATCTTGATGTTTTGATTTGGGAGTGATTAGTGTTGAGATATCGAGCTCGTCTAGTGAGGCGCTGGACACTGATGACCCGCCTGGGGGATAGGCCCCACATTTACACCACTGGCATGGTTGGTGAGATCTTGGGTGATATGTGGCCAGTGGGATGACAGGCTGTGTGTGACAGCCATTCTAGAGACTGGCATAGTTATAGCGCCAGCTCATTTAGTTGGGTTCACACTATAGAGAACCCTCGTATGTATTGGTTGAGTACCTTTCAGATTATGTGTACTCTTATCTTGTATATGGTGTGTTGAGTGTTGAGTGTGGAAGAAGAAGATTTTCAGCCTCTCACCTTGTGTGTTCTCTATTAGGGTTTTGTGAGTGTGTGTGTGTGCTTGCAAGAGCTCAAGCTCTCTTCCCCCCTGCATCTTTTCATGGTATCAGAGCCTGGTTCGTGCTAAGGGCTGAGCTACAAGCAAAAGAACCACAGGAAGCGGTACGGGGGTAAGAGCTTCAACTACTCTTCCCTATTTCTGTTGGTGACTACACCCTTGTCGAGACCTCTACGGGAGGCACCGGCAAACTATCTCTAAATTGAGGAGATTTCTTCGCGGGAGTAAAGCTATAGGGAAGCTATACTGTCTTATTGGACTACATTTTCGGGGCCGAAAACGCGTTTCGGGCGCGTCTGGACCTCCGTTTTTCAGAAAGCAGGCGATTTCGAGCACTGCGGGTAAGTTATCGATTCTCTGCAAAACTCTGTTTTAAGAACTGCAGGAAGACAGATTGGCTGTGCAGACACAGTGTGTGCTGCAAAGAGGTCAACAGTTGCCATTGGGTGTATGTATGCATATTGAAGTCACTGGTTGTGACATTTGAGAGTACTACAGTGTTGAAATATACAAGTGAATAGGGTGTGTGTGGGAACAAGCTCTTGGTTAGAGGCTGTAAAAGAGGAGATGTAATTGTGAAAGAACCTGTGAAAAGGTGAGAAGAGTCTACTAGGAGAGAATCAAGGGTAGCATGAGAGAATTTAGGAGTGTGGAGTTATTCTGGGAGATATTCAGGGAGAAGAGAAGAGGTGGAGAGAATCAGGCAAGAGGTGGAGATATTCTGGGAGTGAATCATGGAGAAAGCAATGGGATTTGATGCTTGATGTAAACTCTATAAATTGAGGCATAGCCCTAATGAGAATTTGCTAGTTTTTGAGTATCCATGCCTACATTAATCTATTTGCTAATTATTCACTAATTACATCTTAATCATTTACTAATCACCTTGTTAATGATGTTGATTCTAGTGTTTGATCCACCATAGCTCATCATTATGCTCAAATTTCAACATGGTATCAGAGCCATGCCTAGAATCCATCAGATTTATGAGCCCATTAGTTAATTAATTAGGATTAATAAAAAATTAGCAAATAATCAAAATTTTAGTGAGTTTTCACTTCTCCTTCACCCCCAGCCAGTGGAGGATCTCTAACACCTTGCACACATAGAATTAGGGCACAAGCTTCTAGCATATGGTAGATAACATCCTTGGCTTTATGCTCATCTAGACGGTGCAGCAAACCGTGAAGAAACTCGGGAGAAATTGACGTTTTGCATTTTTTTCTGAGTAAACTGTAGATTTCTCCTTGCTCAAATCAAATTGCTTCAATTCCTCCTAGCCCAAGGTGTAATCAAGCATGCTCTATAAGGTGGTGAAGACATAATTCAACTTCATCAAGTCTACATTGAGATCCAAGCTCTTCATCAAATCTACAGGTGACTTTGGTAAAACAGAGATTAAGCTTTCAATATTTGGTCAAATCTTGTGTTTCTTGGCTTAATCCTCTACTAGACTCATTGCTTTTGATGCCTTTGAAAGCATTTGAGCTCATTTGAAGTGGAAGGCACCAGATGTGGGCTCCCCGCATACTCTATTTTTTGCACACAAAATAGTGGATTAATTTGCTAATTAGTGATTAATCAGTGCTAATCACTGTATTTTGGTACAATTGAGGGTTCAAATTAACCAAATATAGATCCCTATAGCTTCAGATTGCAAATCGGAGTTGGTTTGATACTCCAACCATCCCGTACAAATTGGTTACCCTTGATTTAGTGTAATTTCTGTTGATTTTATGCTGATAAATTTGTTGTAATCATCTATTAAACACCAGATTCAGTTGTAAAAGGGTAGACACTGCCCTTGAATCTTGAAATTGGATCAAGAGGTAAGACCCTCTTCACATCACCATGAGTTCAGCATAGAAAATAGCCAAATTTAATGGGGAACAGTTTTATACATGGTAGACAAAAACCATGTATTTGCTGATGAGGAAAAATCTGTGGGGATTAGTTGAAGGGAGAGATGAATGCCCACAGAGAGGGAAAAATGAGTGGAAAAGCAGGTATGAAAAAGCATTGGGACTTATTGCACTCAATTTAAATGATGAAATCATTCATCACATCACAGGGATACAGTGGGCAAAAGATGCATGGGATGAACTCAATAAATTATTTGGTACACAAGCAAAAAATTCAAAGATAAATTTGTTAATGCAATTCTACAAATTGGACATGAAGGAAAGTGAACCTTTAATCACACACTTGAACAAATATAAAAGCATTAAGCAACATCTGTAGCTATTGGCAAAAAGGTAGAAGATGATGAAGCATTAGCTGTACTTCTGAAGAGTGTGGACAAAGGAGATTATGAAAACATTGTAGCAACACTAAAGAATGTACCTGAATTGAAGATACACGAGATAGAAGCAGCTCTACTAGAGCAAGAGAGCAGAGGCAAAGAGAAGAAAGGGCTCGACTCAACAGCAGGAGAGGAAAAAGCATTCTTCACTCGAGGAGGATTCTCTCGAGGACGAGGACGAGGAAGAGGCAGAGTAAGAGGGAGGATCTTCACTTGCCACAAATGTGGAAAGCCAGGACACATGGCGAGAGACTGCTACAGCAAACCCAGTGAAGAAGGAACGATATTGGCAAACTTCATGGAGGCTCCAAAGGAAGTTGAGTCGGATCATCTTTTCTGAGAGAGAGAGAGAGAGAGAGACCCCACAACCCAATGTAACCTGCCCCAATAAAGTAGAACCACCTCTGAGCCACCGATGATGTAGGCCACGTGGTAGATATATGTGTGTTTGTAATATCTTTCAATCTATGTAAAATTAGAGAAAGGCCAAAACTATAAAGTTTTAGGACTTCAATTGCTCTATAAAGCGTGTCTCAGTGATGGTTCTCCTAAAAATGACTTCTAAGGTCTCTTTGAGAGCATTCAAAATAGCCAAAGTGGTGTTTTCAGCAAAAAAACTACAAAAAATAGCTAAATGTCTCACTTTTCACTCGAATAACTTAAAAATAAAAGGAATTTGGTTGTCTATAGTCTCTTACACTCTTGTAGAGTTTCTTGTCCTCTAAAACTTTCATGTTTATCTCAAAATCTGATTCTAAACACACATACATAAAAACTCTTTGCAAAATAGCCCCTAATGAAAGTTATTCCCCAAAGGTTTGAAAATGAGATACAGAAGGAATTTCACCTGTCCATGCTGTGATGGGTATCTTACCAGAAGGAGCAGTAGTAGGAAGATGATTCTGAACAAAGACTACTGTCAAGAGAGCTTCACTCCAGAAAACACGAGATAACCCAGAATGAATCAGCATACATCGTATAGCATTGATAATAGTGCGATTCTTATGTTCAGCAACACCGTTCTGTTGAGGTGAATATGGAATAGTATGTTCATGATGAATACCATGGTCCGTACAATAACTCTCAAACTCACGAGACACATATTCTCCACCATTATTGCTGCAAAGTTTCTTGAGGCGACGACCAGTTTGAAGTTCGGCAGCCTTGTGAAATTGCTTAAAAACAGATAACGCCTCAGATTTTTGTCGAAGCAAGAAAACAACTGTATACCGTGAGTAATCATCAATAAACGTAATGAAATAACGATGTGTTCTCGATGGAGGCAAAGGTCCACAAATGTCGGTATGAACAAGATCCAACAAATCATGAGAATGAACTGAATTCGAGAGAGGAAAGGGTTTACGATTGTGTTTGTCAAGAGCACAAAACTCACATATTCCCATATGAGGATGAGCTTTAAGATCCATGCCGCATACAAGACCTTGACGATGAAGATCAAGAAGCTTTGAGAAATCAGCATGAACAACGCGATGATGCCATATCTTGCAATCATGATCACCTGGAGCAGTGACAACATTTGCTACAGCATCATTAAGAGAGAGCTCAAACAAATTTCCATTACGAGAAGCAGTTGCAATAATCTGTCCATCTTTCTCAATGCGGCATTTGGTGTGGTCGAATCCAACAAACAAACCAAGATCAACAAGTCTTGCAACTAAAAGAAGATTACGTTGAAGTTCTGGGACATGTAAAACCCCTCGTAAAACTCAAGTTGAAGAAGATAAGGTGCCAAGATATAAATCTCCAATGCCCTTGACTTGGCAAGTTGTATCATCAGCAAGATAAACAACACGCTTAACAGGTAAAGAATGATAGTTATGTAGCCACTTAGATTCATATGTCATATTTCCTGTAGCACCAGAATCAATAATGAAAAGTGAACCATCACGTACATGAAGTATTATGTCTGGGGGAACTGAACATAAAACACAACTTGTTTCAGGCACAACATTATCATGATGCTCGGCTGCATATGCTCGATTTCGATCTCCATCAAATCGATGCTTAAAGCACATGGAAGAGGGATGATCAGATTTTCCACAATAATCACAAGAAGAAGAATCTCTAGATAAACGTGGTTGTTTTGTGGTAATGTTTTGTTCTTCATCATATTGACGTGCCCAACAGTCATCTTCAGTATGACCATTCCTATTGCAGTAAGAACAATGCTTGTTAGGAAATTTGAGACGAGAGAGACTACCACCACGACGACCACCTCTACGGTTGCCTCGTTGAAAAGGATGCCTTCGCACATAAAAGGCCCGTTCCAACTGTTGTGACTCAGGCTCCTCTTGTTGTGAAAACATAGCTGCATCATGACCAACGCTACGTCGTTGTTGACGTTGAGAATACTCAATCAAAGATATGCAAGTTTGGTCAAAATCAAGACCATCCTTGTTAGAAAGAATGGTAACAATGTTGTCATAAGACGGATCCTTTATCGTATCAAGAAGAATTGTAATAAGTTGCTTTCGTGGAACAGGATCACCCGCACAGCAAGTTGATTAATAATAGATTTGAAAGAATCAATATGCCGTGTCATAGCAGTACCAACTTCATACTGTAACTTTGAAAGCAAACCTCTCAAATAAAGTGTTTCTGTAGCAGACTTTTTCTGAAAATTTGCTATAAGATACTCCCATACGTCATGGGAAATAGGAAAGTCATACACATCAAGCATGAGAGAATCACTAAGAGCAGAAAGAATGTACCGACGAGCTGCTTTATCACGCCTCTGCCAATCCATATAAGCAAGATGCCATGCATCAAAAACAGGGCCTTCCGTGATAAGAACGTTGTGAGAATCCGGAATAGTAGGCTGAGACGGACATAGAGAATTGCCAATAACAACATCTGAGAGCTCATCGCCTTCAAGAATTAACAGCATATTTGCTTTCCAACCGGGAAACCCTTGGCCTTGAAAAGAAGAAATAGAACGTTGGCCAGAAGGAAAACCATTGACGAGAACAGTCATAGCCATATCTATCTGCGAGAAGACGTATAAGATAAGATCACAAAATCTGCACACCATAGACAAGGACGACCGCAAGAGATAAGAGACGTCAATAAGAAAAGAGTCCTCAAAATAGAGAGACGTGGGACGCAAGATTCATTGATAGATGCTTGATGAAAAAGCCAGATTGGTCGTTTCGCTAAAAATAGCAAAATAATAAGAGACGCTTGACGAAAAAGCCAGATTTGGCGGTTTGCTAAAGATGCTTGACGAAGAAGCTAGATTTGGCGGTTTGCTAAAGACACTTGACGAAGACGAAACCTGTGTGCTCACAAAGAACCTGTTTGCTTATTCAAAGAACCTATTTTGCTGTTTTTACAGATGCAGTTTGCCTGAACTGTCATAACTTTTGACTCACAACTCCGTTTGACAAACTATTTTGATAGGATTCACCAGCACAATACAATCTACGCACCTGCAGGTTTTGGTTTTAAGGATGCGATTAAGAAACAACTCTAATTACAACAAGTTAAGCTATAAAATCATGTAGACAACACATAATCAAAGAACAATCTTGTAAGACATGAAATTATAATCATGAATTTAACAAGAAGACATAGATGCTTCCCTTATAGATGCTCTGATACCATGTTGAAATGTAGAGAGAAAGAGACGAGACAAGAGACACATCATGTACGCTCCCAAAGACTGATTCATATTGAGGACAAGATACATATATAAAGGTGAGACCAAGTTAGGTAGAGTGAGTCATAATAGAGCTCCAACACAGATCTACCATGTGGTGGAGCTAGAATGCATTCTTCAAGCTCTACCATGTGGTAGAGCTAGACTTCAATGAATGCAACCGGCTGAGGTTGAATGTAACTGTGGTAGAGCTGTATTCTACCTAAACCACATTGTAGAGATAGAATGCTTTGAGGTCTAGCTCTACCATGTGGTGGAGCTAGAATTGCATTTGAGGTCTAGCTCTACCCATGTGGTAGAGCAAGAATGCATCGATCTAGCTGTGTTCCATACACATCAACAAAACCAATTACTCCAAGAAGAGACCTACTTCCCATGACAAGAACCAAGGAGCTAGAATTACTTTTGATCTAGCTCTACCACATGGTAGAGCTGTATTCTACCTAGACCACATCGTAGAGCTAGAATGGTTTGAGGTCCAGCTCTACCATGTGGTGGAGCTAGAATTGCATTTGAGGTCTAGCTCTACCATGTGGTAGAGCTGTATTCTATCTAGACCACATCGTAGAGCTAGAATGCTTTGAGGTCTAGCTCTACCATGTGGTGGAGCTAGAATTGCATTTGAGCTCTAGCTCTACCATGTGGTGGAGCTGTATTCTATCTAGACCACATCGTAGAGCTAGAATGCTTTGAGGTCCAACTCTACCATGTGGTGGAGCTAGAATGCATTCTCCTAGCTCTACCATGTGGTAGAGCTAGACTTCAATGAATGTAACCGACTCAAGTTAAATGTAACTGTGGTAGAGCTGTATTCTACCTAAACCACACTGTAGAGATAGAATGCTTTGAGGT
This sequence comes from Cibotium barometz, assembly GCF_041138505.1. Taxonomy (NCBI): domain Eukaryota; kingdom Viridiplantae; phylum Streptophyta; class Polypodiopsida; order Cyatheales; family Cibotiaceae; genus Cibotium; species Cibotium barometz. Next base: position 22,867,838 of record NC_141053.1, on the reverse strand, counting down.
CTAGCTCTACCATGGGGTGGAGCTAGAATTCCATTTGAGGTCTAGCTCTACCATGTGGTAGAGCAAGAATGCATCGATCTAGCTGTGTTCTTTACACATCAACAAAACCAATTACTCCAAGAAGAGACCTACTTCACATGACAAGAACCAAGGAGCTATAATTGCTTTTGATCTAGCTCTACCACGTGGTAGAGCTGTATTCTACTTAGACCACATCGTTGAGCTAGAATGCTTTGAGGTCCAGCTCTACCATGTGGTGGAGCTAGAATTGCATTTGAGGTCTAGCTCTACCATGTGGTAGAGCTGTATTCTATCTGGACCACATCGTAAAGCTAGAATGCTTTGAGGTCTAGCTCTACCATGTGGTGGAGCTAGAATGCATTCTCCTAGCTCTACCATGTGGTAGAGCTAGACTTCAATGAATGTAATCCGGTGAGGTTGAATGTAACTGTGGTAGAGCTAGACCTCAAAGCTTTCTACCTCTACGATTCTAGCTCTACCACATGGTAGAGCTAGACCTCAAATGCAATTCTATCTCCACCACATGGTAGAGCTAGACCTCAAAGCATTCTATCTCAATTACCCCATCTTGGAGCTCTCAATACATTTATTAGTCTTGCTCTACCACATGGTAGAGCTAGATAAATGCATTTTAGCTGGACTTCAAAGTATTCTAGTGCTGGTTTTTTAAAAGATATTATCTCTACCAGGTGGCAGAGCAAGATTAATAAATGTATTGACTAGAATGCTTTGAAATTTAGCTCTACCATTTGGTGGAGCTAGAATGCATTCTTCTAGCTCTACCATGTGGTAGAGCTAGACTTCAACGAATGTAACCGGCTGAGGTTGAATGTAACTGTGGTAGAGCTGTACTCTACCTAAACCACATTGTAGAGATAGAATGCTTTGAGGTCTAGCTCTACCATGTGGTGGAGCTAGAGTCGTAAAGGTAGAAAGCTTTGAGGTCTAGCTCTACCCCATAGCTCTACCATGTGGTAGAGCAAAAATGCATCGATCTAGCTGTATTCCATACACATCAACAAAACCAAATACTCCAAGAAGAGACATACTTCACATGACAATAACCAAGGAGCTAGAACGTGCCAAATGGCGGAAATTTCCAACCGTGGCCCAAACGGCGCCGAAGAGGCATGAAATTCGAATCATGCATGGACAAATGTGTGGCAACCAACTTGGATCTTTCTTGTTGTGTGTAGATGCAATTCGGAATCATTTCGGACCCGAAACTCTGTTATGGCCATTTTGCACTATCTTCGCCCAGGACCCAACTTTGATGCGCAGGCAGAAGTGATTGCGATGCCCAAATCCGTGCACTGAGTGATGTGGACATAGAGAAACTTCCCTAGCACAAGTCCGAGTGGTCTGCTCTCTGACGTGGTCCCGGATCCTCAACTTCTAAACTGTCCGAATCCGGGTTCTCGAAAAAGATGCACGAGCGTGCAAAATGGCAAAAATTTCCAACACTGGCCCAAACGGCGCCGAAGAGGCATGAAATTCAAATCATGCATTGAAAAATGTGTGGCAAGCAACCCGGATCTTTCTTGATGTATTCAGATGCGATTCGCACTATCTTTGTCGGGACCTAACTTTGACGCACTAGGAGAAGTGATTGTGATGCCCAAATCCATGCAGAGAGTGATGTGGACATAGAGAAACTTCCCTAGCACAAGTCCGTGTGGTCCGTTCTCTCATGGGGTCCCAGATCCTCAACTTCTAACTGTCCGAATCTGGGTTCTTGAAAAAGATACACGAGCGTGCCAAATGGCAGAAATTTAAAACCGTGGCACAAACGGCACCGAAGAGGCATGAAAATCAAATCATGCATGGACAAATGTGTGGCAAGCAACCTAGATCTTTTTTGTTGTGTTGTTATGGCGATTTTGCACTATCTTCGCTGGGACCCAACTTTGACGTGCAGGGAGAAGTGATTGCGATGCCCAAATTCATGCACGGAGTGATGTGGACATAGAGCAACTTCCCTAGAACAAGTCCGTGTGGTCCGTTCTCTGATGGGGTCCCACATCCTCAACTTCTAACTATCTGAATCGAAAAGATGCACGAGCGTGCCAAATGGTAGAAATTTCCAACCGTGGCCCAAATGGCCCTGAAGAGGCATGAAAATCGAATCATGCATGGACAAATGTGTGGCAACAAGCAACCCGGATATTTCTTGTTGTATTCAGATGCGATTCGGACTCATTTCAGACCCGAAACTCTGTTATGGCAATGTTGCACTATCTTTGCCGGGACCTAACTTTGACGCGCTGGGAGAAGTGATTGCGATGCCCAAATCCATGCACGGAGTGATGTGGACATAGAGCAACTTCCCTAGCACAAGTCCGTGTGGTCCGTTCTCTCATGGGGTCCCGGATCCTCAACTTCTAACTGTTCGAATCCAGGCTCTTGAAAAAGATACACGAGCGTGCTAAATGGCTCAAATAATTCTAGCTCTACGATATGGTCTAGGTAGAATACAGCTCTACCATGTGGTAGAGCAAGATCAAATGCAATTCTAGCTCCTTGGTTCTTGTCATGTGAAGTAGGTCTCTTCTTGGAGTAATTGGTTTTGTTGATGTGTATGGAACACAGCTAGATCGATGCATTCTTGCACTACCACATGGTAGAGCTAGATCTCAAATGCAATTCTAGCTCCACCACATGGTAGAGCTGGACCTCAAAGCATTCTAGCTCTATGATGTGGTCTAGGTAGAATACAGCTCTACCATGTGGTAGAGCTAGATCAAATGCAATTATAGCTCCTTGGTTCTTGTCATGTGAAGTAGGTCTCTTCTTGGAGTAATTGGTTTTGTTGATGTGTATGGAACATAGCTAAATCGATGCATTCTTGCTCTACCACATGGTAGAGCTAGACCTCAAATGGAATTCTAGCTCCACCACATGGTAGAGCTCGACCTCAAATGGAATTCTAGCTCCACCACATGGTAGAGCTGGGCCTCAAAGCATTCTAGCTCTACGATGTGGTCTAGGTAGAATAAAGCTCCAAAGCATTCTAGCTCTACGATGTGGCCTCAAAGCATTCTAGCTCTACGATGTGGTAGAGCTAGATCAAATGCAATTATAGCTCCTAAGCTTGGTTCTTGTCATGTGAAGTACCCCAAGAGACCTGCTAGATGGTGATTGTGAATCTTCCCCAGGCAAAAAGGAATCTTCTAGGTATCTATCTTATCCCTTCTCCGAACCCTATCGTGTTATATATCAATGGATAGCTTTTGAAGAGTAGAATCTAAATATGTGAGGTCCGATAAATTTGGAGTTCGTTTGCAAAAATTTTATCCGGTGCCCCTTTTTGGAGGGAATATTTCGGTCAAACTTCCTTACAAGGCCCAAAAATGACCTCAAAAAATTCCTAATGGGTTACATTGCATAGACATGGTCACTGCGCGCATATCAAGAACGCAACCCACCGATCACTGACCACTACCGGTGTGAGGTGAAAAAAAGAAAAAAGAACCACTGCCTCTATAGCCCTTCACCTCCCAAACTTGGAAATACAAACACAACGGCCACCAGTCTTCACCGGCTGCTGGAACACTTCTCACTGTTCACCACCCACCCACACCATAAAGAACAGCTCAAAACCAACACAGACAACTGATCATTTAGCAAACACACAGCACCATACACCATGTACAAACTCAGCAATTACACCAAAAACCAGGACTCTGGCCAGGATTTATTGCCAAGGGAATTCACCCTTGCATCTGACAACCAAGCCTCTGTCTCCCGGTCTCTGCACTCTCCAAAGGGCGCCCCACCAGCAACCCTTCTTCACTTCCTCTATAGCCCGGCTACTCTTTGTTTTGCTGCTACCTGCCAAGTGTCATAGACGAGCCCCACTGTCTCCAGCCCACACATCAGCACCTCTACTGCAGCCAACACACACAAAAAACCAAGGCTCTCTCTCTGGTCAGCATCCACTCTCCACCTACAGTCGTCGCCCACACAAAACTAGCCACTCTTTCTCCAGAGGGCGCCCCACCAGCTAACCCTCAACTCATAGCTCTCACATTCTGTGTGTCGTGACCAGCAGCTTCGCCAACCACAGAGCCTCTGCACAATCTCTTCAACACCAACACCAACTGCTCAATGCAGCATCCAGCCCAAGCCACATCACCCAAGGCCCACACCAGCCCATCTCTTTGCCTGCAGCCAGCCTTTCTGGTTCTGCTATCCAATGCTTCAGCTCCCTTTGCTTCACACAGGCGGTTCCCACAAGGCCCACTTCCTTCTCTGTTGCCTTCGAGGCCTCCCTTCTTCAGTATCACCTGCCAGCAGATGTCACTCCAGCGCGACCCTTCCTCTATCACAAGGCCGCCACTATCTTCCAATCCGTCCCCGCTTTATCACCAGCCAGGCCTTGCTATACAAGGCAGCGGCCACCGTTGTTTTCCAGCTCTGCACAGCCACGAGCCCAACTCCAAACAGCAGCCTTCACTTACCCACGCGGCTCCTCACCTGCTCGCCTCCCTGGTTGCCACAATACCCGCCAGGCGGCCCTTCACGAACAAGGCGGTCACCTCTACCACTCTACCCAGCGACTTCATTTCCAGGCGGCCACTATTCGATTCGCTGCAGCTCTTCTCTCCAAGCGGTCTTCTGCAAGGCAGCTTGCCTTGTCTTCAACGCCTGCTCGCTCCACCGAGAACCATCCAAACCAGGTGGCAACCTTTGACCCTTTTCCAGCTGTGCATCACCCGCCAGCAGATCACCAGAGCCGCCCCAATAACTCGACCCTAGGCGGCCACAGCTTTCGACTGTCTTCGTGCCTCTCTCGCCTCTGGTACAAGGCAGTGGCCACAACCTGCTCTTCACGGAATCACCAGGTCGTTTCACTCGTCCACGAGGCGACTGCTCCCTTTCTCTACACCTGCAGATGCCCCGGACTCTTCACTTACCCAAGGGCCCTCTGCACAGCCTTCACTTTCCTCTTCATCTCATGAACAGGCTTCTGATTATCCATATTAAACTGCTTCTTATACCCTCTCCTGTCATACAGAGTAATGACCCCTTTCCTCCAATCTTGAACAGCCTTCACCGCTCTCAGCCATGGTCTTCCCAAAATGATGGGGAATGCACCCATTCCTGTAGGCATAACATGACAATCCACAAGCACCTTTACATCAAAAGCCTGTAGTTCTAACTCCTTAATCATACCTAAGCATTTGACCTTCTGGTGATTGGCTAGCCGAATACAAAAACCAGATGCTTCAGTAGTGTTAAGACCAAGCCTCTCCATAGCTGCTAGAGTGATTACACAAATTTGTGCACCACCATCTATGTATGCCTGTGTCAATCCTTGCACTTCATGCCAAACTCTGTCTAGATCCTCAACCTTCTTGAACCTGTTCAAAAGAGCAGTCTTCAATCCATCCTCAGTCATTGGAATGCGTGGCTCAGCATCCTTTACCGACTCTTTAAAAGCTCTGGACCATGCCCTTGCATCTCCCTTCAAACATATATTCAGCAACCGCAATACCTGTGCCGGCTCATTGATGTGGTTGCTTATACATGCAACCTCCATTCTTTCCAGAAAATCTACCACATCTTCATTAGGCCCGCCAAAAAACTCTGGATACGACATCATTTTATCCCCAAGCTTCACTTCAAATCCCAAGAAAACACTGAAAACACCTTCCTTCAATCTCTCAGTCTGGGGCATACACCCTCCTAAAACACCATATTAGTGAATTTGGAAATTTCCCAATTCCCATTTTTGAATACTTAAAAAAGAAGACATGGATAACATGTTTGTAAGTTTCTCAAAACCCTATCATATGACCTATCGTTTGGAAAGCGCTTGAAAAATGAAATCTAAAGAGCTATAAAGCGCTCATTTTGGATTAGTGGTGTTCAAGTTATGGTTAATCCAAACTTTTGACCACGTGTCCCAAACTTGTGGGAAATTTCCATATTCCCCAATATGGTGTTCTAAGAGAAATACCTGAGCTATCCTCAATGGGACAATCCCTGAGCTATCCTCTGTGGGGGCACCAGAAGAATGTGAGGTGAAAAAAAGAAAAAAGACCACTGCCTCTATAGCTCTTCACCTCCCAAACTTGGAAATACAAACACGACGGGGGCACCACCAGCCATCCACCGGCTGGAACAGTTCTCACACTTCACCACCCACCCACACCATAAAGACAGCTCAAAACCCCGATAAACAATTGATTATCCAGCAAAAACATACACAGCACCAACCACACTGTAACAAACTGAGCAATTACACCAAACTAGGACTCTGGCCAGGATTTACTACCAAGGGAATTCACCCTTGCATCTAACAACCAAGCCTCTGTCTCCCGGTCTCTACACTCTCTAGAGGGCGCCCCACCAGCAACCCTTCTTCACTTCCTCTGTAGTTCGGCTACTCTCTGTCCAGCTGCTACCTGCCAAGTGTCGTAGGCGAGCCCCACTATCTCCAGCCCACATGTCAGCACCTCTACTGCAGCCAACACACAACACCCAAGGCTCTCTCTCTGGTCAGCATCCACTCTCTGCCTGCAATCGTCGCCCACACAAAACCAACCGCTTCCCTCTTCAGAGGGCGCCCCACCAGCTAACCCTCAACTTCAGCAGCTCCCACTCTCTGTGTGTCATGACCAGCAGCTTCGCTAACACTAGAGCCTCGCAGCTCGTCAGCTCCTCTCGCTCTTCACACTGCAGCTCCCTTCTCTGTCTCTTCTCGATCACTCCAGTGTGACCCTTATCTTCACAAGGTCGCCACTTCCCTTCACACTGTCTCTGGCTGCTAACATTACCTGACCGGCTGTGCCTCTGCCTGCCAGCCTTTTTCACTAGAGAGGCGGCCACCTTTTTCACAAGTCGCCCGACTCGCCTCACACCCAGCAGCAGCAGTTTCTTTGCCTCTGTCTCTCGTGTCTTCACCTGCAGAGCCAGCTTCTACAGCCCACTCCTTGCGCTTCACATAGGCGGGGAGAGTTGCAGAGGAGGTGTGTGTGGTCGCCTTGTAAAAAGAGAGAAGGCGGCTCTGGTGTGAGCGAAGAAGGGCAGCTAAGGAGCCGCCTGTGTGAAGCGCAAGGAGTGGGCTGTAGAAGCTAGCTGCAGGCAAAGACACGAGAGGCAGAGGCGAAGAGACTGCTGCTGGGTGTGAGGCGAGTCGGGCGACTTGTGAAAAAGGTGGCCGCCTCTCTGGTGAAAAAGGCTGGCGGGCAGAGGCACAGCCGGGCAGGTATTGTTAGCAGCCAGAGATAGTGTGAAGGGAAGTGGCAACCTTGTGAAGATAAGGGTCACGCTGGAGTGATCGAGAAGAGACAGGGAAGGGAGCTGTAGTGTGCAGAGCGAGAGGATCTAACAAGCTACAAGGCTCTAGTGTTAGCGAAGCTACTGGTCACGACACACAGAGAGTGGGAGCTGCTGAAGTTGAGGGTTAGCTCGTGGGGCGCCCTCTGAAGAGGGAAGCGGCTGGTTTTGTGTGGGCGATAATTGCAGGCAGAGAGTGGATGCTGACCAGAGGGAGAGCCTTGGGTGTTGTGTGTTGGCTGCAGTAGAGGTGCTGACATGTGGGCTGGAGATAGTGGGACTCGCCTACGACACTTGGCAGGTAGCAGCTGGATAGAGAGTAGCCGAGCTACAGAGGAAGTGAAGAAGGGTTGCTGGTGGGGCGCCCTCTGGAGAGTGCAGAGACCGGGAGACAGAGGCTTGGTTGTCAGATGCAAGGGTGAATTCCCTTGGCAGTAAATCCTGGCCACAGTCCTGGTTTGGTGTAATTGCTGAGTTTGTTATAGTGTGGTTGGTGCTGTGTATGTTTTTGCTGAATAATCAATTGTTTATCGGGGTTTTGAGCTGTCTTTATGGTGTGGGTGGATGGTGAAGTGTGAGAACTGTTCCAGCTGGTGGTGGCTGGTGGTGCCCCCGTCGTGTTTGTATTTCCAAGTTTGGGAGGTGAAGGGCTATAGAGGCAATGGTCTTTTTTCTTTTTTTCACCTCACACCGGTGAGGGAATATTTTAGGGAATACTCCTCATACCATCACCCTAGGCCTTAGCTAATGCTCGGACCCCTGACCATATCCTAACCATCATCAATGGTCACAATAACAATGACCCGATCGGCATCTAAGTCAGAGTTCCCACTAAAGGTATATCTACCATGGCTACTCCTCATAATGGAGGTCTAACAAATGTGCATTATACATCAAAGTGAGATACATACTGAGAAGTAGGCATTTAGTGTATACTAACACCCCCCTCAAAGTCCACCTGAAGATAAACTAGGTTTTCGGCCCAACAACACCAAGTCAATGAAGATGTCGAGTGAGCTAGTCTTTCCCAAGAGCCTTGGTTGAGATGTCGGTGCAATTTTTGTCTGTAGAGCAATACTCTAGCTCCACTATCTTATCCTCTATTAGCTCTCACACACAATGATACCTGAATCTTAATGTGCTTCATGTGAGCATGAAACACAGGGTTCTTGAAGATAGCCATGCAACTCTGATTGTCACACCACAAGATTGTACACTCTCTCATCTAAACTCCCATGTCAACCAAGATTCTACTCAGCCATACTACCTCACATGTAAAGCAGCAAGCTCCCTTATACTCAGTCTCTGTGTGGAATAAAGTGCCACTATGGGTTGCTTTTTGTTGGTCAAAGAGAAAGCACCGAAACCAAGTGAAAAACAATATCCATAAACTCATTTTCTGGAATCATAATCTCCTACCCAATCTGAGTCACAATAACCTGTCAGAGACCACCCATGCTGTAAGTTATGCCATACTCAAGAGTACCTCTGATGTACCTAAGTACTCTCATCCCTTCCTTTCAATGACTCTCTCATGGCTTGTTGGAAAACATGCTCAACATACCAACTGTGAAGCTGATATCAGGTCTAGTGTTAGTGAGAAAAATCAAACTCCCCAATAACTTTTTGTACTTCTTGATATCAACAAGTGATGAAGATTACTCTATAGAAAGCTTCACGTTTACTTCGATTGGCATAGACACAAGCTTGTAGTTTGTCATCCCAAATGCTTTGAGAATCTCCCAAGCATACTTTTGCTACAAAATGAAGATTTTACTTGACTCTTTCCAGACCTCAATCCCCAAACACAAATGCATAAGACCCAAGTCTGTGATTTCAAACTCATGGCTCAGCATATCTATTGTCTATTGGATCATCTTGTCTCATTGTCACCTAAAATGTTTGATTATCTACATAGAAGACAACCAAAACAATCTTGCCATGCCTTTTTAGAACATACAAGTTAGCATCAGAAGCACTTCTTTTAAACCCAATCTTTTTGAAAAATTGATTTATCATGTGAAACCATGCCCTTGGGGCCTATTTTAGCCATGTACAATGCCTTCTTCAGCTTGCAAACTTTGTTTTATGATCTGAGCATCTCAAAACCGAGTGGTTGAGCTACATATACCTCCTCCTTGAGATGGCTATTTTTTAGAAGTGCTGATTTGACATCCATGTGAAAGATTGGCCACTTTTTGTGAGTAGCCAAGGAAAGTACTGCCCTGATATTTGTCATACGAGTTGTGGGAGCAAAGGTTTCATCAACGTTGAAACCCTATACGTGTGCAAACAACTAGCTTTATATTTTTCAAGTGAGTCATCAGCCTTATACTTAGCTTTACAAACCCATTTGTTGGTACCAATTACCTTTCTATTTGGTGGTTGATTAACTAGCTCCAAGGTGTTGTTCTTTATAATGTTGTCATATGTATACTCTATCATGTCTTTACACTTAGGATTCGCTAAGGCTTCATCAAAAGTGGTTGGCTTCTTCAATGTTCCCATTATCTCAGCCATTAAGGCCATATTAATAATGAGATCAGATGCTCTTCTCTGCTCCTCTATTCTCCTTGATCTACGTAAGGGCTCCTGGTGGACTATTTTTTTGGTTGTTGAAAGAGTAGATAAACCTCCTTCCTCCACTGAGTGTGGCTATTTTGAAAATACAAACATCTCGGCTGGCCACTATCTTCTTTGCCTCTATATCATAAAGACGATATGCCTTCGACTCTTGACTATATCCAGGGAAAGATACACTTCTTGCTTTTGGCATCTAGCTTGGTCCTAGATGCATTTAGAATATGCACATAACATTTACAGCCAAATCTTCTAAAATGATAAACTAAAGATTTCTTACGAGAGTAGGCTTCTTGAGGTGTAACATCCTTGAGTGCCTTTGTGTAGCTCCAATTTAGGACATAAACTGCTATGTTGATTTCTTCAATCCATAATGTATTGGGTGAACCCTTTTCCTTCAGCATGCATCAAGCCATCTCCATGACAGTTCGATTGCGGTGTTCTACAATACCATTTTGCTAAGGTATGTGAGCAGTGGTGAGTTGGTGCTTGATGCCATTCCATTCTCCTTGCAGTAGATGTTAAATTTCATTGAAAGGAATTATCCTCCTCGATCTGTACAAAACTTCTTCACCTGCATTTCTCATTTTCCATAAGCTTATGCCACTGTTTGAGCTTGCCAAAAGCTTCAGCCTTATCCTAAAGGAAATAGACCCACATCTTTTTACTGTAATCATCGACTAATAGCATAAAGTAAGAAGATCCCCCTAATGTAGTAATAGACATTTTAGCACAAAGATAAGCATGTACCAGCTCTAGAGGAGTCTTTTCCCAATTGTTGCTTTTTTGTGGAAATGCCTTGTGTTGTTGTTGCCCATCATACAAGCTTCACATGGTTCTTGCAGTTCTAAAAATGCAGGCAAATTAGCTGACATACCTTTTTTTGCATCTCCTTTAGCACTATAAATCCAATGTGATCAAATCGATCATGCCAAAGCTTTCTTATGCTCTTATCTAGAGACACTCTAAGGGCACTCTACTCATAGATATTGTTGTGCCTTACTCTTTTGCCGACTACCTTGCTAACAACATCTAGAATTTATACTTCAGTTTTCTTGCAGTGTGGTTTGAGCCCATGATCTATCATTGCAGCAACTAATAGTAGATTTCTCTTTATTTGGGGTACATAGAAAACCTCACATGTGGTGCCACAAAAGAAATGGTTGGAGACCCCTTAGCTGGACATTTAGCATTATTCCCAACAACAAAAGTGATGGGTTCTTGTAGAGGCTTCTAAGAATTATACGAGCCCTTCTTATTACTGGTCGTGTGTTGGTATGCTCTACTATCCAAAATTCATGAATCATCAGTTGGAGCCTGAGAAGATGAGCATACCTCCTCAATGGTGACTAAAAGTTCAAGCCGCTCTCGACATTGTTTATTGAATCCTTTGCCTTCCATGAAGACTTCAAGGTGTCATTCTTCTCGTCAGCTTACGTCTTTCTATAGTTTTTGATAGGGTGACCCTTCTTGTCATAGTAATAGCAGCTCCCTTGAAACCTCTTCTTCTTTGGATTCTTCTTCTTCTCATCAGAAGATGTTACACCTTTACCTTTAGCATTGGCCAAAAATGTAGCATCACCACCATCACGAGTATTGAGCTACATCTCCTTCCACAAGTAACATCTCCTTCCACGAGTATTGAGCTACATCTCCTTCCACAAGTAACATAGCACTAAGGTATCCAATTATCCATTGAGTGTATACTAACAACCTTGACGTTGACTATCTCCCATCCTTTGACTTTCTCTTTTTATCAAGAGGACTTCTTCACACTTCCTAACACATTCATGGAGGATAAGCATATTGGTACACATTGTTATTCCATGACTTATCTAGAGTCGTCAGCTCTAGATGCATCATCATTAGGCCTTATGGTTTATGGTACTTATACATCCAGGCAATTTAATAGAGCACCATCTCTAGCCACTTTCATTTGGGATCCAAGATATACATTATATTATCCTTGGATAATATCCTCACCATCAACATCATCAATTGACTACCCCTATTACATTGCATTTTGTCAGGGCACCCACGTTAGCATCATATATTTGGAACCCAAGCATACACTTATGGAAGCCAATTGAGCTCTCTATCTTCATTTGAGATCCTAGAAGATGGGCTACACATTAGAGGTGGGGGAGCACCTCTGAACTCTTTTCATCAACATATGCTTCACGTTACAGGTGGGAGAGCTTCTATACCTCCATTAATTGGGCTTCATTGAAACATATTTTTCATCTTCTTTGGTTGATTATGCTTCATGATTATATCTCTTTGCATTTCCCCCTTGTACTTTCACCTTGGACATCCTTTCCCACGTCCGATAAGACCAGATGTACATTAGAGGTGGGGGAACGTTAACCCATTGGGTTTACACCAAGGCCAACCTTGAGCTTAATTGACCATTGTAGGTGCATGGGTACATGATTTGTTCATATTACGTTATTCACTTGATATAAATATTATATGGTTTTTACCTTAGGCATGAGGGTGATTGGGTTTACCCACACCTCATTGGTTGTAATTTATGAAATCTAACCCATGCTTAACGTGGCATTGTATTTTCTATATATTGAAGGCATGGGTTAAGGAGAGCTCATCCCTATACCCTAGAGTCAGAATCCATTCTTGTGTCTTGTCCTTGAGTGAGAGTGTGAGCTTGCTCTTGTGCAAAGTTTCCTCTTGTTTCTTTTTCCCTCTTGTTACTTCTTGTGTAAGAGAGAGAGTGTGTGTTACAAGCGTAAAAGATATCTTGTCTCTTCTTTATTCCATGTAGCTAGTGAAAAGGTGTAACATTGTGTTACAAGAGGGAGGTTTGTGTGCTTAAGGGTTTTCATCTTGCTTGGAGGAAGTCAGGGAGAGTGTAACCATCTTCTCTTGGGTTTATTGCACATGGGATGGTGAAAGAATTCTACGTATGAGAGACCTTAGCCTTATCATTGTGTTTTCTAAGAGAACATAGAGTTGAGGGTTAGACATTATGTGTTTGTTTGTATAATTAGTTCATTAAGGTATTAGGTAGTGCAGATTTTCTCCAACCCTCTCTCTCTCTCTCTCTCTCTTCATCCCTCATCCCTGAGAGCTTGTGTGGCAGGCAAGCATTAAGGGGTCCAAGCCTCCTCAACATCTTCCAACTAAATGTGGACATGACTTGTTTACATTGCATGATTCATTTAATGCATATATTATATGGTTTATACCTTAGGCATGAGGGTGATTGGGTTTAGCCACACCTCATTGGTTGTAATATATGAAATCTCTCCCATGCTTGACATGTGGCATTGTATTTTCTATATGATGAAGATATGGGTGAGGGAGAGCTCATTACCTCTACCCTAGAGTGAGAATCCACTCTTGTGTCTTATCGTTAAGTGAGAGCGTGAGATTGATCTTGTTGTCTAGGTCTCTACCCTTTCACATATTTCCCTTTTGGTAGTGCTTGTGTGCTAGTGAGAGTGTGTGAGTGAGAGAGAGAGATGGCTATTATCTTGTGTAATGGAGAATTGTCTTGCAACACTTGGGAGTTCAAAGCTCTATGTGGACAACTCTTGTGTGTGGCAAAACTGCCCGACCACTGTATTGGTGGGATTCCTTTATAAAGATTTGGTTATATTTTGCCCAGGTGTAGTATCGAAGAAAAGCGTTCTTAGGCCCCCTTGCTGGCGTTTCATGCATAAATTAAGGTAAGCATACCACGTACACACCCAGTATGAAATTGCCATTATAACAAAATCGATTGTCTTTAAAACTATCCTTCAATGAAAATCATAGTATTACTGATCATAATCCTCCAAAATATTGAGTCCATTGTATTACAAAATATGTCATCTGGACTCTCCATTGTTGAAGACCAGCTAGCCAACCACCCAACGAGATCCAATAATAAAATTTGATTCACAAAAGTCATTCTTTTTAGTCCATCCGAATCTTCCTCAATGCACGTATGGGTGTCCTAGCAACCACGAGCCCATGCATCACCTGGTCAGAACCCTCTAGGATCCTACCTAGGTGTCCTACCACTTCACTCAGGGACTGGTTTGTCGGTCCTCACCCATCGTACCGGAAGTGCACCATTTTAAACGTAGCAAGGCTGGTCAAAACCTCGGCAAGCTTTGCCATGAGCAACGTCCCTCGATGACTCCCCCTGCCAGTTGTTGTAACAAGCCTCTTCTTAGTTCAAACACATACCAAATGCTTCCTCCAGCATTCTAGCGTAGAACAATCCTTTAAAAGAAAATAGAGGTCCTATGCAAGTAAAACTCCTAATTTAAGATTGGTTCCACAAAACCCTTTTTTCTTAATCCATATTTTCATAATGAGAATCAGTGATCTCTCATCAGGGTAATCTACCCATCATTTGACTGACTATCCAACTAGATTCTTGGTGATTTTGGTCAAGGGAAAACTAGGTTGATTAAATGGTAGTCTATTCTTTGTATTAAGAACTAGAATTGGTCACAAAGTTTTTGCTTGATTCACATCAACTGATGGACAAGTAGTTTACTCACCGTCCCTCTCATAGTCATGGTCTAACCAAAATCATTCGATTTAGCTCTAACAAGGATTTTCTTCAATATAAATATCTACTGAATTTCTAATCGTAAGAAAATTCCAATTTTATGAATTTCATTCCTTCTCAACCATAATAGATTAAGAAATGGTTTTATATGAGAATATTGAATTTTTATGATAATACTCTTCTTCCATTTAATCTAATTTTGAGAAAATATTAATTTGGTGAATTATTCACATAAATATCTAAAGATATTCTTTCTACCACTTTAATTTGTCAACTCTGATTCTCAAGGTGAAATTTTGGTGAAAATTCCTCTTTTGTCACCAAAAACTAATTGAAATCTTTCTCTACTTAAATACCATAAAAATTCTTCTTTTAACTAAATAACAATATCCATCTTTTTTGAATAAGCTTAAAATTTCTTTTTTCTCATTTAATGATTGGATTCTAATTTTCATGGGAATTCCTCTTTTATAATAAAATAAATTTATCAAAAATTCTTTTTAAACTAAATAAAAATATCCATTAATTCAAATATGCCAAGAATTCCACTTTTGCCATTTAAATGATTGAATTCCAAATATCATGGAAATTTCTCTTTTATTGTTTAAATTTTCTCATGCATAAAATTAAATTCATCTAAAATTCTTCTTTAAATTTAAATAAAAATATCCATTAATTTAATTATGCAAAGAATTATACTTTTACCATTTAAATGATTTAATTACAAATGTCATGAAAATTCCTCTTTTATCATTTAAATTTTCTCATGCATACAAATAAATTTATCTAAAATTTCTCTTTAGATTTAAATAAAAATATTTATTATTTTAATATATCAAATTTTCTCTTTTTCCATTTAATTACATGGATCTCCATTATCATGGAGATTCCTCTTTTTGCATAAAAAATAGAAATACCAAAAATGTCTCCTTTCTCTAATTAATTATTTATGAATAAATACCAAAAAATAGTTATCCATGAATGTGATGAAAATAATTCTTTTAGCATAGGATGACTAATCCTAGAATATGGTAGAAAGTCCTCTTTTCACAGTATGCATAAAAATGAGTTATGTATTAATTTTTAAAATTTTACCATAGCTTCACTCTGCTATTACTGATAATTTTTAATATTTCTAGAAAGAATAAGACTTTGTAATACAAATATGATAGAATAATATCTTTAGACTTAAATCTAATTTACAGAATTAAATCATAAGTTTACCATAATTTTATTAGCATAAAAGCATAAAAAAGCCATTTTCTTAACCTCTAGCCTAACTAGCATAGAGTTTGATTTTAGAATTAAGAATTTATCAATGAGAAGCATCCATTTGGATAAAGAATTATTCATAGGCATGACTATTCTTTTGGGAGAGAGAGATATACATAAAAAGCATCCTAATTAAGCATAAAGACTAACTTTTTGTGATTAATCATTAGAATTCTTATAGAAAGTTTGATTTGCATTGAAAACAATTAATTTGAGACTTCTCAATCTTGAGAGGGGTTGAGAAGTGAAATCTTTTGAGAATATTAATGAAAACCATGAAATTACTTCTTACCTCTAGATTTTGATTGCTTCTTTATCTTAGAAGGAAGGCCCCAACCAATCAATTGGTTTAGTGTGTTGAGATGAAATCTCTAAGAATTGTTGAAGAGAGAGAGAGAAGCTCCGATCTCTCCAAAAGTAGAGGATTTTTAAGGGATAATAAAAATTATGAGTATTTTAATGTAATACTGGCATTGTATAGTTCATACATGAGAATACAAAAGAATGAGAGTCTGTTTCCGGGTGAGGGAGGCCACTAACTGAGTCCAACTAAGTTCTAGAATCTTTCAGCTTTAGTTTGGTTAAATTTGGACAAGATTTGGATCAGTTTAGCTCTCATTTTGATCCAGGAGAGAGGAGAGATAAAAATATCTTAATAGTTTTGAATTAAAAACCCTCCTACACATGTGAAGGAGGCGTCTACCTCAAAGGTCCCCCTACCAAGGTGTCAAAAATGCATCATTCCTCTAAAATATCTCATTTTTTTAGTAATATCTCTTAATTTTTAACTAATAAACCTTGTACTCAGTCAACTCTTCATCTTATGTGAGCATTTACTCATTTTTGGGTATTTTCTTTTATTCATTGGATTTATCTCATCCTAACACTTGGATTAATCCTATTGGCCCATTGAAACCTTAATTAGACACAATCCATAAATTTCTAAAAATCTTGACTCTTAGGCTGCTAAGGTCTTTTAAATCATTTTTAATTGATTCCTAATGAACCTTGGAGAATTTATTTGAACTTCTGTTTCAAGAAAATATATTTTTGATATTTGTAGAATTTTTATATCCAAAAATATCTCAATATTAAATTACCTCTCTCTAGAATTTTTCTTCTCTCTAGATAAAAACAAGAAAAAATAATATTTTCTTATATTCAGAAATAAGGAATGATTACAAGGGATTGAGGTAAAAGCTTATTCACTATTCAGGCTGAGGAGGAATCTTATACGCTCACAAGTTATGTACTGGTAAATAGTACACATGATTGCTATGTATGTAGATACATATCCTTGAGATATCCTTAAAGGAGATAGATCCTACAATTCGCACTAGCAAATTGCATCTTGTGGTGCATTTGGTTATGAAGTGGCATTGTGTGGTGTTGTTCATGTTTGATGGATGTTTTTCCTCTTGAAAGGTTCATATGAAAACCTTAAAGGACTTTGTGAGACAAAGAGCAAGGCCAGAAGCAAGCATTGCACAGGGATGGTTGATGCAAGAGTCTCTTGTGTATATCTCAAAACATCTATCTTGCATAGATCATTGATTGTGGAGCAATGAGGAGGATGACCAACTAATCACTAATGTGCCAGGGAAAAGGAAGGCAATGAAGACTCGATGAAGCATTACACCACAAGGTGAATACATTCTGCATTCTAAATAGTTGCATCATGAAGAAGTGGATTGGGAGATACAAGGATGCAATCAATCGACGAAAGGATGAGAGAAGGGCTTTTAGAAGAGCAAATAGATGCTTGCCAATGCTGCCCAGCTTGGAACCTCTACCAAATGTAATCAATATAGAATGTCTTCGTGTGGCAATATCGATGGTATCGCAAAATGGAGAGGTGATCATCACAAGAGAAGAGCATGAGTATGCAAGAGGATGTGACCCTCAAGTAAGTACATTCTTCATCTTTATCTCATGTATATAACTTGTTTAATGTACACTATACTAAATGCCATGCTTTGGTTTAATGTTAGTACAAACTATATAATGCAATATGATCGCAGGGAAGGCACTTTCGCAGCATGGAGCGTGTGGATTCTAAAAGAAACACATTTGATTGTGGTGTGATGGTAACTTTTGAGCAAGAAATTCAAGCTAGTAGACATGATACCAATGTCATAGAGGAAAATATTGAGTATTGTGGAACTATTCAAGATATTCTTGAGCAACATTGGATTTAGAGAATCTAGTCTATTTTTCTTTGATATCAAAGAGTTCAAGGTGATATATAGAGGTGCTCAAACAACCGTGAAAAAACATCCAAATGGGTTCTTTCAAACTGATTCCACCAAGTCTTAGAATGATAAGAAAGATACTTTCATACTACCTCAACATTGTCAACG
Source organism: Cibotium barometz (assembly GCF_041138505.1). Taxonomy (NCBI): domain Eukaryota; kingdom Viridiplantae; phylum Streptophyta; class Polypodiopsida; order Cyatheales; family Cibotiaceae; genus Cibotium; species Cibotium barometz. Next base: position 22,849,796 of record NC_141053.1, on the reverse strand, counting down.
GGTTAGTAACCCAACCAATCCCAAATTAAATCTTGATGTAGTACAATAAAAGTGTAACCCCTTTGCTTTGTGATATTAGGTTGTGTTTCATGTTGAGAATCGATCCAAAAGTGGTGGTATGTTATATAAGTTTCCCCTCGTTCGAAACATATCTTTTAAGATCAAGATGTGGAGGTCAAATCTTTGGATGAGGTGCAAGTACTACCTCAAATCGTCTCATTGCAAGAAGAAGATGAAGAAAACATTTTGGAGGGGGCCAATCAAGAGCATGAGGAACATCAATCCAAAGAAGATGATGTGTCATCTATCAATCATGAAAATGCTTCATTGGATCATAAGAGTGATATTGACATGGAACCCCATATTTTCATTGAGCTTCCATTAGATATAGACATTGATGAAACATATGTGTATTTAAGATGGGATAGATTCATGATCTTGTCGTTGTTTTGCTTCTCAAAAGTTTTCAACTATCTTTTTTTTTGCTCGAAACATGGCTCCAAGGATTCTGATGATGGATGTTTTTTTAAAACTATAAATCATTTTCTGTGTGTATGTGACATGTATAACTTAAATTCAACATCCAACAACTGTCTGGAATTTTATGTAGCAAAAATAGTAGTGCAATCTCGAGGCTATTTTCACTGCACATCAGCAAAATCACAGTATAGCAGTGAAATTTTGCTGTTGTAGGCGCTACTGTGAGCAGCAAAATAGTGTTGCTAAGCACTGTTGAACAATGAAAATTTGTTGCTAACTACTCTAAGCGCTGAAAATTTGCTACTAAGGTAGCGCTTATTTCACTGTGGTTGGCAACGAGTGGAATCCTCGGCATCGTGACAAAATAAAAACTACAAAGATTGCTATAGGAAACGCTACTATGCCCCCCACGTGTTATAATGTATTAGGCCATACAAGATTAGCCTCTCAGCCTTAATAAACAAACAATGTACATGTGGTTTAATGAGTCATAAAAGAAGAAGACTATGTGAGGCTATGCATGTATAAATCATTGGACTATGCCTTGGAGGTTCTTAGACTTCACATCAAATCATTGGATTATGCCTTGGAGGTTCTTAGACTTCACATCAAATATTGTAGTCAATTTATTTACCTTCTCTTCTAGTGTAATTTATAGGCCCCATTATGTATTTTATGGTGATCTTTTTTGTCAATTCCAAAAAAATTAGGTTGCATATTATTATAGTGTTCTATAATAAAATGATTAGGCTGTGTAGCGTTATAGTGTACTTTTATACATTACCTTAACTATAAAGTTTATATTATTTATGGATCCATCCAATATAGAAACAAAAGTTATATGTTTATATTATGCAAAAGTAATTGTGAGTTTGTGTAGCTTAGTCATAGAGTGCATGTTTGGATTACTAATTGTTTCAACAGTGCGTGATTGTGTAACATGATTCTATAGCTCATTCCTTACATGAAAGAGATAAAAGAATTGACCATAATCAAGCTACCTTTTATGGCAGAGAGTTCTCTCTGTAATAAGAAAAAATTGGCCTTGCTACATGAATACGTCAAATAAAAAATAGAAGGATTAGGAAAAGTGCTTGACGTAGGTTTCTTTGAATGGTGCAATTTTAAATGAAGGACAAAGATATCTGCTATGCTTAAAATTGCACCATTCAAAGAAACCTACGTCAAGCACCATGTGTGTGTGTGTGATATCTGCAACGTTTCAAAAGATAATGTGTGTGTGCGTGTATGTGTGCATGCACATGAAGAGAGAGAGAGAGAGAGGGAAAATTATGAATTTAACAAATTTGATTTGCTATTTACCCTAAGGAAACGTAAAGCTTATTTGATATGCTATGATGAGGAAAAGTAGTTTCTTTATTTGCATTCAAGAAAAACAAGGCTCAACTAATATTTCTTTACCACCAATTATTTAAAATTTTTAAATAAATGTCATATTTAATAGTAGCTTTTTGGCCATTAAAGATGCTATTATAATAAATCTCTTATTTCTAGCCTAGCTAAAGTTTGGAACATTGTGAAGACCCATCATTTGAAATAACTTTTTTTTCCCAACAATCAAGATATTATGTTGCTCAAAATGAATATAAAATTATTACTAACCGTTGGAAAATTAATAGGATTATAACTAAATTTTGAAAAAAATCCTTTAAAATAGAAGCAATGCCAATTTTCAACTAAGATTTTTAAGTTCTAGGAAAGAAAATTACACAAGGAATGACAACTATGCATCCAAGTGACCAAGTGGCTCGTGCATGTGGGGCACAACCTGACAATATGCCATTGCCTCAAAATGGAAAATAGGTTGCGACCTTTATGGTACTCGGGTGTGTGTGCCCTAGCATAAAAATATATGTGAGCTGTAAGAAGAAGGGTGTTAGAGTACCATTATTTATGGGAGTACCTACAAAGCCAATATCTTGAATGAAACAAAAAGCAAGCAACAAGTTTTGATTGGGCGACTATTATTTGAGAAAGATTCTCTTATGCCTAGTTACAAATTCGACACCGAACTAGAGATATCTACGAGGTAGCGAACTGTAGAGTTCGTGACTCCGTATACAACGTAGTGCGGGCTTGTCGAGTCCCCAATGCATTCCAATTCAATATAGTATCTCGGAAGTCGGACTTTGAGGCTTGAACACTGCGTCGAGACTCGAGAGGGATGACGCCCTGCATGTGGGTGTAGGAGCCGTCACCCGAGCAGGACATCCCTGAATGCCTGAACATGAAATGACGGAACCTTGGTGTAGGGGCCGCCCTCACATGATATGCTAGGCTATTTCTGTCCAGACTCGAGACTCGATGCTTTTGTTGGCCTCTATATGGAATCTGGATTCCAAGAATCCCTGTGTACGAGCTTCGAAGCTCGACGTTGTGACGAATTGCCGTGTCGGTGGTCGAGGCTCGTTGTGTACGAGCTTCGAAGCTCGACGTTGTGACCAGTTGCTGTGTCGGTGGTCGGGGCTGGAGCCTGGAGCTCCTTGGTGGTTAACCATGCTTAGCTCAAGACAACCTACAATGATTCAAGTTACATAAGGAAAACCCTGTTAAACAAAAAACAAAAGTTAAACTCTTTTTATGAATAAATAATAATCTCATCCGAGTCAAACAAAGACTCCTTTACAGACAACGAGATGCTGCAAACACGTTATATGAGAGTGGATAAAAACTCTTTTTATGAATAAATAATAATCTCATCCGAGTCAAACAAAGACTCCTTTACAGACAACGAGATGCTGCAAACACGTTATATGAGAGTGGATAAAAACATACATTGGCCCAACTAGACGATCATTTGATTCCATAACACACTACCCAACACAAGTAGGTGAAGTTCTAGTTGGTGAACCCAAACTTGCTCAATTCAAATCAGCTGTACTTGTGAGATTGTTCAATAAGCAACCCTTGTTCTTAGCTTGAACTTATTTCAGTGTTCTTTGCATGTTGGCTAGCAACACCACTTTTGAAGTCATGCGTAGTGAATTACTTTCATAGGGCTATATATAAGTATTGGAAGGTTTAATATACACATGAACTTTGATGGGGCTATATTGATCTTACGGGATTTAACATACATGGCCTTTGCTGGAGCTATATTGATATTAGGGGCTTCACTATACTAAACCTAGAGTTCAATATATATTCCAAAATTCCCTTATCTTTATAATGTGATATTTTGGACATCCTCCTTTTGTAAATTTCAAGGTGATAAAACTACCCCTTTTGATCGAAATTAAAACCTCTATTGGATTTTATGTTTATCTGTTAGCAACCCCTTTGTTGAACTCATGAAATATCTTACATATTTTTGAAATATTGATGAAAAATAACACTTGAGATCGATAGATGAGAACACAAAGTCTACATGCAAGGTTAATCTCCAAAGGAGGCAACAAAGATTGATGACATAGAATCTAAATCAATTTAAATTATTGATTCATGAGGTTTCCCAAGCCCTCTTAATTCTAACAACAATAAAAGAGCATTACCTTTTGAAGCAAGAGGAGTAAATTTCTATGTTTTTGACCAAATTTCTCGATTCCTTCTTTGGTAAAAATTCATTATAACTAAACATCAAGGACCTTTAGAAAATACATAAGAAAGTATGAAGGCACACACACACATATATGACCTCTCATGGGGAAAAGTAAGTATAGCTTGCAAATGAACAAAAATGAAGCACAATTATCAATTATTTGGGAAGAAATTGATAATGACATAAGGAGCATTAAAGGTATGAATGAAAATGGACAAATTTGAGATTGTATATGCACATAAAATACAAAGCTCACCACTTTTTGTGCTTTTCACTACAAGTAAATAATGGGTTACTAGTGCCCATTTGTTGCATTGCAAATGCCCCAAGCCTCAGTATGCATGTTGGTATCAGTGTCGGTACATAAGCACTGATACATACACTGCTATATACAACGATAACAATTACTAGCCGGCATGTATACCATCATTGATACCAACACCCATACTAGTGCCCTATGCAAATTTTTTTTGGGTAGAATGCTGCAAATTCTGGTTTGTTGCACCATTATGCCTAACTTGTTGGCTATGCATAGGCATGGCCATGAAAATCCTTATCTATGAATAGGCATGCCATGGCATGCCCATGCATAGCCAAGACTACACACGGCCATGGCTACGCATCGCCAAGCCTACGCCAAAGAAAAGCTATGGCTACGGCTATACATAGACATGGCCATGTAAATGCTTGGCTATGCATAGGCATGCCATGGCAGTTGCCCTTGCATAGCAAAGCCTACACACAACCATGGCTATGCATATAGCGAAGCCTATGCCAGAGAAAAGCTATGGCTATGGTTATGCATAAGCATAGGTGTGGCTACGCATAGCCATGGCCATGTAAATGCTTGGCTTAAGAGTATTTTTCCTTTTTCTTTTTCCCTAATTATGAGCTCTCCATTAAAGCCTTCTATGGTAAGAGATCTGTAAAATGCACCCTTTTTCTATTCAATCTGTAAATAAAACACACCTTTAAATGGTACCCTTCTGTATGTAAAAAAAGGATTAAAACTTTTTGTTGAACCCACGTGCTACGCTTACATATTTGAAAGTGACCCCCCCCAAGTGCATTAGGCTCATGCATGAGGCTTATGTATAAGATTTATGAATGAGGCTTATGAATAACCCACATGAATGAAACTTGTGAATAAGCCACATGCTGGTAGCTTCCAATCCATGCCGAGTGCTCCTTAGGCATGCTGGTAGCTTCCAATGCTTGTCGGCGGGTGCTACCAATGCATGCCAGTAACTACCTAGGCATATCGATAGAGCTTCAATTCATGCCGAGTGCTACCTAGGCATGCCGGTAGCTTCCAATGCATGTCATGTCGGGTGTCGGGTGCACCTAGGCATGCCGATAGCTTCCAATGCATGGTGGTAGCTACCTAGGCATGCCGGTAGCTTCCAATGCATGCTTGTAGCTTCCAATGTATGTCAGGTGCTACTAGGCATGCAGGTAACTTCCAATGCATGTCAGGTGCTACCTAGGCATGCCGATAGCTTCCAATGTATGTGAGGTAGCTACCTAGCCATTCCAGTAGCTTCTAATGCATGTTGGGTTCTCCCTAGCCATGCCATAGCTACCTAGGCATGCCGGTATCTTCCAATACATGCTGGGTGCTACCTCGGCATGCTGGCAGCTTCCAATGCATGCTAGGTGCTACCTAAGCAAGCGGGTAGTTACCTAGGCATGTTGATAGCTTCCAATGCATAACAGGTGCTACTTAGGCATGTTGGTAGCTATCTAAGCATGCCGGTAGCTTTCAATGCATGCTGGTAGCTTCTAATGCATGCCGGGTGCTACCGAGGCATGCTGATAGCATCACAAATGCATGTCGGGTGCTACTTAGGCACATCAGTATCTTCTAATGCATGCGGGTAGCTTCCAATGCATGCTGGGTGCTGCCAAGGCATGCCGGTAGGTACCTTGGCATGTCGGTAGCTTTCAATGCATGCTTAAGACTTATGCATTAGCCATATGCATAAGTCCATATGCATAAACCTCATGCTGGTCGCTCGCTTCCACCAATGCATGCAAGGTACTACCTAGGCATACCGGGTGTGCTACCCTTATGCATTGGCCATATGCATAAGCTTCATGCATTAGAGTATGCATAAAAGTTTTAAGTATTTATGTTTCTTCTTGGATAGGTGGCAAATAACTTGTGGCGCGATGTTACACGTGAAAGAGGAGTAGGTATGCCAACAATACTTATAAGTATATATTAGCCTCATACTATATCTTATCTTTTAATTAAAGAAGGTTATCTTAAATAACAACATAATTGTAATGTTCATTTGTTTATATGTCTATAGCTTGAAATAGTGGACCATCCCCCCTAACGCAAGATGAATATGATTTTGCATTACAACGGGGGGTTTGAAAGCTCTATTAAAGGGTGCAAGACTAAGGAATGATTGCTATTATTGGAGGACATAATTGGAAAGCATGGCAAGTAAGTACATTCTTAAAACCATAACCTCTTTGTTTTTGCAAAACCTATTTTCACTTGTGCTAGTTTTATTGTGTTTTAGGATCGTATTACTAGAAACGGTGTTACTGCAAATGGTGGTGCAAATGTCTAAGCAAGAAGCAATGGAAATGTGAGAGGAGAAGGGAGTGGAGCTACAAGGAATAAGAATAATCGAAATGTATGAGATGTAGACCCCCTCAATGTAGCCCCTAGCTCCATAGATTTTTATTACACTTTATTTTGTATATAAGCTTTTTGGACTCGTACACTTATGTAGTTTTTCTAAGTATTGTAATAGAATTACGATATGTATAAAAACCATGAATTGCAATTGTCCTTTTTTTGTATGTGTTAAGTTTTACATTACATGTGTCCATGACGATCAGTAGGACATGAAGTTGTGATAGTTTTACTATGTCTGTATTAAAAAAAAGAGCTTGGACAAACTGGGGAGTCCTGTGCAGACTCCTCAGTCTGTCTTAGCTTTCTTTTATTACGCAGTGCTTTCACTGCTGAGCAGTAAAATAATGTTACTGAGCAGTGAAATTTGGGTGCTAAACAGTGACATTTTGCTACTGAACAACGACATTTCATTACTAAGCAGGGAATCCGTCGCAACAAATATAGTAGCCTTTTTTTACAGCGAAATGGGCCCGATGTCTCCCTACTGTTCTAGTTATAAAAGCAGTGCTATTTTCGTTGCTACACCCTCATTATGTTCCAGAGTCTCACCAAACTAGACATGGGTTGTACATCTTTGAATCGGCCAAAATCTTGCACATTCTTTAATATTGTGATTCGTTTTGTAAATGCATGATTTCTCCCTTGCATCTCTTGCATAGACATGGAATCTTTTGATGGAACCACTCATGCTCACTTCGCATGGGTGCCTCATCTCATCATCGGAAGAAGAAGGCTTTAATAGTCATCTATGCAATGGTGGGCACCTAAAAAGCATGCCACACAATACAAGTGTGTGAAATTACCATTCAACTTCATAAAGCACAAATTTAGCTCTCTAGAATCTGCTAAAAATTGCTCTATGGATTTTTTCCATGTACGTGGCTATGGACGCGGCTAGAGACACACTCATAGCCATGCTCGTAGCCACGTATTGGGAAAAAGAAATGGATACTTCCCTCCCGTGTTGCGCTACTTGCTTTTGTATTATTCCATTTACAATCTTCAACCCTTCTCTCTCACCTTTAGAAACCCTTCTCCTCCTCTCCCTCACAAGTCCTCCTCTTATTCTCCTTTCCCACTTTCACAAGCCCTCCTCCTATATCAAGGTATGTACCATATCCTTATCTTGTTTGTTTTCTTTAATCTTTTGTTGTTTGAAAGTGCACTAATCTAGGGTTTGAGACCTACCATTTGTTACTTTCTTCTCTTGTATGATTGCTTTCTCTCTTGTATGCTTGTATGCTTTATTAAATTCTTAACTGGTTATATTAAAAGTTTTTTATAAATAAAACAATTGCTTATCTTAATGTTTTTTTATGGCTAGGTTTAGGGTTTCTTCCCCAAAGAATATCAACGACTTTTACAAGCCCTTCTCACAAGCCTAAGAGGTAAGCCCCTCCACCTTCCTCTCTTGTATGTTTGTTTGCTCTCTTGAATGCTTAACTAGTTGTATTTATAGTTTTTCATAAATAAAATAAACTTTTCTTATCTATGCTTTTTCTGGCTAGGTTTAGGGTTTCTTGTCCAAAGAAGATCAACCACATGCTAGCCCTTCTAACAAGCATAAGAGGTAAGCATCTTGACCTTGCTCTTTGTTATTTTTGCACCTAATTCAAGTGCCATGTATTATTTTTCTTGCATATGTTTTTTCTCTAGGCCTTATACATACATGAGACCTTATGCGTGAGGCTTCTGCATGAGCCTTGTGTATGATGCTCTATGCATAAAGGCTCTATGCATGAGCCTTATGTATTAAGCTCTATGCATAAAGGATATATGTATGAGTCATATGTATCAAGCTCTATGCATGAGCTCTATGTATAAATCTTAATGCATAATGCTCTATGCATGAGACTCCATGCATGAGCTTCTATGCATAGAGCATCTATGCATGAGCTCTATGAATTAGAGTCTAAACATAAAGAACAATGCATAAGCCTTATGCGTTAAGCTCTATGTATTAGAGTCTATGTATTAAGCTCTATGCATAAAGAATAATGCATCAAGCTCTATGCACAAATCATTACGCATAAGGCTTATGCATAAAATGTTATGCATAAGCTTTATTAATCTTTAGGCATGACCTTATGCATAAATACAATCTCTAGGTTTAGGTTTTCTTGTCCAGAGAAGATCACAACCGTGTACAAGCCATCTCAAATGCAAAAGAGGTAGGCCTATTCGCCTTTCCCTTTGTTTATTTTACGCCTTGGCAAGTCGGGGAAAATTTATCTTGCATATTTTTACCCTCTAATAATTTTACATGCATGAGGATTCATGCATGAGACTCTATGCATGACCTCTCTTCTCATAAGGCTACATGCATGAGGCTTTGTACATGAGGATATAGATGCATGAGGCTTCATGCATGAGACTCTATGCATGATCTCTATGATGAGCTCTATGCATTAGAGTCTATGCTTAAAGCTCTATGCATTAGAGTCTATGCATGTGCTCTATGTATAAAGCTCAATGGATGAGCCTTATGCATAAACCTCTATGCATTTAGCTCTATGCATGAGCCTTATGCATAAACCTCTATGCATTAAGCTCTATGCATAAATCTTAATGCATAAGGCTTTATGCATAAATAATTATACATAAGGCTTATGCATAAGATTTATTAAGCTTCATGCATGACCTTATGCATAAAGCTTAATGCATAAATAAAAACATTTCTTATCTTATTACTTTTTGTGGTTAGGTTTAGGGTTTCTTCTCCTAAGAAGACAAATCGCATACAAGTATAAGAGGTCAGCCTTTTGACCTTGCTCTTTGTTTATTTTGCACCTTTGGGTGCTGGGGGGTTATTTTTCTTGCATATGTTTCACCTTAGGCCTTATGCATACATGAGGCTCTATGTATGTGGCTTTAGCATGAGACTCTATGCATAAGACTTCATTCATGAGGATCTCTACATGATCTCTATGATGATCTCTATGATGAGCTCTATGCATTAGAGTCTATGTATAAATATCAATGCATAAACCTTATGCATAATGCTCTATGCATAAGCTCCATGCATTAAAATCTATGCAAGAGGCTCAATGCATAAGCCTTATGCATTAAGGCTCTATGTATGAGGCTTATGCATGAGACACCACAACAAAGCGAACAGTTGGGAGTGTCTCAAAACGTGTAGCATCTCTCGCATGTAGGTTGTTTTTCATATTCTACATCCTATACATAAACATAAGGGCCATTTGTAGAGTAAGAACTTCTTGACACTTTTTTACCATTTATACAATAAGCTATCACCTGAATATGCTTATGGAGGTCGAAGGAGGAAGCAGATTGTAACGTACTCATATGCATTAGGGGAAGGTTGAGGTCTATAGGGGCCCTTTAAGATGCCATGTGATTAAAAGGTTATTAAGGAAATGGGCCAATCATGTGATGCCATGTATATAAAAATGTTGGGTGATTAAAGGTGGTCAAAAGATTCTCTAGAAGATGCCTTTTTGTACTTTTCATTTCCAAAAAGGGGGAAAAAGTTTTTGAAATTTCAGACATCCATAACTTCTACATATGAGCTCAAAATTTGTCAGAGATTGGAGATCCAGAATCTACTCGGCCCGCTGAGCTCTTTCCATAGATATGTCACATGATATGGTTTTGCCCACTCAATTTTAAATTCAATTTCAGCGGGAAACTTTGAAATTCAAACTTCTAGCCATTTGAAGAATAAGAAGGTATCTACAGTCAAAGAAACTTAACATTTTAACAAAAAGTCATTAAAATCATAATATGGCAGCTTAAAGGGCCCCTATAGAGCTCCTTCCCCTAATGTACGTATTTTTGGGTCCATTTGATTTAGCAACTTTTAGTATCTACATTAATGTTGAAAAGTAGGAAATACATAGAGGACATAAAAGATTAAAATTGGTCACAAATTTAGTAATTTAGATATGTCGATTTTGGGTCAATTTTGGAACTTTTTATGCATGTTTTGTGGTGTTATTTGTATGTGATTTCTATTCTATACTTAACCATGTTAGATAATGTATAAGAGGGTCATAGTCAGTGGTTTAGCCTAAAGGAAACTCATATGGGGTTTACATAATAAAAATAACGCAACGAGCACCCGAAACGGGACCCAGACACCAAATTGACCCTTAATTTTCAGTAACGGCCTCGTGTGAAGGTGTAGATAAGTTTATTTGTCAAAGAGGCGAATTAAAGAAAGTTATTTTATCACACAGGACGAATAAATTTCGTGTTCAGATAATTGGCAGATTTTGCATGGGGTGGTTGGTATCGCCAAACAAATCCGACACCACTTTCCAGTGTTTATATATATAATAAAAATGTATCTTCTCTAATTTGGCTCGAAAGCATGTTTTTAGAAAAGATTTTCTATCTTTGATGATTTCCTGTATGATAATCTACTTATTCTCGTGCGGTGTTTTTTTTGGACTTCTTCCAGAGCCTTGAAGATTTTTTGTGCAGGATATATATATATATATATATATATATATATATATAGAGAGAGAGAGAGAGAGAGAGAGAGAGAGAAAGAGAGAGAGAGAGAGCCGTCCTTAGACATGGAACGCTGGACATAGATTGTGATTTATGCCCTCTGGGAGTCATTTGGTAGAACCCAGAGTGGATGAGATTTACTAGAGGCATACCTGGGATAGTCGTGACATCCAGAGTGATGGTTGGGTGGACGGATGTCAGAGAAAGACCCTAGTGGCTAGATCTTTTGTTGGGGGTGATTATCTCTCTGATTTATTTTGAGATTTTTATATTGACGAATATTATTGTTACTTTGGATTTGTAAACGAATATGATTTATTAAAAGTCTCTTCGTTTTTTTGTAGTATGAGTAATTTTTCTGTAAGATTTGAGAAATTTTATGTTAGAACATAGAACAAAATATGGGTACGTGACATAGATGAAGCACAACTAAGCAAGAACAAGATTGTATTTTTTATTTAGGATATGCATCGTGGCTCCACTTGAAGGGGGAATCTAAATTTTTATTCTTGTATGTGGCTAGCAATACCGCTTTAGCTACATGTATAGCTACATTAAAAGCAGGGATTTCACTGACGTAAATGAGAACATGTGAACATGTTAATAACATATGGTAATAACACAAAAAATCTTGTGATCACATGTTATATTCACAAAGCTTGGGCCTAAAAAATTTATCTTTGTCGGGCATGAAAAATCTTCTTAGGTGGCCACTGACCTGCTATTATGTGAAGATGGTAACATGAGAACATGTGAATAGCTTATTCCCATGTGTAGCCAAGCTTTTAAGGGGTTCCCAAATGGCAAGTGACCTGTTATTTTGTGAACGGTAACATGAGAACATGTGAATAACTTGTTCACATGTGTTATTATCACACAAAAAATCTTGTGATCATGTGAATATTAAATCCTTGCTTAAAAGCTCAGGGGGTTTACTCACTATATCACGTGCGTTCAAGGCCTAATTTTGAAACCCCTTATCTATAAGTTTTTCATGAATAAAACACACGCTTTTTCTATTAAATCTGTAAATACCCCCGTTAAATGGTACCCTTCTATATGTAAAAAGTGTGTAAAAAAGAGATTTGAAAAACCCCTTCTGTTGAACCCACGTGCTACGCTTACATATTTATAAGTGATCCCCCTCCGAGATTAAAAGCCACTGATATAGCTGTGCCAATGATGCAAAAGCCCTTATGCATAGCTCTAACGCAAGAGGTCTAATTCAAGAGCCCTTGCATGAGTCCTCTCACTTTTCCAAAGATCTCTTATGGTGGAAGAGAATGCATAAGAGCTCTATACATAATATCTTTACATATAGGAGCTCCTACATAAGAGCTCTCATCAACTCACAATTACACATGGAGAGATCTCATAAGCTCTAATAAGGAGAGTTGTGCAAATGAAGAGCTCTCATAAACCCTCTTATGCATAAAGAGAGCTCTCATAAGCTCACTCTTATATAAGAAAAGCTCTCATAAGGAGAGCTATGCATAGAGGAAGCTCTCATAAGATCACTCTTATACAAGAATAGATCTCATAAGGAGAGTTATCCACCATAAAGAGAGGTCTCCTCACACAAATAAGAGCTTATGGAAAGTTCTCTTTATATGTAGAGATCTCATAAAAGCTCTCTTTTATGCATAAATCTTGTAAATAAGAGCTCATGCATTAATCTTAAGAGAGCTCATATATAGCTCACACAAATAAGAGCTTATGCATAGAGATCTTATAAAATCTCTCTTTTATACATAGCTCATGCATACATTAGGGGAAGGTTGAGGTCTATGGGGGCCCTTTAAGCTGCCATATTATGTTTTTAAGTACTTTTGCTTAAGGACTCTAAGCATACTTTGACTAGGCCTGACAAGGGGATCTTTATGCATTCATTATTTGAATTTCTATTTTTTCAAATATATATTTGCTTGAGCTAAAATGGGGGTAACTTTTTGGTTTTCCCAAATTCAAAATGGCTGGAAAGCCTTCCCTCCTCTCTTCCCTCCACGTTTAGCTCCCCCCCACTTTCTCTCTCTATATTCTCTCTCTAAGACGCCCTCGTTTCTCTACCACTCTCTCTCTTCCCCTTTCTCACATTTGGGTGTGCCATGGCTCTGCATCTCTGATTAGTAAGCTTCCATAACCTCTGAACTTCCAAATGCAGATATCTCACACTCTCTCATCCTCCATGCCTCATCTTTTTATCATTTTCTGCTCTCTCTCTCTCTCTCTCTCTCTCTCTCTCTCTCTCTCTCATGTCTTTCCCCCATTGAAGTGCAGAAAATCCCTCTGTCAACCTCCATAGCTTCAAAGCTTACCATTTTCCATTCTTGCATTGTTTACCATACATATCCCCTACTTCTGTCTGCAATCTACATCTCTCTCTCTCTCTCTCTCTACTGCATTATGCTGCAAAACCTCAATCTACCATTTTCTATGCCTCTTGCCATCTTCCTTGTCCTTTCTCCTATTACCTAATCAGAAGATCTATGACCTTCTAATATTTTTTACAGCAAAACTTCATTGCACTCTCCTCAGAATACCCTATCCTCACTCTTGCATTGTGTTCTACTAGAAGGTCTTTTCAGCATTGCCTAACCCTAAAGAAAATGCCACTTGAAGATATATCTAACAGAGCCCCAAAGTTCAGGTTACATGTAGATTTGGCTGCTGAGTATGCTACAATCCGCAGCACAAAATCAAGTGGTGTGACCGATGTGCCATTGGGTACTCTTCGATCACAAGGGCGAAAATGTATTGACCTCTGGACGAATGGATTCATATACCCTATTGACCCGCTCACCAATGCTCCACCTCATTTTGTTAATATCACTACATTTCTTAGTTATGTAGGTGATGGAGCTAATGGTCTATTTGGCTACTGTAGGAGGCTTTCTTTTGTTGCAGCTCAGGAATCGCATTCAAGACTGCATTTCCGAGGCTTATGGCTTGAGTTGCAGAAGCAACACAAGAAGGACATTGATAGGCTTGAAGAAGTGGTGAACAACTTGAAAACTCAGAATCAGGAGCTCCAGCAGAACAACTTTTTGCTTAAGCAGGCCTTTGATAATGAACGGGACAAGGTGAATGCAGCCAAACAGGATGCACGAAACAAGCAACGACATCTTGCAAGCCTGAAGAAGCTTCCAGTAGGCTTTCGACAACGGAAAAGAAAGCGTCAGTCCCTAGAAACCTTGGCAATCCTAAGTGGAGCAAGAAAACGACGTGTACGAGCAACAAGGTAACTTCTATTCTTGCCATTGTTTTGCAGGCCTTTCTGTTTTGTGAAACATATTGATGTTATTTTGTATTTATGTTCCATGTAGAGATATTGCTGGGGATATGATGGGATATGAAGGTGGTGCTGAGGAATGTAGAGCAGGCATATTGAAACATGTTGTTAAGTTATCAGACATATATAAGCTGCTAGAAGATCCCACATGCAAAATATCTAAGCAAATCCGAAACAAAATTTCTGGAGAGCTGCAAAATATGGTAAGCCCCATACAGATTATGGATGCATGTGATAGTGCTGGTGTCAGTAGGAAGGGATATGAAGCCATCTACAGGGTGTTTACACTAGGTCATCGTGCTAAAGGTTTTCTTCGACCCATGCTACCAACTCCATACAGTGTAACCATGGCAAGAAAAAGTGCAAACTCAGAAATTGCGACCATGTTAGGTGGCTACCGTCATGTGGAGGATGCTCTGCCTGTATGTACTACAAAGGTATTTGAATACAACAAGTACAACAATGTCTTTATTGATTTAAGGACCCTTCAAAGAGCTATGATTTCTTATTATGGTCTAAGCATTGAGGAGTGCCAAGGTCAGGCTGTGTTTGTGTTAAAGCTTGATGAGTGTCAAATTGTAAAAGGACGAAAATTAGAAAGAGTCAGCCTAACACTTATGAACAGGGCTATGAAAGGAAATCTGGAACAGGATGATAATCTTCTTGACTGTAGTGCACAAGCCTCAAATTCCAACAAGGGAAGTCAATCTCAGGGAAAAGATTACTATGGAGTGCAATCAGAAAAGAATATATGGTGGTTGGCAGCATTTGAGCTTCCACAGGAGACGAATGATACATTGCGATGGTACCTTACCCGAACAGGCATCCCAAATGTCATATCATTGCAATCAAAAGGAGAAACTTTGCATGTGGAAGATGCAGGAACATTTACAGTTGAGTGGCACATGGCAGGTGATTTAAAGACATTGAAGTGTATGTTGGGATGCAAGCTAGGAGCAAATACTTTTTTTCCATGTATTTATTGCTGCCATTCAAAATCAGAGTATATTGATCGCGGCAAAGCTTCAGGCAAGGTTGCAGCCACCAAGACTACCAAATCTCATGCAAAGGGCAAGAAAAATGTACAACCAACTTCAATGAGTGCAACGCAAAACAAAGATCCAAAGAAACCTATGCAATGGGTTAATGGCATCATGAATTGTAATACCAATTGTCCGCCTAATCGTGATCAAGAAGATATCTCATGGAGCCCTATATTAGAGATTCCACTTTCCCGTGTTCATATTTGCACGCTTCATGCTAGGTTACGCATAATGGACAAATTACTGAAGTTACATATCAATTATGCATGGAATATGGAGCCTGAACATCTTCGCAATGAATGCATCAGTAAGCTGGAAGATGTCCTTTCAAGTGTGGGGCTTCATGGTGGTGCTGTAAAGCTGACTAAGGATACTAAAAAGTCAGGACCGGGTCAGGATAATCCAAACAAAATATGCATGGGTGGGTCCAAAGCAAGACACCTTCTCTCAAATTACGAGGGGTACAATAGTCACACAAAATATGAATTATGGAAGGCCATTTGTGAATGCACCACTTATCGTGGGAATAATGCAGAGCTTGGTCTCAAGCGGGCAAGGCTGTGGGAGTCACTTGACAAAATGATTCAATTGCTAGAAAAGGCTCCACTTGTTGCCGAGGAGATTGCAAACTTGAAGACTGCAATACATACATTTACTCAGCAAATGGTTGATGCATGGGGAGAAACACATATCACCCACTATATGGTATTTACCTTTCTATCTATTTACTGATATTAATCGCCAAATAGTAAAATTCTGATATGATCTTTGTTGCAGCACATTATATTTGCCCACGCACAGTTTTTTCTCGACGAATATGGTCCAATGGCAATTTGGAGCACCCAAGGAATGGAGCGCTCTCATTATCAAGCTAAGGCAGCATACTTTAAGAACACGCGACATGGTGGAGGTGGTAAGGAAAAAAGTAATGCCTTGCATGAGATGTTTAATTGGTTTTATCGCAGTTTGGGAGGTCGACGCCGACAGAAACCAAAAGGGCAGGTGTCATTACTACGAAGGGTTGTAAAAAATGTCAATCTGCAACGAGCAATTGCATGGCGAGCATCAAGTGCCGTGCATGGGATGCGTGAGTGGTTCGCTGCGCGGAGGCGTATGGGTCGAAAATGGGTTCCATATTAGAAAATTGTAACCTTTTTTAAGTTAGAGCTTTTTTTATTAATGTCGAGATTTTTTTTATTAATAAGTTATTTTTCAAAAACTATATAAACCTGTGAAAGTGAGTTTTAAAATTACATTTTCACGTTCATTCAGTCGTGTAAGTCAATGGATGGCTAGAACTAAGCACACTGCACGCAAAACTGAGAACCCAAACGTACCGTCTGGTGCACACAACTTAATACACGCAGTAGCCGCGGCACAGGCATTTCAACAAGTGCAAAAACGTATCAAAAAGAAGCATACAAGCATGGACAGAGAGGTAGAGACCAGACAGGAAGATGTACAGCCGGATGTGTTCTCAGGACTGGACAATATTGAGGATGTCTCCAAGCAGCCTGGAGACACCAGCTCATTTAGAGCCACGCGTACACCATTCCCCCGACCTCTCTCAGATGCTGAGCAGCAGGAGCGTGTGCTGGAAGAGCAACAACGCCAGATTGATGAAGAGGAGCATAGAAGAAGAGAGCAACAGCAAGCCCTATTCCCTCAGCAGCTATAAGAGGAGCTAAGGGTCGCATTTGAGGAAGACCAGGAAGCACTTCTGTGTATTGAGCAAGAGCAGTTTCAACAGGCTGCTGACTTCTATGAAGCAGAGGAAATAAGCCATCGTGAAGAGCAGGATAGGCTCTTAGCACAAACACTACATGAGGAACTTGAGAGGCGTCAGCCCCCGTCTCCACCTAAAAAACAAAGAATAAAGATTCGTGTCAAGAGAAAGAAGGAACGTGCAAACAGGCAGCAAGAGGTGGAGATGGAAGATGAGGATCGACGACAAGTAGAGGAGCAAAGGGAGAGGGAAAGACTGGAGCAGGAGGAGCAAAGGGAGAGGGAAAGACTGGAGCAGGAGGTGCAAAGGGAGAGGGAAAGACTGGAGCAGGAGGTGCAAAGGGAGAGGGAAAGACGGGAACAAAGAATTCAAGAAGCACGCAGATTAAAACAAGAACAAGAAAAGAAGAAGGCAGAAGCAAGTAAGAGAAGACTAAATCTAGATCCAGCCGAGCAAGAAAGGCGAAAAAAATTTAGAAATGATAGACAACCATGGGAAGAGAGGTCGCATCCACCACCACCCCCCGTAGCCAACAAGAAGAGAAGATGGAAACCAGGGACCGTGGCTCTGCGAGAAATCAGAAAGTACCAAAAGAGCACAGACCCCATCATGGCGAAGGCCCCCTTTGCAAGAGTTGTAAAAGAAGTCATCGACAAGTACAGTGACAGGGTCACTCGGGTACAGAGTACGGCACTGGAGGCCCTCCAAGAGGCGTCAGAAACAATTTTGGTCTCTCTGTTTCAAGATTCGGTGCTGTGCCATGCTCACGCCAAAAGGGTGACCCTAAAGCCTGTTGACATGGCACTTGCACTACGTTTACGTCAGGATAAAGCGCTCCATAAGGAAGGCTTTATAGGATAGGATTAAGCTTTTAGGCGGCGGCCTTTGTGCCTTTTGTAATCTCGACATTGTAATACATTTTTTTGAATCTATAAGATATTGTCAATGACTCGTTAACCAACGTATTCATTTGTTTCAACTGTTATAAAAGCAGACATTTCATTTCTTGTACTGTTGTTTGAATGAGAGAAACTGTTGATCATGTATTAAGAGCCTTAGTTAAACAGGAACAAAATTTATATTACTGATAAGGTGATTGTGAAACATTATCTTGTTATACGTGGCATTGTTGTTGGCACTGAACAGAGGATCCTTACATAGTGCAGAAACAAAATTATATTGAATTTATTTTCGGTCCGAAAAAAAGGCTTAAAGCTCAATAAGGCCTTAGAAAAGCTCAGGGACAAAAAAAAAGTTATTTGGTGCTCAAAATCACCTGGTGAAGTCTGGCATTAGATAGAACATTTTTTATAAAAGCAACAGTTTTCTTTTTTTTTATGGTTCTAGGCAGAGTAATCATCAAAATAAAGTGCACAATGCATTTTTTTGTGAAAAAATGATAAAAAAAGGGCTGTGCGCTACGGCGCGAATTTAAGCCTGCCCTGCATTTTGAAAGGCTGAAATTCGCGCCGTAGCGCACAGCCATTTTTTTTAATTTTTTGACTCTATCCAGGAGTATGTGCACTTTTTTGATGAAAAATATGCTTGCAAATATCAAAAAATATAAAAAATTCTGATTTTTTAAAAATTGTTCAGATTTTGTACTGCCAGATTTCGGCTGGATGTTAAGTGACATTCAAAGAACAAATATTTGATCATTATCAATGAAATTTCTTACACATTCACATGCCTGCCAAAAGTTTAGAGGGCACAGTGCTGACACATCAAATAAACAAGAGAAATGGTTCAGACTTCTTAGAAACATTACAATTAAAAAAGTATACATTTTGTATTGATTTCGTAGAAAGAAAATTACAAGTTCTTGAGAAGATTTCTGAGAGCTTCTTTAGCTTCGTCACTCTGTGTGGTTTTCTCACCTAGGCTATTAGCTATAATAATAGGATTGGTTACACCTTTGGAGATTGAAGTGGCACAGTGGCTTAGCACGTGGCCGGTGTAGTTGCCTGCAAATGTGTACATGGCTGCCTCCCTGCTAATAAGTATACATTTGTTTGCATTATTTGCTAGCCCATCTTCGGTGAGAACCCCACTTAGAGCTTTACACTTGATGAGCTCTGCTTGTGCCTCCTCAGAGTACTCTAAATGGATTACTCGAATAAATGATGGAGAGAGGCTAGGAAGGTAATGAATCAGGGAGGTGTCTCGTCCATCGGATTGCACACGAACTCCACCTCCACGTGCAGCAAACTTGTCAAAAGTATAAGCTTTCTACAAGAGAAAAAAATCAGGTGTTAGTAATAACTCACTTATAAATATGAAGGCACAACTTTGATTTAAACCCACCTCAATGTCATCATCACATTGGCTAATGCGTGGGTTGCATATGTCTATACTGCTTCCACGCTGCTCAACTGATGTATCTACATGCAAGCGCTTATGTGGTTGAAATGCTTCTTGAGGGACACTTTCATACTCTGCTGCTACATTTTCTATAGCAACAAGAGCATTGGAAACAGTTGCCTCAATTGTACGTTCTGTATCATAACCTTGGAATGCTAGCGCTTTGGTAAGATCATGGTCATCAATATCAATCTGTACACCTGCAGGCTGTTGCTCAAGTGTGTCTTCTTTGCAGAAACCAGACCCAATTGCTAATATGCTTAAGGCCTCATCCACCCTTAACCCCAAGGATTTACAAATGTCATCAAGGAAAAGAAATTCCTTGTTATCCATGATGATGGGATTCAAAGTGGTTACATCCAACTCAGGGATCTCTTCCACAATTTCATCCCCTTCGAGGTCACGATGAGGCTCTTCATCCTCAGTTGACCCTTGTTGGAGAAGCACCAAGGCCATGGACGCTTCAGCTTCTTCTGAGAAAACCTCTTCCACCTCGCCTTTGGATTCCTTCACAAGAGCTACTTCCTTTTTCACTGCCTTTCCCTTCTTTTTTTCTGTATCCCTGGCTTCTTGCAAAAACAGTGCTAACGTCATATCCCATGAAAGGAAGGTGGTGCCTACATTACCAACCTGCAATTCATAAACGGTGTCATCATCTTCGACCCTATAATTGCTAGATGTAAGCCCTTTCAAAAATCGGTTGAGCCTGAATCGGAACGACTTGTCACCATGGTACAGATGCCTGATTAAGTCCACTGGAACCCATTTAGTGGTGGATTCAGGCAATTGCACGACATATTGTGCCACTACATCATTCATGTCCTGGACCTGCTCTTGAAAAGCCTCTGCATGAAGGTCTATAGTTTTTTGCATATCGATCACCCCCTCAAAAATGGCGATGTTCTCACTTGCACCTGCTGAGAGCCCAATTTTCTCAAGTTTTGCGCGTAGCGAGTTAGAGCTTGAAGCCATGGCGGGATATTGAAGGGAAATAGAAACTGCAAGATCTTAAGAATGAAATGAGCTTTATAGAGCAAAACCTATTCTTATAAAGCATTCCACTATAAAGTTTAATAAATTTATAGAACATACTTAAAAATTTTAAATTTAACAAAATTAAAATCCAAGTTGCAGTGAAATACAGAGGACATTGGGACTATGGTGCAATCAATAATTTTGTATTCAGAAGTACACCGCTACAAATTATCGCCCAAAATCACTCAAAATGTTACCTAAGTCTGCAACTTAACAGTCTTTCAAGCTAAGGACCCTAGGGGGCTCCAATGACACACAGAGTGTATGTTTCTCTGACCTTTGACGCATGGGTCGATTAGAAACAACAAACTTGAATTGGTTCCTTACATTAAAGGACATGACAATACGATCTCTCAACTGAGCAAAATTCCAATCATCATTAACTACCACTGTATGCTCCTCTCCTGGGTGAACTTCAATATGAAGTTCTACCTCCTCCCTAGCATAGAGATCAGAGTCCAAAGCCTCCCATTCACCATGCGAGCATTTCCACCTTCTAATAGGGTAAACCATAGTTAGATTTTGCTTGCCTATCTGATACCTGCATCTTACCATTGACATTACCGCTGAGCACTTTATTACATCGCCCTTATGTTCTGCCACCTTGGTGGTCCAGTCGCCTTTTAGAAATGTATCTAGAGCTTCAAAGGCCCCATCTTTGCTTATCCACATTGTTGGGGTGCGATGGAACTTGCCTGCTTTGAAAATAGCAATAAACACATGTAAAGGCATGAAAAGAGATACACTTATCCTGTGGGATCCATATGCAGCCTTTAGGCTTGACTGAATGTCATGGAAAATCCTGCGCTGAAAGCTCTCCATTGTAGTGGGGTCTGGAATGGGCCATTCCGGGCTATTTAGTGCAGGAGGAGAAATTGGCTCAAGTGCTCCAAACCTTCCCCTCTGTGGCACAACATATGTTGCAGCAATGAAAAATACTCCTCTATTTGCAAGTTCGGAACTTGTTTCCCCAGCATACATAAGCCTACCTAGATCAACATGACATGCTTCGAAGGTCCCTGTAAAACATTCTAGAGGCTGCCATTCCACACATGTTGAAGGGAAAACATCTGCATACAATAGAATACATTGGAGTTCTTGATATTCACATAGTCTTCATGCAAGCATTTCTCCAAAGCAAAGAAACATTAAACAAGGACTGAAACTTACAGTTAGTTGGGAACCGTGGTGAGTTCTCATCTTCAAGATGTATTTGGCTTGAGGTGTAAACATGTTGCACCTTTGCAAGCCGCTTTCCATCCTTGTTGCAAACTTTGAATTCTAAGATCCTTCCTTTCCAGTGATGGCTTGTGGAAGCCATGTGCCTTCGAGGAACCTTGTGTGCACCCCTCAAACTGGGCTGCATTGTTATCCACATGAACCGCTTAAAAACGGTAGGAATCCAATAACCTTCATCATCCTGTACTGTGGAAATAGCCATGGACTCGATAGTGGATGATGGCCTGCGTACACACTGAAGAGCCATAGATGGCCCAAATGAAAAGAAAGTGAATGTTAAGAATATGGCAAAAAAGCAAATACCTGCTCAGAGACAGAGAGAGAGAGAGCTAGCTAAAGCTTCAAAGAAGTTTGCTGCAAATCCATACACACACACACAATACACACACACACACACACATGCACACACACACAGAAAGCTAAACCTTCAAAAGAAAGCAAATGAGAGATTGCATTAGGTGCCTGCATGCAGAGAGAGAGAGAGAGAGAGAGTCTGATAACAGAGCTTCCTCTAGAGAGAGAGAGAAGGGCTGATAACAGAGCTTCCTCTGAGTAGCTGGTAGCAAAGAGCTTTCCTCAAAAGAAAGCTAATGAGAGATTGCATTAGGTGCCTGCTTGCACACAGAGAGAGAGAGACCTAGAGATAGAGTCTGATAACAGAGCTTCCTCTAGAGAGAGAAAGAGGCTGATAACAGAGCTTTCTCTGAGTAGGTGGTAGCAAAGAGCTTTCCTCAAGTTGGGGATGAAGATAGGGCTGCAAGTGAGGGTGTAGTGAGTGGTAGATGGGGAAAGTGGGTTAGTCTTAAAGGGAGGAGAGAGAAACACGCCCCTACTTTTGGAGGGAAGAGGGAAGTGAGGGGGGGTAACTTTTTGAAACTTTTCCTTTAAAAAAATATTTAAAAAAAAGATATTGAAGATTTTCTTTGCTGGCAGATCTGAAAAAGGCAAGATTCCACCTTTGACCACAAGATTTAGGGTCTTAATCAACCCAACGTTTTTGTACACATGTATTTTTCCTATTGGCCTTCACACTAATCATCTCCTTAATCTCATGGCAGCTTAAAGGGCCCCCATAGACCTCAACCTTCCCCTAATGAATAAAAGCTCTCTTTTCTGCATAGATCTTATAAAATCTCTCTTTTATGAATAGCTCATGCATAAATAACCTATCTTTTTCTTTATAACCTATGTATGTAATACACTCTATGATTTCCTAGATCATTATACTAGAGCACAATACTATGCATAATAGTCTATTGTATAAGACTATTTAATAGACTCTTGTGCATAAATTCTTGTATATAAGACTATGCAATGTAGCATGCAAGAGGTTGATCGTCGTAACATGCAACAAAGCCTTCTTTAAACCCGTGAGTATGTACAATTCCCATAGACCATATGGCTGGTGCGCTACTTCTGTGAGCTTTCTTGGGGAATCCACCCGCTTCTGTGCGTCCACACATTCTTCTAGTGGTGGTGTCTCCGCATCTTGCATTGGTTGATGTGTTTTTCTGGCAAGGCCACTTCGCCTTGTTTTCCTTTTGGGCTCATCTTCATAAAACTGAGCTGTGGTTCCAGGTGACAGATAGGCTTCTACTTTTTCGGGTACTTTTTCTGCAATGCATCTTTGCCTACTTCTCTTCTACCCAAGTAGATACTGCCATCGGCTCTATGTGTAGAGACTTATGCATACACTCTGAGCATTGAGTCTTATCCATAGTCTATACACATAGACTCTTATGCATAAGACTATGCACATACTTTCTTATGAAAAATCTTACATGTGGACTCTGTGAATGGGACTCTATGCTCTTTTATGCACAGTCTTACTGGTAAACTCTATGCATATGATCTCTATCATGGCACTTTAAATTTAAAAATAATTATGAATAAATACCTTTCATGGACATATCTTCTTCTTTTTTGTAGAATCTATATATTATAGTAGCTAATATATTTTTATGTATAGGGTCTTCTTGAGGATATCCAACCAATTTCTCTCTCATAGAAAGTTTAACTCTTTACTCAATTTTACTTGTAAAAGTATGCTCACCATCTCCCTTACTTAGAGATCATATGCCACCCTCACATGCATTATGGTTTTTAAATTTTCACTAAAAGGAATCAAACCAATACTTGGACATATAAAACGAGAATGTTTAGTCTAAAAGCACTTGGGCAAAAATCCAGAACCATTGGAATAGTCATTGGGCGTTCACCTTTTTTTTGCACAATGGGAGAAAATTGGGCTATCAATTCTATTTTATCCCATTTTTCCCATCATAACTTTATAGGTACTTAGATGATGATGGTATCAATAACCGAACATGTTAACACAATTAATTAAAAGTGAAATTCATCACAATGAAAAAAAGATCAATGACACAAAGGTTGACTATATTAAGAGAGTTTAATATAAGGAAACCATTGGAAAAAAATGCAATAAATATACCATACAAATTGGCTACGGATAAAAGCCATTTTGAGTTTGGAAACTTTAATCACAATGAAGCAAATATTAATGACAAAAGGCTAATTATAATAAGAGTGTTTTGTAGAAGGAAACCATTGGAAAAAAATGTAGCCAATAAACAATAGAGAATGGCTATGGATAAAAGCCATTTAAAGGTTAGACATTTCATTTAAACTTTTTAGTTGCACATGGCCACGGTTCATGTAACATAATCCAAAAATGCTAGCAAAACTAACATAGTTTAAACATAATTTAGGACTTACTTTCCATGATTGTTGCTAAGAAGGGCCTCTATAAATAATAATGCATTCTGCTTCGAGCACCCTTTGAAAGAGAGCTTCCAAATCTTGTTGCTAAAAAGGGTCTTCATAAATAACAGTCCATTCTTCTTCATGAACACTTTGCAAGAGAGCTTCCTAACCTTCTTATAATGTAAACTCATATTCATCCTACATGGGGGTGGTCCACTTCTTCAAGCTACATGCATACATTCAGAAAAAAATAATTTTAAGTTGTTATAAGATTATCTAATAAAATAGAATTTTAGGTAATATATTTATGAAGACTGACATGGATATCTACTCCTTCATTACATGTAACATCTCCGGCTATAGGTTATTTTCATATTTTACATCCTTGTGGAGAACTAAGAAGGATATGAAGCACAGCCAAGCAACCTTAAGATTTTATTTTATGGAATGGATGTGGCTCCACTTTAAGGAAGAATCAAGTTTTTACTCCACTATGTGGCTAGCTAGCAGCATGACTTTAGCACTAAAAGCTTGTAGATAGTAGAGCCTGTGTGGCTAGCAACACGACTCTAGCACACATAATAGTGCCACTTGTGAAAGGTCCCTTATGCATAGCTTTAGTGAAAGAGGTCTAATTCAAGAGCCCTTGCATAATTCCTCTTGCTTGTTCAAGAGCTCTTATGTAACTATAGGCATAAGAGTTCTTATGCATACAATCTATGCATATAGGAGCTCTTACACAAGATATCTTACATAAGGAGAGCTCTCAGCTCACAATTGCACATGGAGAGCTCTCATAAGGAGACTTATGCATATGAAGAGCTCTCATAAGATCTCATAAGCCCTCTTATGCTTGAAGATGTACGTGTATTAAAGAGAACTCTCATAAGATCACTCTTACATGAGGATAGCACTCGGTCGTAATCTTTCATAAGGAGAGTAATGCACAAAGGGAGATCTCTAATAGATTAATAGAGATCTCATAAGCTCACTTTAACTCATAATGTGCATAAAAGAGAGATCTCTTTTATGTATAGAGATCTTATAGAAGCTCTCTTTCTCTTTATATCCTATGCATACAATACACTCTATTTATGCTCCAGTAAAAGCATAGAGCATAATACTAGAGCACAATACTATGCATAAGAGTCTATTTCACAATAATGTTTAGTAGAATTTTATGCATAGTTTCTTGTTCCCAAGACTATGTAATAGACTCTATGCATACAACTATGACATAGATTCTATGTGTAGATTTGTATGCATAGACTCAGAACATAGAGTCTTGTCTATAGACTATATGCATAGACGCATATGCCTATAGTATAATGCATAGAATCTTATGCATAAGACTATTTAGAAACTCTCTTATGTGTAGCCGCATACATCTCTATGCTCTCTTATGTGTTGTCTTACCTATGGACTCTATGCATAAGATACTATGTTGTCTTATGCACAATCTTAGAGTCCATAGTCTTACCTATGCACTCTATGTGTAAATTCCATAGACTTATCTCTAGCCCATGCACTTTATGCATAGATTCCATAGTCTTACACATGTCCAATCCACTCTATGCATAGAGTCCATAGTCTTACTCGTGGACTCTATGCACAAGATTATGTGTAGTCGTACCCATGGAATCTATGCATGTAAGACTATGTATAGAGTCTGAAACAAATAGTGCATAAAACAAATGCCATAGCACCTAAGGTTGTATCATAAGAAAATCTAGTGTGTTTATGGTAATGGAGAGCTTGCTTGCTTGTGGAGAGCTTGCTTCCTTATTTATAAGATTCAAAGACAGCCTAGAAACAAAGAGAAAAATAAATAAAGAAAACATTAGAATTAACAAAGAAGATAGCAAGAGAACTTTTGCATGCCCTCATGCTCTCTTGCATAAGAGCTCACGAAATTGTGCATGCTCCCAAGCCTTAAAAACAAAACTACCACGTACCAGGGGGTGCAACCATAACCATAACCATAACCATGATAGGAAAAAGAGATACAAAAGATGTTTTGTTACTCGTGGGATAGCTTGGTTTAATGCCTCGAGTGTGATGCCAAATTGTTATACAAAACCTCTAAAACAACAATATATAGCAAACAATTTTTTTTTTGACAAAACATGCCAAATTCTCATAGAAAACCCTTAAAAAAAACAATACACATAGTTGACGGGATTTCTATTTGCATGGAGGATATCATGTTATTTTAACACAAACTTCAAAATACTTGTAACTAGGCAACATATGCAATATCTTGAAGTTAAATGAGAGTTTCCCTAACAATTATAAATGTGAGTTTTGCATACCATCTTATTGTCCTTATTCTCTATGTTTGGAAAGTTCCCAAAATCCAAATAATCATTATGATCACTTAAGGAAAGAAACGTGACACTATTGATTGCATAGAAAGCTAAGTGTGATTGGTATATATGTTCATATTCTTCAAAGTAGTCACTATAAAAATTAAGTGTGACTGGTATATATGTTCGTAATCTTCAAAGTATTCATTATAAAATCACAATGACTAGTAGCCACTATAAAAATTAAGTGTGGCTAGTATATATGTTAGCATTCTTCGAAATAGCCACAATAAAATTAAGTGTGACTACTATATATGTTAGCATTCTTCAAAGTAGCCACTATAAAATTAAGTGCGACTGCTATATATGCTAGCATTCTTCAAAGTAGCCACTATAAAATTAAGTGCCACTGCTATATATGCTAGCATTCTTCAAAGTAGCTACTATAAAATTAAGAGTGTGACTGCTATATATGTTAACATTCTTCAAAGTAGCCACTATAAAATCAAGTGTGACTAGTAGCATTCTTCAAAGTAGCCACTATATGCTAGCATTCTTCAAAGTAGCATTCTTCAAAGTAGCCACTATATGCTAGCATTCTTCAAAAAGTAGCGACTATATAATCAAGTGATAATTTGGTATATATGTTAACATTCTTCAAAGTAGCCACTATAAAATTAAGTATATATGTTAACATTCTTCAAAGGCTAGCCACTATAAAATCAAGTGTGACTGGTATATGTATGTTAACATTCTTCAAAGTAACCACTATAAAAACCATATGAAGTATTCTGTTAGCTTGTTCAAAACAAAAATGATTGTCAAGAAAAAGAAAGAAAAAATTTGTAATGTTTATGGATAACTCATTCTTGGGAAGGTAGTCATATTAGCTAGACACTACAATGAGATTAAGGCATGATTTCTATAATGAGACCAAAAAGAACATTCTTACGGCCTTTCAATCAAAAAGTAAAATTTAAATTTAAATCTACTTCGAATTTAAGTTTTTTATTCTAAACTTAACTGCGACAATGTCCTTGGGATTTGTAGTTCAAAAGCACTCGTAAAAGATGGTTTTTAGGTTTGAGAAGGGGCTCATACAAATGGGAATCTTTAATCTAGAAAGGGAATTCCAACTCATAATAGCCCAACTTGTTTAAGAGGAATGGCGATAAAGTAATAAAATTCAGATGTAGGGATTATTTAACATACTCTTAAATGCACGAGTTTTGAACCATGTAGAAGCCTGAGTGCACATACATGACAAAGTCCTTATTGGAGTTTTATGTTTCCGTTGTCAAAGATATGAAGAGCCACATTGAAGGTCAGGCTAGGTAATAGCATTAACTATAAACAAAGAGACTGGGTTACCAAACATAAGGCATTAAAGAAGATCAAAATATAGAGTTACAAAGTGTTGCTTAGCTTTTCCTTAAGTGGAATTTTATCTACGTTGAGCATGTCCATCCGCTACAAATAAGAGTCGAACCCGCGCGGGGACTCCCACCCGTTACCGACTCGGATACATTTTGGGGGGGAAATTGTTACGCTCGTGAATTGAATCAACTATTGTGGATGGGTCATTAAAAGAGATAATTGCTCTACGCTCCAAGAGCTGTGCAGATGGCTTAGTTTATCCCCCAGATGACCGAATAGCTGCGCCAAAGCTAATTCATCGCCATGGCTGTTGGTCGTTGTCAGGTAATCATTTGTCATAAGGTATCCCGGTTCGGCTTGCTCCAAAGTATCAGCCATCGCCAGCGCCTGCTCACAAAGAGCTTGAGGACTAATGTCCCAGTTTCCAACATGAGAATTATATGTTTGGTCTTTAAAATTGTGCAGCTGATTATTATCCCCATTTTTGGCGTCCATCTCAAGGTCGTCCGCCGACAGGAACGCGTGATGGGAGCGATGTGCTAGTGTCTTTGGGCTTAATAAATACTGGGGATCAGTACCAGTGTTTTCAAAGTGGAAGCTTGTGGGTGTTGCATCAACGTGCTTGTTTACTAAATTGATGGGGACAAAGTCGTTTGATGTAATAGAGGAAGTAGGCGCTGCAATACTAACTTGAGGAGAATAGCTTAATAGTGGTATTGAGAAAGGAAATGCAGGAGGCCGTGGTAGAAGCAGCCTATCTTTCATGACACCGACATGATCACTAGGCATTGGGCTGGCAGTACCCATAGTATTATTGCCCTCTTCTAATTTGTGCTGTAGTCTCTTCTTCGTGCAGGAGTTGCAAAAGTTCTTGATCTCGTTGTCGGTGCGACCCGGCAGGTGCGACGCTATTCGCGACCACCTGCACTACAAGCACAAAATCAATCAAGCATTCTAAAAATAATAATTAAGGCCTTAACAGGGCTTATAAGATCCTCATGTACTTTAGCATGCATTCGGCACCTGTTACCGAGCAAGTTGTGGAGGTGTATGATGAGCTTCTGCTCAGTTTCGGAGAAGGATCCGCGTTTGAGATCTGGCCGCAAGTAGTTGATCCACCGCAACCGACAGCTCTTACCACATCGCTGCAACCCTAATTCAGTAAAAACAACATGCCGGTACGATAACCTTAAGACATAACAAACATTCTCTGTCTCTCTCTCTCACACACTCACAAATCCCCCTCCCCCGGGCCCACACACACCACACACACACACACACAGTTTACCCACACTTCTATACCTATCGACGCACCACACCCACCGTTCTGCTCGTTTGGAC
Source organism: Cibotium barometz (assembly GCF_041138505.1). Taxonomy (NCBI): domain Eukaryota; kingdom Viridiplantae; phylum Streptophyta; class Polypodiopsida; order Cyatheales; family Cibotiaceae; genus Cibotium; species Cibotium barometz. Next base: position 22,820,181 of record NC_141053.1, on the reverse strand, counting down.
GCACGCACACACCCCAGACACCAACTAGCCTACCTGCCATTTTGGGCACTGAGCTCCAACATCCGACCCCGTGGATGCTAATGTGGCGCAACAACCTCTCATCCTCATCAGGTGACCACAGCCCTCTTGTCAACTTCTGCCTTTGGCAGCAATTGTGGCGCCGACCCATCAGATCAAAATGCCAAAACCGCTCACCTAGTTATACGATTTTTGCAAACAATCCGAAGGTTATGAAAATCTCAGAGCTATTAGTCACAGACTCACAAGACCAAAAATTCACAAGGACAATCTGAGAGCGATTAGTAAGTAAGTCACAGACTCACAAGGCCAAAACTCACAAGGTCGTATCAATGGTGTGTGGTGAGGTTATGTAGAACGTAGGCTTCGGCAAGTTCGGCGTTTCTCATGTACTTGCATGTGCAAGAGGCAGCTAAAGGTCCTAATGCTGTCTTATCAACCTAGCGCTTTCTTGGACAAAGTGTGGCAGTTGTTGTTTTTAAAATGAAACGGAGCATCGTCAAGCACTTAACGTTTCATTTAGAATATGGCGGTGAGCGAACTGGCACTTTCGCCTCACATAGCCCTTCATTCAAGTTCATTGTCTAGACTCTCTACAAGAAATTAAGATACTCAAGCCCAAATGTACGGCCCCCATGTTTAAATCAATCAAATATATTCGACAAGAATTATAGAGTTAGAGTATACTGTGTCTAGACCCTATCCTAATTTTCACAGGAAATTAAGATAGTCAAGCCCAAATATGCTGCCTCCTCGAGAAGAATTAGAGTTGGTAGTACCTTATTTGATTTTATTTATTTTTTAAATGTAGGGTAAGAGTATTTTGTTTTTTCCAATTGCTATTACTTCCTTGTACCACATGTAGTCATCAAAACTTCAACTACACGTGATGAAGCTTACCAATAGCTTTCAATGTTCAGCTAGCGAATCCATTTTGAAAGTTTTCAATGATTTGAATTGGAATGGCACCTAACCCATATCATGTATGTGATAACTATCATCATCTCCTATTCATACATGTATGTCATGCTAACTATTATCTTTTAAGAGCTTTCAAATTACTTTTGACGATTGCATTTACAATGGTACTTTCCCCATATCATGTATGTCAACTATCGTCTCCTATGCATACATGTATCTCATGGTAACTATTATCCCTTTGTTTACTTAATACACTAATGATCTATTATAGTTCCTTTATATTAACTTATATCATCTCTTTTACATGTTAAAATGTATTTTAAGCTTATATAATCATATAGAACCCTGTAGAAGTTAATCAATGCACTCTAAACATTTTTTGATCTACTTTAGGAGACGTCATAAATACCTTAAGCTTAGCACAGGTCTATAGGAGCTTTTATTTGATCTTAATCTCTCATGTTATTCTATTAAGAAGTCATTCATCTTTGTTGAAGGATCTTTTAGATCATTCGATAACATGTAGCAATATATGAACTTCTCAAAGCTTAGTGAATCTCTTATATGTGTTCAAATCAACGAGATTTTTGTGGCTAAGACACACTCATACTACGCTAATTTGATTGCATTGTGTTGCTAAGTCTAAGATGAAAGATTTGTTCAAGGTTTGAATATCAATTTAAGTCTAAGGCTCAACATGTGGAAAGATTTGTTACATTAGATTAAATTAGTGCAAAGCAGGACCTTGAGAGCTACTTCAAACATATAGAGGGGTGAGATGGTTCTTCATAATGACAATGATTTGAGTGCAAACTAGGGTTATATTGTTGATAAAAAAATCAAAACATGGAATAATTAGAATGTCCTTGGAGCTCCTTTTTTTAATATTTTTGTTATAAACCATGGTCGAATGTAATATGAATTGACATGTTCAAATGCTATGGCCCATAGAATGTGTAGCTTAGAATATAAGATCAAGGCAAGCACTTATGATTAATACCCAAGATACTGGCTTGGAACACATAGATTGCATGTAAATTTGAACAACCTTTTTATGGTAAAACACCTTGATTTCACTCCAAATGAGGTAGTACCATAGTATGGAAAAGATTGGATGATTCACTTAGTTATGTTAGCCAAACAATGCCATAGCACAAATGTTGTTCCCCTTTGTGATAGATTGGGAGACATAAAGGCTGATAACAACAGAATGCCTATATGATGATGCAATCCTTAACAAACAAAATGAAGTGGAATTTCACAAATTTATGAAAAAATTATTTGGCAATGAGTCCACGAGTAGGTGGGTAATGCCTATTGATCAGATTAAGCCATGTATGGACTACATTGTAAATGATATGTTTTTTTCAAAAACACTTTTGCAAACACCACCATCAACAGCATAGTGCATAAAAAACACTTTTTCGATAGAAAAATGTTGTAAATAAATAGACACATCTTCTATAAAATGCACTACTACAAAGATAAATTTTCATGTAAAAATAATGCCTTTTTTTCAAAGGATCACATGAAAAAGAAAATAGAACGAAGACTATTTCTCCCCAAGATCTTTGTGGGTAAAATATCTCTACAAAAACTTAGTTTCCTCATGGTAGTGTTGTACATGGTGATGATAATAATTGTTCATAAGCTCAAAGTTTTGAATGGTTATAAACAATAGTATTAGAATATCCCAAACAACAAAAAATATTAGGGACACATATTAGAAATGTTGTTACCCTTTTCCTCATATATGTAGATGGTGTGGTACTCTTGGCTTGCTTAGGATTCTCAAAAGTTGATGATTATTTTAGATGACCTTTGCATACATAGTTTGGTGATGACCTTTTCATACCTAGTTTGGTGAATGTGATATATGTACAAAAGACCAAAATCATGCTTACCAAAACTATGAAATAGTACTTTACAAAACTTAGTATGTGGAAGATGTCATAAAAATACCTTTTAATACCTTCGTTTCAAGATATCTTTCAACCGTAGATGGTGGTAATGTACACTCCCTCGGATTAAGACAAGAGCTCAGGAGGTTCACCTAAAAATATGTAAGTGTAGCACGTGAGTTGATCGGGAGAGGTATATTAATTCAAAAAAGTTACAGAATTACATTTTCTAGAGGGATTTTTAAAACCAATTTTGAAAAAAAAAACCCTATAAGTTTATTAAGAAAAAGGGATCATTTTATTTATGAAAGTATGTAAGCATAAGGGGTTTTTTAAATACCTTGAACACACGTGATACATAAAATTTCCTAGAGGTGAACCCTACGAGGACAAGAGTAAGTATAATAAAGTTCTATGGGACTATATGGGCCATGGGCCTTGGGCATGGCCCAATGTGAAGGCCAAGGACATTAATAACCGTGAAATGGTAGACAAAGTATAAAATAAAATTTTAAGGCCAAATTGTAGATAACTTATAAACACTTTTATCATCTTTACTCAATGTCAATCAAGTCTTGCTCATGCAAGTTTCCATGGTGACCTTCACCCATGTATTGGACTCCATGATCCATGTCCCATGTCTTTGACTCTATGTAAATGATGTCCCATGTTTCCAACTCCACATTAACAAGTCATCTCCTTCCTTCCCTATTTCATTGATATCAGAGCTCACGCCTTTAATCCATTTCTAGCATTTTCTTGAGTTTTCTTGATGTTCTTGATTTTCTTGAATTCTATTCAAATCTTCTTGGAAATCTTAAGTATAATAAGGATTTTCTTCAATGTTGGAGGCTATGGTCAACATGGTGATCAATTCATGCATATTTGGAAGCATTTGATTGAAAATTTGACCAAATTTGACGTAGCGAATCAAATTTTGTGGGAGGCAGATGTGGTTTGGGCAAGTTGAGTGTACTCTGGACAAACTTTTGTATGGCATGGAGTTTCTCTTCTTCTTTTCCTTCTTTCGCCTCATATTTTTTAAGTTAAGTTGGATTTGGAACAAGATTGGCTACTATTGAATCTTTGGATGGGATTAGGCAGTCATGGAGCTATGATTTGATGCTTTAATGGAGAAGAATGGCTGTCATTCATTTTTTTTCACCTCCACTATGTTGTACAATTTGACCACCTACACTTGGTGATTTCTTTGCAACCCTAGCCACAAGTTTGGTGTTGTATGCCCTTGATATGACATAAGGTGGCAATTTCTGCATTTTTCACCACCACGATTGTGTTGTGCGAGCCCGCCCCTTGCGCCTTGTGATATTTTGTAAATCGTAGCTCTATAGTCCATTTATCTTATGTTGAATGGCTTAAACTTCATAAGAAAGATTCTAAATTCATCATAATCATTAGCTAGCATTAGTCACTCTTTGTTTTTTGAAAAGGAAAAAATGGGCTACATTCCTCCATTTGGGGTTTCATGATGGAGTTTATGCTTAATAAAGTAATAATGCCTTGATTCAAGTCTCTCTTGCATGATTCACACTATATCTACCAAGAATTAAAATAATGGTGCAAGAAATCAGGGTTTCTTACCATTAGCCATTAATACATGCCATTGGGAGTGCTCAAATAACATTATAAACATTAATGATGTCAATAAGAAAACCATTCCACCACATTGGCCAATTAATCAATATTAGTTCTTAAGATACATTTGTTTGCCAAGAATCACTCTCTTGAGAAATCCTATGATTGATAACATGCATTTGGAAACTTTATTTCCCTTGCCACTTGTCAATGGATGCTTCTTATGCTTAATTGCATACAATTAGCATGCTCGGGGGTGGTCACTCATAAATATGTGAGCGTAGCATGTGGCTTCAACAAAAGGGATTTTTTACTGCCTTTTTAACATATTTTTTACTCACAAAAGGGTACCATTTACAGGGGTATTTTTAGATTGAATTAAAAAAGGGTGTGTTTTATTAATGAAAAATTTAAAGATAAGGAGGTTTTTAATCAAACCTTGAACACATGTGATATAGAGAGTTTACATATAGTGAACCCCCCGAGTTAGCATGTCAGTATATTTGCTAAATCTTTGCAAAGCCACATGCTATGAGAAGCATTGAAGGGAATTATTGGTGCTTTGCTCAAGAATAGCATGTGAGATAAACTCAAATAACTTCTCTCAGCCAAGACCCTATGGTGTAGGCATGACAGAGGTGTACTGCGGCATGTCCAAGGGGCTATAACCTCTCAGGGTATCGGTCATGATCCTACATATATACATAAAGTTAGATTTTGTCTCACAAGCATGCATAAATCTTAATGCGTGCATACAACTAGATGCATTAAGCATGTATGCAAGAAGCATGCATAAATGTTAATGCAAGAAGCTTAATGCATGAATAGAACTAGATGCATTAAGCATGTATGCAAGAATCATTCATAGAGATAGATACAAGATCTAGATTCAAGAGGAATTCATGCATTAAGATTTATGCATAGAGTGAGATGCACGAGCTCTATGCATAGAGATAGATGCATAGAATCATGCATTAATATCTATGCATAGAGCTAGATGCAAGAAGCATGCATGCATTAAGCATGCATGCAAGAAGCATGCATAGAGCTTAATGCATGCATAGATATAGAAGCAAGAGCTTGCGTAGAGCTAGATGCAATACACTACATAAAGCTAGATGCATAGAGCTACATGCAAGATTTTGATGTATAGAGCTAATGTAAGAGCATGCATAGAGATAGATACAAGAGCCTCCTGCATAGAACCTGCATAGAACCTGATGCAAGATCCTACATTATTAATTAAGCATGTATGCAAGAAGCATGCATAGAGCTATATTCAAGAGCTAGATTCACAAAGCTTAATGCAGGCATAGAACTTTATGCAAGAAGCATGCATACAAGAGTTCAAGAATCCTATGCAATCTCTATGCATAAGCTTCATGCAAGCTTGCAAGAAGCCTATGCACAGATCTTGCAAGAAGCCTATGCAAGCTCTATGCATAAGCTTCATGCAAGCTTGTAACAAGCCTATGCATAGAGCTTGCAGGAATCCTATGCAAGCTCTATGCGTGAGCTTCTTGCATAAACTCTATACTTTGAAAAACACCTATATACGGCATGCTTTATCTACCCAACTCCCCAGCTCAGGGCCTCTTGTATACATGCAAAAACGAAGAAAAAATAACAAAAGCAGCAACGGTTTATGGTCCATAGCTCGAAGTGAAAAGATTGTGTAAAGATCTTGACCTACAAATACACACAACACAAGAAAACCAACAAGCACAAATCAAAACATTAAGCTCTATGCATGTAGCTTAATGTGAGAAGCATGCATAGATAAACCTAAGCTTGCATTGAGCTTGCATGAAGGCTTGCATAGAGGTAAACCTTGTTGAAATTAGGGCAATGTGATGAGCTATGGTGGATCAAATACTAGAATCAATATCATTAATAAAGTGATTAGTAAATAATTAAGATGTGATTAGTGATTAGTGAGTAATTAGCAAATAGCTTAATGTAGGCATGGATAATCAAAAACCAAATAGGCCAATGCCTCAATTTATAGAGTTTACATCCAAGCATCTAATCCCACTGATTTCTCCTTGATTCACTCCACCTCTCCCAGAATATCTCCACCTCTTTTCCTTGATTCTATCCACCTCTTCACTTTTTCCAAAATATCTCCACACTTCCTAAATTTTCTCATGCTACCCTTTATTCTCTCCCAGTATATTCTTCTCACCTTTTCACAGGTTCCCTCACATTTACAGATTCTCTTTTACAGCCTCTAATCAAGGGCTTGTTCTCGCATACACCCTATTCACTTGTATATTTCAACACCTCCCCTCAAGTGAATACTCCTAGTACACCTAGACCCTATACCAAGTTTCCCTCTTGATAGTCTGCGCGACCAGTGTCTAGCACACCTCCCCTCAAGTTAACTTAGCACACCTGGACCCTGTACCAAGTTTCTCTCTTACTTGATAGCCCGTGACCAGTGCCTCAAGTCCCTAAACTCATAGTCTTTGACACTCTCTCTCTATGTATCCAAGGCTTACTATAGTTGCCCGCGACCTTAACTAAAGTGCTCACATATACATCTATCACGTGGCCTACATCATCGGTGGCTCAAAGGTGGTTTTACTTTGTTGGGACAGGTGAAATTGGGTTGTGGGGTCTATCTCTCTTTCTCTCTCTCAGAGATTTTCACATGGCTCCTCAGTCTTTGGAGCCTCACATCTTCTCTTGTATTCAATCTTCTTGTCATGACTGCTTCTCTTCACGCCTCCGTCTCTTCTTTCAGTCTTCTTGGGGGGCAGCTTCTCTTCTCGTGTCCATGTCTTCCTTCAATGCTCCCTTTAGATCTTCTTGGTGTGGATCTTCCTCTTCGAAAGAGATGTTCTTCTTCTTTCATGGCTGGGGCCATGAGCTTGTCCGTCAGGTCTTCTTGCTCCAGGTGAGCAACATGTTTAAACATTTTGTTGACAGTTCTTTTGGGCTTTTGATGTTTATCTTATGTCATTATGCAATCCAAACCCAAATTTATGCGGGAGGTCTTACCTCTTGTCTTATGCTGGACAAGGGCAGTGTCTGATCCCATATTTACACTGATGTAATGTGCCCAATACATAATGCGTATAGCATTCATTCTTATGCACATTCCCAAATGCAACTCTGGCTGTGAATAATCTTGAATTTGAGTGAGATTTACAGGCATTAACCAAGGGTTAAATGCAAAATGATGATTATCACAATTTTATCAGCACAATTTTACCAAAAATTACATTAAATCAAGGGTAACCAATTTGTACGGAATGGTTGGAGTATCAAACCAACTCCAAATTGTAATCTAAAGTTATAAGAATCTGTATCAGATACCTAACGGTCAATTTGAACCCTCAATTGTATCAAAATACAGTGATTAGTATTGATTAATCATTGATTAGCACATTAATCCACTGTTTTGTGTGCAAAAAATAGAGTATGCGAGGAGTCCAGATATGGTGCCTTAGACTTCAAATGAGCTCAAATTCTTTCAAGTCCATCAATAGCAATGAATCTAGTAGAGGATTAAGCTAATAAACACAAGATTTGACCAAATATTGAATGCTTAATCTCTGTTTTACCAAAGTCACCTATAGATTTGATGAAGAGCTTGGATCTCACTGTATACTTGATCAAATTCAATTCTGACACTTCACCAGCTTGTAGAGCATGCTTGAAAACCCCCAAGGCTAAGGGGAATTAGGTCAATTTGATTTGAAGTAGACAAGAACTGTAAATTCATCAGAAAATCCTACGCTGCAGAAAATCGCGATTTCTTCTTGATGCACCAGCGGTTTGCGCTTGTGATTGGCTTAGCTGGAGATCCTATGGGTTGGCTATGTTGGGCTAGAAAGGTTTGGCCTAATGTTATGTATGCAAGGAGCTAGAGCTCCTCCACCAACTGGGGGTACAGAGGTGAGTTGAAAAAAGAGGAAAAATTATAATTAGCTACTAATCCTAATTAGCAAAATGATTAGCAAGATAATGGGCTCACAAAATGATGGATTCTAGGCATGGCTCTAATACCATGTTGAAATTAGGGCAATGTCATGAGCTATGGTGGATCAAATACTAGAATCAACATCATTAACAAAGTGATTAATAAATAATTAAGACATAATTAGTGAGACACATGTTAGCCATTGATTTGGACACTTGTTAGAAATCCATGTGAGCCCATTGATTTGAACACGGCCAAAACTAGGGCCTTATTAAAATTTTGGATTAGCCCCATTGATTTGAAAACTTGACTAAAACTAGGACCTTGCTAGAATTCCATGGTACACATTGATTTGGACACTTGGCCAAAACTAGAGCCTTGTTAGAAATATATGTTAGCCATTGATTCGGACACTTGGCCAAACCTATGGCCTTTTTTAGAAAGTAGGATTAGCCAAATTGATTTGGACACTTGGCTAAAACTAGGGGCTTCTTAGAAATCGATGTTAGAGGTAGATTTGGACACTTGATCAAAACTAGGGTAGCCTTACCAATGGGTAGGTCTACAAAACTAGGAGGCAATAGAAATCAAATTTTGAGGTGGATTTGGACACTTGTCCAAAAGTGAGGTCCTATTAGATCTGGACACTTGGTCAAATCTTTCGAAAGAATTAGAATTAGAGGGGTATGTATATATGGATGGTTAGGTCCTTAAAATTATGGTATGATGTGTGTCAATTTAGATATAGATTTAGACACCTAAGTAAATACTAAAGAAGTAGCATTGAATGGGAGAGGGTATGTAAAATTGGCTATTTCATATGAGATGTTTATGAGACAATTAATATATAGATTTGGGCAGTTGGCCAAATGTAGATATTTACACATAAATGGCTAGGTTCATAAAACTAGGATGTGATAGAATTCTAAGAGATAGATTTGGACACCTGACCGTTTCTTTAGAGAGTTGTGGCATTTGTAAGCAGGAATGGGATATGTATAAATATTTGGGTAATAATCCTAGAAAAAGTAGTCCATGTATTCGGTGGAGTTAAAGAATTTTTCCACCTGGTGACCTCAAAAATATTCATTTGTATGTAAATTTGGAAAATTGGTCAATTCTATTATCAAGTGGGAAGTGAAATAAGATGATACTAATAATAGATTATAACTTATATTCTACTAACTCAATTTGGACACTTGATCTAATTTGGAGAACTGAATCTATGTGTTTTTTATGTGTAGGGAAAATGTCATCTCAATTTTCACATGGAGAATGTGTCAAGTAGATCATCAATAATGTGATGGTAGAAATAGGCAAGATACATGCAACCCATGAGGAAGATATGTGCCATGGAGAAACACTTGGGAAAGACCATGTCCATGTGAGCATTGATAAATGCTTCAACCATGACATTGCACTACCATTCCCAAATTTAGATGCAAGTAAATTAGTCGATGCAGTCGGTAGCATTGTCAAGTGGTGTAAGAATTCTTTAGGGATCTTGGGTGTAGCACGTAATATTCAAGAAGTTCTGGGCTCAACCATGGATGGAGGACATGATTCAAGAGTAGTGCCATAGGATGGAATTTCAATCCGTGAGAGTTGGAGAGAAAAAATTGTGTTATTGTAGGGCAAAGAAGAATGTGTTGGGAAAGGGGTCATATTGTTGGTCTTTCCATTCAGCGTTCTTCATTGAAGAGGATTCCAATGATATGGATGACCAGATCCTTGATGAATGTGTTGATGCTCCAACTAAGAAGAGGAGATACTACATGGTGAAGAGGGAACCCAAAGTGTTGGGAATAATAGGGAATTCAAAGAGGACAACACTAGATGTTGTTTCCCATGTAACTACAAATTTTGATTGTTGCAGGAGAAAATGTTGCCAAGTTGATGATCGGATGCAATGATACAACTCCTAAAAGATTTTTGGGGGAGTTGCTTGCAATCTCACACTAATTATGTGTATGATTCCATGGAAATGGCATGCCGTGTGGATAGAGTGGGGACAAGACAATATAGCTTCACATTCAACGGTATGGAAGTATGTTCAAGGGCATGGTATGAGATGCATGGTATTCCAACTACAACATTTTACAAATATAGGGGTCAGCTTTGAGAATGGTATCCGAAGGTCAATGCATTGAAACAAGGGGATTTTAAGAAAGGCATGGGATCACACTAAACTAGGAAGAGCAATAATTCAAGAATTTATACAAAACAATTTTGAGAAGATGCCTCACAGGAGCAGGACTATGACAGATGGTTCTAGGGAAACCCAACTAGTTATTCCAGATGTCTACAAAAGCAGGTGGACATTTTCAATGAGGTTAATATGACAGTAAACAATATCAATAATAATAAAAATGTCAGCATCAACATTTGGTAGGATCTGGAATACAAAATTCAAGCATGTTAGCCTTGCCCAAAACAAGTGAGTTTTCAAAGTGCACTCTATGTAGTGGAATAAAGGATCAGTTGTTGGGAGCCACAAAGTGCCAAGATGAACGCAATAGGCTGATGTGTCAAAGAAAGGCTCACATGTTGCAACAACGTATTTGAAAAAATCTCTACTATGCTTGGAGCTCGACCTCACAATTAAATCCTGATAAGTACTTATGCAGAATACATGATAAGATGGACCAAAAGAAAACAACAATCCCGAGATTGAAGGTGAGTTCCAAGGAGTTAGATAAGTCAACACAATTGCCACTATCACTAATAGGAATGATAACCCATGGAGATGGACAAGGGCACTATGGACATTTTGCTATTAGCTTATGGCCATCTGATCCTGGAAATTTCATAAAAGGTTCCCTTACCTTGTGTCTAAGAAAACTTGAGAGGTGTGATAGATATGAGTATAGAGATCTTTCCAATGATGGTATGCCCATATCTACTAGCACATTGTTGAATGCTTTAAACTCTAGAAAGGCTCTTAATCAGCATTACCCGCATGAGGGTGGATACATCGGAGTTTGCTCAACTACATTGAATGATGTTGGGATAGCAACAGAAGTGTTGAACACAAATCCTCATTCAGAATTCAAGAAGTTGCCAGAGAATTTGATGTTGCAATTAGACAATTGTGCATCAGAGAACAAGAATCGGCATTTGTTTGCCTATCTATCATTGTTGGTTGCCAAAGGAGTATTTAAGATGGTCTAGTTAGGATTTTTGATGGTCAATCATACACATGAGGATATTGATGTAATGTTTAGCAAGTTTTCTACACATGAGGATATTGATGTAAGGTTTAGCAAGTTTTCTAAGAAACTAAGGACTAGCTAGACATTCACCTTCCCACATTTAATGAAAATATTCAAGGATAGCCAAGTATCTGCTCCAACCCCATTCTTGATGTCAAATGTCCTAGACTTCAAGGGATTCATTGATGGGTCCTTTTTTGATGGATAAGATGTGCTATTGGGGCACTCAAAACCATTACAATTTAGATTCTTCATGCACGAAAAGGTTCTAGTCATGCAATATAAAGTGCATACTAAATCCATTGAATGGATCCCAAAGGATGGTGGTATTGAATTATGGAAGAAGGATAGTGATGGTAACACAATACTACCGATAGGGGTTCCATGTGTCATTCCAATGTTTGAGTACATTAAAGATCACATAGATGTGGTAAAAGAATTAAGGATTACATACGATATAAAGCCTTTAGTATATACTTACCTTGACAATTTGCATGACATAATTATTTGCTCTATTATTTACAAGCAGATAGTGGGCATGATATACAACCAATATTAAAGGTTTAAAGCGGTCATCCTATAGGTGTGCAAAGGTAGACTTCTATTCATACATATATGTAGAAGATGGTAACTGTGGAGGCTTTGAGTAAACCTAAGCATGTTAAAAGCGCAAAAAATTGAAATATTTTACAGATGACATTTTTAGAGGGAAACATCATATAGCCTATGGGTGTAAATTTTGACCCACATAGGCATTTGTTTTCATGAAGGAAATTCTTGTTATACAATATGGATAAGGGTGGCGGGAAGAAATTGTAGCCTATATCATGTACATATGTGGTGGTGGTAAAAATTCATAGTATGCATATGTTGATGTTTGATCCAGATAGCCATTATTATGAATGCAGGTGATGGTCTATCTAAGAGTAGTGTAGGAGTCAACTCTAGTTTAATTATTTAAAGTACATGTGAAGGATGTTAAGAGATGGTATATCTAAGGGTAGTGTATAATGAACTTTGGTTATAATTATTTTGAGGACATGTGAAGGATGCTGAGAGATGCAATCTTCGCTCACGATTCTGTCTTTGTGTACAAAGAAATAATTAGAAAGGAGCTTAGGGCTTCCGGAATGGTGGTAGAGAAGAGCTTGGAGCTTTCGTGAGATGATGGTAGATTCAAGGTCCCCTATGCTAGAGAGCATACTACTGCACATAGGCATGGTAGGGTCCAAGCTCACATGCACCCCCTCCTCAACATAGATGGTCCTACCACGTGTGTTTTCTTATAGTTCTTCAGCTTTAAAATTGAATTATAGAATAAAAAATAGGATTGATGAGTTAATTGACTTGTGGTTTTCCAAATCAATAAAGCCTTGCACATCTAGATTAAAATCAATGGATTACAGGTCATCATGGATTATCTCATCTAGCTTTTCTACTATCATGACTTTTTGGCATCTACTACGTAGCGATACTATTTATGATATAAAGGTTACATGGTTACATATACAAGCATTTTCTTTTAATGACCTCCTCTAAAATTTGTAGTCAAAGGTTGTGACCATATGTGTTTTTTCAGGTCCTTAACCCTAAACCTATGTTCTACTTATATCAGCTTATCCTAGGCATATTTTTTCTTTAATTCTACTATTTATAAGAAATTTTTAAAAAAATTTAAGATTTTATTAGCTACTATCTACTATTTGGATGAGCTCTTACAAATTTATTGGTGATAAAAATAAAAATAATTCTCTTAAAAATATTTCAAAGTTAAGAAAAATAGCCCCCTAAAGTTGATATTTTACATCAAAGTTGATGCAAAACATTAACTTTTCCACACAAGTCGATGTTTTGCATCAAAGTTGATGCAAAACATCAAGTCTACCATAAAACTTGATGTTTTGCATCAAGCTTCGGATGCTTCGGAGAAGAAAGTTGGAGGATCAGAGGTCAATTTTCACAAACTGCCTGTTTTAGCAATTTCGTTCATGCTTGCAATGTGCTCAGACGACCACAAATTTTGAGTACCAGCACGACTATGTTTCCACGCGATGTGTAAATGTCACAAAGCAATTTGTTGATGCAGCAAATCGCTTTGTGATGTTTGTACATCACACCGAAACATAGCTGTGTTGGTACTCAAAATTTATGGAATAGGTCATCTGAGCATGCAATCGTGGACAAAATTGCTAAAATAGGCCGTTTGTGAAAATCAATCTCTAATCCTCCAACTTTCTTCTCCAGAGCATCCGAAACTTGATGCAAAACACCAAGTTTTGTGGCAGAGTTGATATTTTGCATCAACTTTGATGCAAAACATCCAATTATATGGAAAACATCCAGTTATATGGAAAAGTTAATGTTTTACGTTAACTAGATGCAAAACATCGAGTTGTGTGGAAAAGTTGATGTTTTGCATTAACTCCATGCAAAACATCAACTTTTCCATAAAACTCGATGCTTTTCATCAAAGTTGATGAAAAACATCAACTTTTCCACAAAACTCGATGTTTTTCATCAAAGTTGATGCAAAACATCAAGTTTTGTGGAAAGTTGACGTTTTGCATAACGTTGATACAAAACATCAAGTATTGTAAAAAAGTTGATCTTTTGCATAGAAAGTTGATGTTTTACATCAACTTGATGCAAAATATCAAAATTTCATAAAAGTTGATGTTTTGTATTAAGTTGATGAAAAACATCAACTCTTAGCTGAGAAGTTCTTACCCAGCATTAAGTTGACTGCAAATGTTGTAGCTAAAACATCCTTACCATGTGTAGTAACCAGTAAAATTCGAACCTAAGTCCTTGCCTCATATTTTACAAAAACATATTTGGGAAAAGTATAAACTTTTGTTTCTTAAAGAGAGCTTTTCCATGCTTTCTAAACTCATTTAATAACTAAAATTATTATTTACTCATTTTTTGTCACATCAAGGACACATCTTCTTTAAAAATGAGTGTATAATTATTTTTTAAAATTAGACAACTTTTAAATACATAAACCTATTGTAGAGGGCTTATGCATAATCCCTATGCATAAGGCTATGCATAAACCTATTGCATAGGGCTTATGCATAAGGCTATGCATAAACCTAATACATAAGTCCTATGCATAAGGCTATGCATAACACTTATGCATAGGGCTTATACATAAGACCTTTGCATAAGGCTATGCATACGACTTATGCATAAGCCCTATAGCATAAGGCCTATGCATTATCCTATTGCAAGAGGCTATTGCATAAGGCCTATTTATAATCCTTATGTATAAGGCTATGCATAAAGCCTATTGCCTATTGATCTAACCCTAATCCCCAGCACCCAAGGGTGTAAAAACACAAAGACAAGAAGCATAAGCAGAAATGATGAAAGAGGACTTACTATATGAGAGGCTATGCCCAAACCCTTGCTTACTTGAATAAACCTATAAAAAAGAAACACAATAAATTAAAAAGTTAGTTCTCATTAAAAATAAGACAAAAGAAAAAAGAGGTGAGTACCCTAAACCCTACTCTTAATGCATAAGTGAATGAAAAAAATATTTTATGTTAAGCCTAAACACTAGATCTATGCATAGGATGCTTAAGCGAAAGCTTTGATGGATAGCTCTCCATCAAATCTCTCTATTAGAGATCTATGCATTAGGCTAAGGTTAGGGAACGGGAGAGGAAAGAGAGGAGAAGGGCGAAAGGGGAAGGAAAGAGAGAGGAAGGGGAAGAAAAGATCACATTTAAGAAGGTGTTATATGAAAAACATCATCGATTTCTCCTTACTTCACATCCCAAGTATGTGCCACATGATTTCTCACCACTTGTGATGAGTGGTAGAGATTGGTTTGAGGCATGGAGAAGCACTCCCAATCCACCACCAAATGGGATGTCTAGACACTCAATCTTCTTTCGACTTCCATATTGGTGTGACATGAAGATTAATCATCTCTTAGATCTCATAAATATTTTCAAGAATGTGGCAAACCATTTAACTGGTAAAAGAGATACAAAGGGTGCAAGGGATGACTTACAAAACATTGAACACCTTCAAAGTGCATGGCCAATTGAAAGTGAGAGTGGCAAAATAGTCCTACCAAAGGCACCATGGGTATTAAACCAAGAGAGAGCACAATAAGGTGAAAAGTGTGATTGCCTATTTTTGTACACCAATGCAAGTAATGAATTCATTGAAGATGGTGCCTTCACTCACAAAGACCAAAAAGAAAGGAGAGAAACAATTATATGGCCTCATGACACATGATTGACATAGGATATTACAGGTATATAAATATTCTCTTATTCATTTTCTCTTTGTGGTAAGCTCATATACTAACTTCCATTTTTTTCTATGCATAGTTTATTCTTCCAATTGCTATAGTTGGTTGTGGAGACAAGAAGGTGAGAGAGGCTATTTACAAAATGGAAAGCTTGGTGAGGTATAAATTTTCTCTTCAATTTACTAAGTTACATTGCTTATTTGGAATTCTCATGCACACACAAGTTATGTATTGGTAAATAGTACACATAATTGCTATGTATGTAGGTGCATATCCTTAAAGAAGATAGATCCTACATCCATGGTTTATCTCAATGTTATTGAGGCATTGTGTATGATCTAGGAATACTTTCCTACAAAAATTCTCACTAGTCAATTGCATCTTGTGGTGCATTTGGTTGATGAAGTGGCATTGTGTGGTGTTGTTCATGTTCGATGGATGTTTTTCTTTAAAAGGTTCATGAAAACCTTAAAGGACTTTGTGAGACAAAAAGAAAGGCCATAAGTAAGCATGGCAAAGGGATGGTTGATGCAAGAGTCTCTTGTGTATATCTCAAAACATATATCTCGCATAGATCCTTCCATGCCACGATTGTAAAGCAATGATGAGGATGACCGACTAATCACTAAAATGCCTCAAGAAAAAGGAAGGCAACGAAGACTAGCTGAAGCATTAGTCACAAGGTGAATATATTTTGCATTCTAAATAGTTTCATCACGGAGAAGTGGATTGGGAAATGCAAGGATGCAATCAATAGACAAAAGGGTGAGAGAGAAGAGCTTTTATAAGAGCAAATAGATGCTTGCCATTCCCACACCTAGCTTGGAACCTCTACCAAATGTGATCAATATAGAATGGATTCATATGGAAATATCAATGGCAATGCAAAATGGAGAGATGATCATAAGAGAAGAGCATGAGTATGCAAGAGGATGTGACCCGCAAAAGTAAGTACATTTTTCATGTCTATCTCCACGTATATACCTTGTTTAATGCACTATACTCAATGTCACGCTTTTGTTTAATGTTAGTACAAAGTAGATAATGCAATATGGTCAGAGAGAAGGCACTTTTGCACAGAGCGTGTGGATTCTAAAAGAAAAACATTTGATTCGGGTGTGATGGCAACTTTTAAGCAAGAAAGTCGAGCTAGTAGACATGATACCAATGTCATAGAGGACAATCTTGAGTATTGTGGAACTATCATTAAGCTTAGATTTAGATCATTTAGTCTATTTATCCCTAATGTCAAATGGTTCAAGGTGATATATAGAGATAACTCAAGCAACCGTGAAGAAACATCTAAATGGGTTCTTTTAAATTGATTCCACCAAGTTTTGGAATGATGAGAAAGATACCTTTGTACTACCCCAACACCGTCAACGGGCTAACCAATCCCAAATTGAATCTTGATGTAGTATAATGAAATTGTAACCCCTTTGCTTTGTGATATTAGGTTGTGTTTCACGTCGATCGAATTGATTATAAGTTTCCCCTTGTTTAAAATATATCTTTCAAGATCAAGATGTGGAGGCCGAATCTCTAGATGAGGTGCAAGTACTACCTCAAATCAACTCATTGGAAGAAGACGATGAAGAAAACATTTTGGATGGGGCCGATGAAGGGCATGAGGAACATCAATCTGAAGAAGATGATGAGTCACCTATGAATCATGACAATGCTTCATTGGATCATGATAGTGATATTGATATTGATATGGAAACCCATCTTTTCATTGGATGGGGCCGATGAAGAGCATGAGGAACATCAATCTGAAGAAGATGATGAGTCACCTATGAATCATGACAATGCTTCATTGGATCATAATAGTGATATTGATATTGATATGGAAATCCATCTTTTCATTGAGATTCCATTAGATATAGACATTGATGAAGCAACACATATGGATTTATTACAAGATGGGATAGATTCATGATCTTGACATTGTTTTGCTTCTCAACTATCTTTTTTTTTTGCTCGAAACATGGCTCCAAGGATTTTAATGGATGTTTTTTTAAAACTATATATCATTTTATGTGTGTATGTGACATGTATTTTTAAAATTCAACATCCAACAACTCTCTAGAATTTCATGCAACGATAATAACAGCATAATTTCGATGCTTTATTTGCAGTTCAGTAGCGAAATTACACTATAGCAACAAAATTTCGCTACTCCAGGAGCTGCCTACTAGCAGCAAAATTTTGCTGCTATAAACTCTGTGGGAGCAGTGAGTTAACAACGCTGCTCAGTAGTGAAATTTTGCTACGACACATCCCAACAAAAAAAGCGTTGCTCTAAAACGTTTTTTAGAGACATACATTATATAGCATATGGGTATAAATTTCGACCCACGTAGGCATTTGTTTTCATGAAGGAAATTCTTATTATGCAATATGGATAAGGGTGGCGAGAAGAAATTATAGCTTATATCATGTACTTATATGGTGGTGCAAAATTTCATAGTATGCATATGTTGATGTTTGATCCAGATAGCCATTATCATAAACGTAGGTGATGGTATATCTAAGAGTAGTGTAGGAATGAGCTTTAGTTACAATTATTTAGAGTACATGTGAAGGATGTTAAGATATGGTATGTCTAAAGGTAGTGTATAATAAGCTCTAGTTATAATTATTTAGAGGACATACGAAGGAGAGAGATGCAATCTTTGTAACATTATCTTTTCGTACAAAGAGAAAAGAGAGAAGCTTAGGGCTTCTTGAATGGTGATATAGAGAAGCTTGGAGCTTTCACGAGATGACAGTAGATTCAAGGTCCCCTATGCTTAAGAGCATACTATTGCGCATAGGCATGCCAGAGTCTAGGCTCACATGCACCCCCTCCTCGACATCGATGGTCCCACCACGTGTATTTGCTTATAGTTCTTCAACTTTAAAATTTAATTGTAGAACAAAAATCAGGATTGACAAATCAATCGACTCATGGTTTTCCAAATCAATGGAGCCTTGCACATTTGGATCAAAATCAATGGATTATAGGTCATCATGGATTATCTCATCTAGCTCTTCTGCTATCATGAATTTTTAACATATACTATGTAGCAATACTATTCATGATACAAAGGTTACATGGATACGTAGACAAGCATTTTTTTTAATGACCTCCTCTCAAATTTGTAGTCAAAGCTTGCGACCATGTGTGTTTTTCATGTCTTTAGCCCTAAACCTATGTTCTATCTATATCATCTTATCTTGGGTATATATATTTTTTAATTTTATGATTTATATTTTTAAAAAAAATTTGAGATTTTTTTGGCTACTATCTACTATTTAGAATGAGTTTTTACAAAATTATTAGTGATAAAATAAAAATAATTCTCATAAAAACTGTAAAAATATTTTAAAGTATTTCCACACAACTTGATGTTTTGCATCAAGTTTCGGATGCTCTAGAGAAGAAAGTTGGAAGATCGGAGGTTGATTTTCATAAACGGGCTGTTTTAGCAATTTCGTCCGTGTGGCATGCTCAAACAACCTATTCCACAAATTTTGAGTACCAACATGACTGTGTCTCGATTACGATACACAGATCACTCTATGACGTCTACATATCACATCGAGACAGAGTTGTGTTGGTACTCAAAATTTATGGAATAGATCATTTGAGCATGCTACATGGACAAAATTGCTAAAATACGCCGTTTGGGAAAATCGACCTCTAATCCTCCAACTTTCTTTTTCAAAGCATCCAAAACTTGATGCAAAACATCAAGTTTTGTGGTAGAGTTGATGTTTTGCGCATGAACTTTTAGGCTGAAAGGTGATGTTTTGCATCAAAGTTGATGCAAAATATCAAGTTCTATGGAAAAGTTGATGTTTTACATCGAGTTGATACAAAACATCAACTTTTTCATAAAACTTGATCTTTTGCATCAAAGTTGATGTAAAACATCAATTTTTGTGAGAAAATTGATGTTTTATATAACATTGATACAAATTATCAAATTTTATAAAACTTTGATCTTTTGCATAGAAAGTTGATGTTTTGCAAGTAAAGTTGATGTTTTACATCAACTTGATGCAAAATATCAATTTTTCATAAAAGTTGATGTTTTGTATGAAGTTAATGAAAAACATCAACTCTTAGCTAAGAAGTTCTTACGCAGCATAAAGTTGGCCACAAATATTGTAGCTAATTCATCCTTACCATGTGCAATAACCATGATGATTCGAACACGTCCCTTTTTCTTAAAGCGAGCTTTTTCATGCTTCCTATACCAATTTAATAACTAAAATTACCATTTGAACCCTTTTTATCATATCAAGGAAACATCTTCTTTAAAAATGAGTGTGTAATTATTTTTTAAAATTAAATAACTTTTAAATAGCTTATTCATGATATTTTAAAATTCATCTATACATAACGAACTCTTTAAAAAAAAGTATATATTATCAATTAAGAAACTGTGATACTCAAGAGATTCAAAATGGATTTTAATACTACTCTCATCAAGAGCCAAAATAGATTTTTGTAATTGAGATAATAACTATATCAAGATAATGCTTTTGTAATATAATCATGTAAATAATTTTTTATAGTTGTACTCTGTAGCACATCGTCAATTATGCTAACATGGCCAGGGATTTCACTGACGTAAACGAAAACATGTGAACATGTTAATAACATATGTTAATAACACAAAAAATCTTGTGATCACATGTTATATTCACAAAGCTTTCACAAGGGCCTAAAAAAATTATCTTTGTCGGGCATAAAAAATCTTCTTAGGTGGCCACTGACCTGCTATTATGTGAAGATGGTAACATGAGAACATGTGAATAGCTTATTCCCATGTGTAGCCAAGCTTTTAAGGGGTTCCCAAATGGCAAGTGACCTGTTATTTTGTGAACGGTAACATGAGAACATGTGAATAACTTGTTCACATGTGTTATTATCACAAAAAATCTTGTGATCACGTGAATATTAAATCCCTGAACATGGCAGATGACCCAAGGAGTCTAAGCTTTAAGTGTAGACATAGAAGAAAAAAATGTATTTATGGATAGTGAAAAAGAGGATGTCTCATCTACCTTGTCAGGGAAAGGCACATCAAGTAGTGATGGTGTTGGTATAGATATGAATGTTTATGAGGAACCATAACTATGCCATAAGCTATATGTTTAGAAAATAACTTCTTTTTATAGTTGTATCAATTTTTTTCTGGATTGAAGATGGAAATAATAAACATTGTCTCTGTTTTGGCATGTTTTTTGAAAGCTTATTACATTTTTTATAATAATCTCAAAAAATAAGCAAAATGAAGTCTTTTTTTTCATGTTAAATTTTGTAAGAAATGTGTAAAGTGCCCAAAATATTTTCATTTTTTGGTAGTGTTGTATGCATGTGTAGACCACTTTTTAAAAAGAGGTAAAAATTTAAACTTTTTTTATGGAATCTTTGAAAGATGCCAAATGTTTCTTGTTTTCAAGAAATATTACCTATTTGGTCCGTAGAATAGTGTTAAAAGAATGCCCTGTAGAAATATTATGCATACCAAGGGGCTTAACCACTTTCTCTTTATCTTTATGTGATGTGCCAACTACATTTCTAGGACTGGTATTATGACGCAACCTTCCACTCCATGGTCTATCAAACAGACCCAACACAAGAGGACTCTCCAGGTCCACTCAATGACTATGATTTTGTTGACTTGCATTCTATGCAATCACATTTCTAGTAACATCAACCCCAATGGCATCTTTCTCAGCAGCATACTAGATACTTATTTTATCAAACACAATATCTCTGCTTACCCTCAACTCACGTGTAGCAAAGCTATAGCATCTATATCCATTTTTCTCAAGAAAATATCCAATAAACACACATTTTTTTGCCTTTGGATCTAGCTTCGTACACGTAACTCATCTAGCACATATAGAAATACATCCAAAAATTTTCAAGTGAGACGAATCAGGTTTCTTGCCCCACTGAACTTCTCCTCTGGTGTTACATCATGTATGGCTGCCATAGGAATTCGGTTCATGATATAAACTTTTGTAGAAATATCTTTAGCCCAAAAGCAATGGCTCATATTCTTCTATGTCATCAATGCTCATGCTATCTTCGTAATTTTGCATGTTTTTTTGTTGAGAAAATCCATTTTGTTGTGGAGTGTATCTACATGTAAACTATCTCTAAATGCCATTCTTCCGCAAGAAATTAGAGAACTCATTGGAGAAGTATTCTCCCCCTCTATCTGACCTTAGGTACTTAACATGCTTCCCTCTCTGCTTTTTAGCCATCACTCTAAAATTCTAAAAATGAGTGAAAACTTCACTCTTCTCCTTCATGAAATACACCCACAATTTCCTTGTGTGGTGATCAATGAATGCTACATAGTACCTATAGCCACTCATAGATGTAGTATTTGTAGGACACCATACATCTGAGTGCACCACATCTAGTACATTCCTGCTCACATTTCTATCATGTGGAAACACATGTTTTTCCTGCTTTCCAAATTCACATGCTTCACATACTTTCTGCATACCATTAACTTTAAACATAGGCAACCCTATGTCGATTTCTTTAGTTTGCATAGACTTCATTATTCGCATATTTACATGCCCAATTCTCTTATGACAAATATCTGTATCTCCAATAACTCCTTATCCATTTGCAAATATTGCAATGCTCACTTGAGGGCATATTTACATTAGGTGTAAACATTATGCCCACTCTATTACCTTTTGCAACCAACCTACACTTATCTTGAAAGTCTTCTACATAACAACCATCAGGATTAAACTGAACCTTCAAACGTAGCTCAATCATCTAGCTAACAGAAAACAGATTCTTTGTAATGTTGGAACATGGAGTACATCTCGAAGGTACTTCACCTTACCATCGTGCATAGACAATGGCACCTCTCCAACATGGAGTACATCTCCAAGGTACTTCACCTTACCATCGTGCATAGACAATGGCACCTCTCCAAGATGGGCACTCAGATGAGCATAGTCATCCTTTGTTTCAACAAAACTTGGTCTTTCAAGACTATTCATTTCCTTGAACCACTCACCATGACTTGTCATGCAGTTCGAAGCACCTGAATCATGCGGTTCGAAGCACCTAAATCAACATACCATACATCATCCTTACATGCTGCTACATCATTTCCGGACACAACATTAATTACATGTTGCATAACAAACAACCCCTCATTATACTCATTATTTCTTCTAGAAGACACATAGTTATTTTGCTGTACTTTTCATTTCACATATCATTATTCTTATTATAGCAATATGCTTGCACATGTCCAGGCTTACTATAGTAAAAATAGTCTCGTGTATCATTATGTTGCCTTTACCATGACTTCTTTGACTCCCCCTGCCTCTAAAGTGGCCTCTTCTACCTGTGTGTTATTGTTGTTAATCCTGGGATTGTTGCTACTGCTGATTACCTACCACCACCATGGCCATGGCCTCGGCCTCTCCCTCCTTCTCTACCTGCACTTGTGTAGAAGTCCTATTGCTCCAAACTACCTTTGTTTTGTGAAGACTGGTCTTCACCCAAACTCTTTTCTTCAATGATCAACATTGACACCAAATCTATAAAATTGGGAATGTTCTCTTAAGTTTGAATAGATGTCTTGAATGTCTTATATTGTAAGATTCTTCCCTCCAGCTTTTGAGATGTACAGGTGTAAGAACCACCCCTTCTGATCTTGTAATTATTCCCCTCTTTGAAATAAAAGAAAGATTTTGTTTTATTGTGTTTTGACCTAGAGACAGAAAATGTCTAGAGAGAGGTAACCCAGAATTGAGATTTTTTTGGATATAAAAATCCTCCTAGTTTCTAAAATGGTTTTCCTTGAAACAGAAATTCAAAAGAAACTTTCCAATGTGCATTTGGAATTAATTGAAAATAGGTAAAAAAGGACCTTAGCCTAAGGGTCCATATTTTCAAAAAAATTTGAATTATGCTCCAATTAAGATTCCTATGGGCCAATAGGATCAATCCAAGTGTGGAGAGGAGATAAATCCAATTTACAAAAAAAAAATCCAAAGAAATGAGTACATGCTCACATAAGATGAAGAGTTGACTAAGGACAAGGTTTATTAGTTAAAAAAACTATGAATATTACTATAAAAATAAGATATTTTGGGTATAATGATTCAATTTTAACACCTTGGTAAAAAAAAGGAGGTTCTTCAAGGAGGTGCCTATTTCACATGTGTGGTGGAGTTTTAAACTCAAAAATATTGTGATATTTTTATCTCTCCTCTCTCCTGGATCAAACCAAATCAAAAGGGAGCCAAACTAGGTCCAAATCTTGTCCAAATTCAGCCAAACCGAACCTGGAAAATTCTAGAAACTAGTTGGACTTGGTTAGAGGCATCCCTCACCTATAAATAGATCCTTAGCCCTTTGTAAAGAAATATGAGAACTATACCATGCCAGTATTATACTGAAATAATGATATTTTTTATTATCCTCTAAAAGTCCTCTACAAATTGAAGAGATTGGAGCTTCTCTCTCTCTTCAATCTTCCTTATAGACTTCATCAACATACCAAACCAATTGATTGGTTGGGGGCCTCTACTTTGATCAAAGAATCAAGCAATCTAGGAGGTAAAATGTGGTTTATGGTCTTTTTTTTTAATCTCCAAATGTTTCTCTCTTCTCAACCTCTCTCAAGCTTGAAAAGCATTCAATTGAATGGCCTTTTAATAAAATTGAAGTTCTTTAATGGATTGTAGTGATAAAACACATAAATTTTCATTTATGCTTAAATTATAATGTTTTTTAAAGCTTTTCTCTCTCTCCCCAAAGAATGGTCATTCTTATAACCTATTCTATATTCAAATGAAGCTTCTCATGAAGCAATTCTCTAATCTAAAAGTAATTTCTATGCTATTCAAATTAAAGGGCTTTTTAATACTTTTATGCTATTTAATTTATGAAAAACTTAAGAATCAAGTCCATAATTGGATATTGATCCAATTAATGGATATTCTAATCATAGGGATATTACTAAACTTTATGCTTTAAAATTATTGAGAATTATCAGTAATAGCAGCAGCAGCAGAGCTATGGCAAAAATTTTGAAAAATTAACACATAAAACATTTCTATTCATAATATGAAAAGAGGACTTCTTACCATATTCTAGGATTAATCATCCTAGATTAATTGAATGATTCTCATTATAATCATCGAAATTTTAATTTTTATGTTTATGCATAAATAGTCAATTAGGAAAAAGAGAAATTTCTAGTAATCCGTTTTTATGTTAAAAGAGTAATCCCCCCATGACAATAAAAATCCATGTATTCCAATGAAGTAAGAGAAAACTTGGGATGCTAAAATAATGTATATTATATTTAAAAATTAAAGGACTTTAATTTAAATGATGAAAGAGGAATTCCCACCATATTGGAATTCAAATATTTAAATGAGGAAAGTGTAATCTTTAGCATATTGAAATTAATGGGTATTTTATTTAAGTTCAAAGATGAATTTTAGATAAATTAATTTTATCTATGAGAAATATTTAAATTGTAAAAGAGGAATTCCTATGACATTTGGAATTCCATCATTGAGATGGGAAAAGAGAAATTCCTAGTATATTGGAGTTAATGAGTATTTTAAATAAATTCAAAGATAAAATTTAGATAAATTTATTTTATCTATGAGAAATATTTAAATGTTAAAAGAGAAATTCCTATGACATTTAAAATTCCATCATTTACATGGAAAAAGAGAAATTCATAGCATATTGAATTAATGGGTATTTTATTTTAGATGAGATTACTTTATGAGAAATATTTGATGATAAAAGAGGAATACCCATGACATTGGAATGAAAATAATTAAATGTTAAAAAAAAAATTCATGGTATTTGAGATGCAATAAATTCAATGGAAAGAAGAGGAATTTTTAGTATAATTCAATTTATGATTATTTACCAAAAGTGAAAATATGGGTAGAAATTATTTCTACAAATCTCATGAATTATTTTATTCAAAAGAGGAATATTGAATATAATTCAATTGATAAATTGAGAATGAATATGGAAATAGTCGTCGAGAAAAAGAACCTTTAATCAATTGGCAGAAATTAAAAAAAAGTCCCATTTTTATCGGGATCAACCTAGAAAAGCTATTAAATGGGAATAGCATGTGAATGGATGAAAGGTGAAAATAGGATGTGATAAGATGTGTATGGGATTTGATAGGATGTGATAAGATGAAAATAGGATATAATAAAATGTGATGTAATGAGAATGAATGTGGAAGAATGAACGTGGATGTGAATGTGAATGTGAAAGAATGAATGTGGATGTGTATGTGGAAGAATGAATGCAGATATGTATGTGGAAGAATGAATGTGGATGTGGATGTGTATGTGGAAGAATGGATGTGGATATGTATGTGAAAAGAATGGATGTGGATGTGTATGTGAAAGGATGTGATGTCGATGTGAGTGAATGTATGGGATGTGATGTGATGTGAATGAATGAGCTGTGATGTCATGCAAATTGGATGTAAATGTATGTTATGGGATGTGAACGGATGTGATGTGATGTATGTGAATGGATGAATGTGATGTGATGGATGTGAATGGGTGGATGTGATGTGATGTGAATCGGACAAGTATGAATGAATGATAGGTGATGTAAATGGATGAGATGTGATGTCATGTGAATAAGGATGTCAATGAATGATATGAGATGTTAATGGATGAGATGTGATGTGATGTTAATTAGAATGTGAATGAATGAGATGTGATGCGAATGAATGTAATGTGATGTGATGTGGATCGGGGTAGATATGAATGGATAAGATGTGAATGAATGTGATATGATGAGATGTGGAGATGGGTAGATGCGAGTGGATGAGATGTGATGAGGGTAAATGAGGAAAGATGTGATGAGATGGAAAATGATGTGATTGGATGAGAATGGGTACACATTTGAATTGGACTTGGATTAAGTAATGTCGATTGATGTGGAACAATGTGAAAAGACGAGAGTTCGTTATAAAAACTGCATTTATGACCTGTTTTAGAATGACAGTTTTATGTCAATAATGCTGGGGAAGCATTTTGACCGTCTTGTGAATGAGGTCTAAAATGGTTTCCCTTGAAACAAAAAATTCAAAAGGAACTTTCCAATGTGCATTTGGAATTAATTGAAAATAGTTAAAAAGGACCTTAGTCTAAGGGTCCAGATTTTCAGAAATTTTTAAATTATGTTCCAATTGAGGTTCCTATGGACCAATAGGATCAATTCAAGTGTGGGGAGGAGATAAATCCAATTTATAAAAGAAACCCCCCCCCCAAAAAAATGAGTAAATGCTCACAAAAGATGAAGAGTTGACTAAGGACAAGATTTATTAGTAAAAAAACTATGAATATTACTAAAAAAATGAGATATTTTGGGTATAATGATTCAATTTTGACACCTTGGTAAGGAGAAGGGGGTTCTTCAAGGAGGCATCTATTTCACATGTGTGGTGGAGTTTTAAACTCAAAAATATTGTGGTATTTTTATCTCTCCTCTCTCCTGGATCAAACCAAATCAAAAGGGAGCCAAACTAGGTCCAAGTCTTGTCTAAATTCTGCCAAACTGAACCTGAAAAATTCTAGAAACTAGGACTTGGTTAGAGGCCTCCCTCACCTATAAATAGATCCTTAGCTCTTTGTAAAAAAATATGAGAACTATACCATGCCAGTATTATACTGAAATAATGATATTTTCTATTATCCTCTAAAAACCCTCAACAAATTGAAGAGATTGGAGCTTCTCTCTCTCTCTTCAATCTTCCTTGGATACTTCATCAACATACCAAACCAATTGATTGGTCGGGTGCCTCTAATTTGATCAAAGAATCAAGCAATCTAGGAGGTAAAATGTGGTTTATGGTCTTTTTTCTTTAATCTCCAAAAGTTTCTCTCTCCTCAACCCCTCTCAAGCTTGAGAAGCATTCAATCGAATGGCTTTTTAATACAATTGAAGTTCTTTAATGAATTGTAGTGATAAAACACATAAATTTTCATTTATGCTTAAATTATAATGTTTCTTAAAGCTTTTCTCTCTCCCCCCAAAGAATGGTCATTCCTATGACCTACTCTATATTCAAATGAAGCTTCTTATGAAGCAATTCTCTAATCTAAAAGTAATTTCTATGCTTGTCAATTAGAGGCCAAATAAGTGGCTTTTTAATGCTTTTATGCTATTTAATTTATGAGAAAATTAAGAATCAAGTCCATAATTGGATATTGATCCAATTAATGGTTATTCTAATCATAGGGATATTACTAAACTTTATGCTTTTAAATTATTGAGAATCATCAGTAATAGGAGTGGAGCTATGGTAAAATTTTTGAAAAATTAACACATAAATCATTTTCATTCATGATATGAAAAGAGGACTTCCTACCATATTATAGGATTAATCATCCTAGATTAATTGAATGATTCTCATTATAATCATGAAAAAATAGATTTTTATGTTTATGCATAAATAGTTAATTAGATAAAAGAGGAATTTCTAGTAATCCATTTTTATTTTAAAAGAGTAATCCCCATGAAAATGGAAATCCATGTATTCCAATGAAGTAAGAGAAAACTTGGGATGCTAAAATAATGTATATTTTATTTAAAAATTAAAGAAGGATTTTAGTTAAATTTATCTTTTTGCATAGATAAAGTTAAATGATGAAAGAGGAATTCCCACCATATTGGAATTCAAATATTTAAATGAGAAAAGTGTAATTTTTAGCATATTGAAATCAATGGATATTTCATTTTAATTCAAAGATGAATTTTAGCTAAATTCATTTTATGTATGAGAAATATTTAAATGGTAAAAGAGGAATTCCTATGATATTTGGAATTCCATCATTGAGATGGAAAAAGAGAAATTTCTAGTATATTAGAATTAATGAGTATTTTAATTAAATTCAAAGATAAAATTTGGATATTTTTTTTATCTATGAGAAATATTTAAACGTTAAAAGAGGAATTCCTATGACATTTGGAATTCCATCATTTAGATGGGAAAAGAGAAATTCCTAGCATATTGAATTAATGGATATTTTAATTTAGATGAAATTACTTTATAAGAAATATTTGATGATAAAAGTGGAATACCCGTGACATTGGAATGGAAAGAATAAAATGCAAAAAGAGGAATTCCCATTGTAATTGAGATCCATGAATTTCAATGGAAAGAAAAGGAATTTTTAGTATAATTCAATTTATCATTATTTACCAAAAGTGGAAATATGGGTAGAATTGATTTCTACAAATCCCATGAATTCTTTTATTCAAAAGAGGAATATTGAATATAATTCATTTGAGAATTAAGAATGAATATGGAAATAATCGTCGAGAAAAAGAACCTTCAATTAGGCCAAGCAATTGGCAGAAATTTAGAAAAAGTCCCATTATCAGGATCAACCTAGAAAAAGCTATTAAATGGGAATAGCATGTGAATGGATGAGATAAGGTGAAAAAAGGATGTGATAAGATGTGTATGGGATGTGATAGGATGTGATAAGATGAAAATAGGATGTGATAAGGATGTGATAGGATGTGATAAGATGAAAATAGGATGTGATAAGATGTGATGTAATTATAATGAATGTGGATGTGTATGTGGAAGAATGAATGTGGATGTGTATGTGGAAGAATGGATGTAGATGTGTATGTGGAAGAATGGATGTGGATGTTTATTTAGATGTGTATGTGGAAGAATGGATGTGGATGTGTATGTGAAAGGATGTGATGTCGATGTGAGTGAATGAATGAGATGTGATGTGATGTGAATCAGGATGTGAATGAATTAGACGTGATGTCATGCGAATCCGATGTAAATGTGTGTTATGGGATGTGAATGGATGTGATGTGATGGATGTGAATGGATGAATGTGATGTGATGGATGTGAATGGGTGGATTTGATGTGATGTGAGTCAGACAAGTATGAATGAATGATATGTGATGTGAATGCATGAGATGTGATGTCATGTGAATCAAGATGTGAATGAATGATATGATATATGAATGGATGAGATGTGATGTGATGTGAATTTGAATGTGAATGAATGAGATGTGATGTGAATGAATTTAATGTGATGTGATGTGGATCGGGGTAGATATGAATGGATAAGATGTGAATGAATGTGATATGATGAGATGTGGAGATGGGTAGATGCGAGTGGATGAGATGTGATGAGGGTAAATGAGGAAAGATGTGATGAGATGG
Organism: Cibotium barometz; assembly: GCF_041138505.1. NCBI lineage: Eukaryota > Viridiplantae > Streptophyta > Polypodiopsida > Cyatheales > Cibotiaceae > Cibotium > Cibotium barometz. The sequence continues at coordinate 22,790,091 of NC_141053.1, read as the reverse complement.
AAAATGATGTGATTGGATGATAATGGGTATACATATGAATTGGACGTGGATTAAGTGATGTGGATTAATGTGGAACAATGTGGAAAAACGAGAGTTCGTTATAGAAACTGTATTTATGACCTATTTTAAAATGACTGTTTTATGTCAATAATGTTGGGAAAGCAAGTTGACCGTCTTGTGAATGAGGTCGTGGAGACCTAACTGATAAAGTTGCAACAGCTGAACGAAGATGTGAATGAATGTGATATGATGAGATGTGGAGATGGGTAGATGCGAGTGGATGAGATGTGATGAGGGTAAATGAGGAAAGATGTGCAATGGAAAATGATGGGATTGGATGATAATGGGTATACATATATGAATTGGACGTGGATTCAGTGATGTGGATTGATGTGGAACAATGTGGAAAGACGAGAGTTCGTTATAGAAACTGTATTTCTGACCTGTTTTAAAATAACTGTTTTATGTTAATAATGTTGGGGAAGCATTTTGATCATCTTGTGATTTAGGTCTGGAGACCTAACTGATAAAGTTGCAACAACTGATGGAGAGTCAATGGAGGACGTCTCAAGCAAGGTCGGCCGAGGTCTTGACTAGCCTCCGTTCGATTTAAATGGTGAGCTTCCCGTACGGTGGATGAGGGGCCAAGGAAGCGGCCTATGAGTGAAGCGCTAGGTGACTTGCGAAGGATCCTAGAGGGTGCTGACCATACGCTGCTCAGGCTCTGGGTCACCGAAGATACCCACACATACGTCGGGGAAGATATTGGAACAAGGAGTAAGAGTTGTTTTCTGAAACCGGGCATGGATCTAGTTGATTGACCTTGCTAGTCCTCAACCGATGAGTCCATGGCTTTTTTATATGGATCTGTTGGTTGATCTTGTTAATCTTCAATGGAGATTCCATCTTCATTTTTATAAGTGAAAATATTGTCGAGTACTACGAGCTAGCTGAGGGACAAGTGGTGAGCGTTCTGGTTTTGCCCATGATGCCATAGGTACACCGATGAAGGAATGATTGGAATTTAGGATTCGATTGTATATTTTGTAGGATTATGATCAGTGACACTATGGTTTCATTGAATGATTGTTTTAAAGATAGTTTACTCTGTGAAAAAGGCAATTTCATATTGGGTGTGTAAGTGGTGTAACTGGCATTAAATTTGCATGAATATCCGGCTAGGGGGCCTGAGAACTCTTTTCCCTGGTACCCGAGACAAAACCTAACCAAAATCCTAATTGGATTCCATCACTGTAGTGGCTGGGTGGTTTGGGACTAGGCTGGAATGATGGATCTGTAAAATAAGACTCAATTCTGTTATAGTACGATAGATGAAGTAAATCCCGGATAGTAATTGTTATATGGAAAAAGAATCAATGGCTGTGCCTCTCGATGGAGAAAAAAGCATTGGTTTCTATGATCCAAGTGCAAGTTTCTTCCTTGATCTGACCAAGTGACTCACAGGTTCAGTATCAGATCAGTTTGGTCAGTAATGACCCCTCATGACCCTGACTATGTTAGAGTACAAATATTCTTGTGGACTCGCCCATGCTTTCCGGTAAGGGGAAGTATTTCCGGGTTCGATTTTTGAAGAACCAAGGGATTAGTCTCTTGTTCAGATATCTGTGGGCGAGGCCCCAAGTGAGGGATCGTGCCCCGCGCAAGAAGTGCTACTTCTGCTGCTAGCCCCCCCAGCCCCCCCCCCCCCCCCCCCGAATCCCTTGCGCAGAGGGAGCAAGGATCTTTCATATATTGTGGCCCGAGACGACGTAAACATACATCCACCTTATCATCATCATTACAAAAACACCGATAGATGCAAGGGATTCCACAATGCCCTTAATCTTCAAGGCATAATCCTTCATAGACATATTTTTATTCTCCACAATATGAAGCTCATTCTTCAACTAAATCTTGTGTGCCTTGGTGTTAGTTTCATATACAGCTTTACCAAGGTGTCCCATGCCTGATTCATCGACCACTGCTTCTAGTGGAGAAGGGGAAAATGTAGCTTTTCTTATATCAGAGCAACAAAGTAATGAAGATAAAGAAGTGCATGAAGTGGGTGCTGAGGGAGAAGATACTATGGGGTCATATGAAGTGATCGAGGAATTACTGCAGCCAAAGATAGAAGTGAAGAAGAAGCAGGAGCTGATTGAAGGAATGCTGAGTCCGGATCTCTCGAGTGGAGAAAAGGTTAGATATGTTAATATGCTGTCTCATTTTCCAGAATTGTTCATCACTTCTTATAGAGATATTCGAGGATTTAAAGTGCCAGACCTGAGGATTGAATTAAAGGAAGGTGTTAAAGCAGTTATGCAAAAGCTTCGCAGGATGGGACAAGAACAAATGCTGGCCCTGAGAGAGGAAGTTGATAAGCTGTTGAGTGCAGGTTTCATTATACCAGTGGATACATCTGAGTGGGTAAGTCCTACGGTGGTGAGTCCAAAGAAGGATGGCAGGTGGCATATATGTGTGGATTTCAAGCCTTTGAATGCTGCTACAAAGAAGGATTCTTACCCCCTACCTTTTTTGGATGAGATCTTGGATACTGTAGCTAGTTATGAAAGGTATAGTGTTTGTGATGGGTATTCAGGTTATTTCCAGTTAAAGATTGCAGAAGAAGATCAGCGCAAGACGACTTTCATTACACCGTGGGGGTGTTTCTGCTACAAAGTTCTTCCTTTTGGATTGATGAATGGACCATCCTACTATCAGAGAAGGGCAAATTGGGTATTATCTCCTTTTTTGAACAAATTTGTGAAGGATTTTATTGATGATTTTTGTATATACAGCTCCAGGCAAGAGCATTGTGATAAGCTGGCTACAGTTTTTCAGCGTTATGATGAGTGTGGTGGTCAATTAAATCCAAAAAAAGTGTTTTTTAGCTCAACCGAGGGTGAAGCTATGTTATTTCAGAGAATGGTATTGATCCAGATCGTGATAAAGTCAAGTCTCTTCTTCTTCTTCCTATACCAAAGAATACAAGGCAACTGGCAACTTTTGTGCAAAAGGTGAAGTATATGGCTCGATTCATCTCTCTATCTTCACAGTTGTTATATCCTTTGCAGCAAGCAGCAAAGCATGATCCTTTGCATTGGACGGAGGAGTGTGAGGTGGTTTTCCAAAAAGTGAAAGAGGTGTTGGGAGCTATTCCTACAATGCAGGCACCTAATTGGGAACAGGTATTTTATGTTAATCCTTCAGTAGGTGAAGATGCAATTGGAGTCATGCTGTTACAGAAGGGGAAAGAATCACATTATATGCAACCAGTCTACTGTGCTAGCAGAGTAAAACTTGCTAGAGAAAGGGTGCTATCAGAGGTGGAACTTGTTATGGTCAGTGTACTTTATGCATGTAGGCGGTTCCGCCATTACTTACTGCCTCGCCCCTTTGTGTTTTTGACAAGCTACACTTTTTTGCCTCAGTTGATAAATGGCACAAATTTATCTAAAGCTATGATGAAGTGGGTGATTGAGTTGCAGGAATTTACTTTCTCATTCTTGGTGGAAGAGAGTACCAGGGCTACATTAGCAGATCTACTGACATATAAGGAGAGTCCTCTTCTTATAAAGGAAGAGACCATCAAGAAGCCAGTTGAAGATGCGGCTGAATTGGTGAATGCACACTTATTATATTTTGATGGTTCTTACAGGAAAAGCCATGATGCAGCCTCAGGAGATTTGGTGCTTTATGATCCATAGGGTTGCCTTGTTTTTAAAAAGGGTGTTAAAGTGGATGCACATAGCAACAATGAAGCGGAGTATCTGACTTTGGAAGTTGGATTGCAAATATGCTTGAAGCATGGTGTACACAGGATTCGCATTCTCGAGGAGATGCATTGCTTGTGGTAAAACAGGTATTGGGAGTTTGGAAGTCAAAGAATATGTTACTCAAGGAAATGTGTTTCAAGATTAAGGGTCTGTTGAAGGAATTTGAAGCTTGGAGTCTAAAGCATGTGGATCGAGGCCATAATGAGGAGGCTCATGAAGCAGCCCAGGGAATGATTGGTGAAGTTTTTGTTCTTAAAGCTCATGCATCATTTTATTGTGGCAGGGAGAATTTACAGGATGTTGAGGAGTTTTTGTTAACAGGGATGATTCCTATTGGTATTGACAGATCAAAAAAATATGGCTTCATCAGGAAAGCTGCAAGGTATGTGATGATTGGTGATGCTTTGTATTTGAAGGGAATTGATTTGATAATGCGAAGGGTACCTTGGAAGGAAGAAATCTACAAAATTCTAAAAGAAAATCATGAAGGAGCATGCGGTGGATATTTTGCCTCAAAGATTACCTTGCATAAGGTATTGCAGGAAGGTTATATATGGCCCAATGTACATAAGGATGTTAATCATTGGTGCAGGTCATGCAAACAATGCCAAGCTCACAGTAAACGGATATTAAAGCCTGAAATGAGGAAGACAATTCTTGCTTATGATGTTTTTGAAAAATGGGAAATTGATGCTGTGGGACCATTGCCCATTACTAGCCGAGGGAAGTCTTACATCTTGACTGCAGTTGATTACCTTTCTGGATGGGCAGAAGCAAAGGCAGTGAAACAAATTACTGCTAAGGAGGTAGCAAAGTTTGTATATCAGGATATCTGCTGTAAGTTTGGTGTGCCATTGGAATTGCTTTTTGATCAGGGTCCAGGTTTCAGAGCAGAGCTTATGGATTATTTGTGTACAAAAATGAAGATCAGTCGCAGTTTTACCACACCTTACTATCCACAGTGTAATGGCCTGAATGAGCATTTCAATGGTGAGTTGATCAAGATTTTATCTAAGGTGACAGAGCAACAAGGCAAGAATTGGGATCTGGAGTTGCCTGCTGCCTTGTGGGCATACAGGATAGTGATTAAAACTGGTATGGGTTTCACTCCATTTTATCTGGTTTATGGGAAAGAAGCCTTATTGCCTATTGAGGTGCAGATACCAGCTGTTAAAATGTTGGAGAAGCTTTTGGAAGAACCTAAAGATGCCCTTAAAGAGCGGCTATTATATTTACAAGAAGCACAGCTGAATAGGGATAATGCTTTGAAGCATTATGAAGATATGCAGGCAAGGACGCTGGAGAAGTTCAACAAGAAGATTAAAAGCAAAGGAATTATGAAGGATGATCTGGTATTACGTTATAATAGCAGGCTGGATAATGCCTTTTATAAAAAGTTTCAAATTAAGTGGGAAGGACCTTTCTTGGTGATGCAAGGATTTGCAAATGGCACCTATCAATTGGCAGATTTAGATGGGACTTTACATGCTTCCAGGGTAAATGGATACAGGCTGAAGAAGTATTATGCACGTCTGATGGTAGTGTCTGAAAATGTGATTCCAGATGAAGGACAGTTTTTAGATATAGATTTAGGTCTTGAAATGCTTTTTACTGCTGATCATGAATGATTCAGCAGGCTGGAGGTTGGGCAAAGTATGTCAGGCTTTTTTCTGTAAAGGTGTTTTGAGTCCGTGTACATATGGGATGCATGGTGTGCAATAAAACTTTGCCCTGAATGCCCTGGCAAGTGTACAGGCCGAGTGGTTTGGTTGTGAGCTGGTTTATGCACGTGTTTTGTTTTTCGGAGCAAACGCTGAGATCTGGAGGTTTTATTGCAGCAGTATGGTGTACAAATGGTTACTAAATGCAGGGCACCGACGACTGGCATGGTTGTGTTTGGTTTGATGATGTAGCTGATGGAGGACGGGGGCAGCTCTTGTTTAGGAAAGATTATGGCACCGTATCTTCTGGAAAAGTATAAGGAGAAGGAGAAGCCATTGAGGGTGTGGCCATTATTAAGCTTTTAAAAGAATATATATATATATATATATAATCCACATGGCCATGGTTTTAATGGCCACATGGAAGGCTGGATTGGCCGCCAGCTCGACGTCTAGAAGACGGAAGAGAGGGCTAGTGGCGTGTGTGCAAAAAAGAGAGCTGGCACAGAAGCGATAGGGTGGCGCTGCAGAGGATCGCTAAGTGCAGGAAGGAGGGCCTCAGGAGCGTGCAGGAAGGGGGGCCTCAAGAGCGTGCAGCCGTGTGTGGAAAGTTGCCTAGGAGCAGCGAGTAGGCCAGGAATATAGAAGCGCAAGGTGTGGCTGCAGGAGGGCCGCGTATGGGAGCCGCCTAAGAGTGCAGCTGAGCGCAGAGAAGCGGGTGTTTCGGCTGGGAGCCGACGGGGGAGAGAAGGCCCCTTGTGTGTTTCTTGTGTGGCTAGCTACAGCCACAGGCACAGAAGTGTGCTGGCCGTGGAGTGAAGAGCAGAGGAGCTCTCTGGGGGCGTAGTTGCACAGCCAGGTGAGCGCAGTCGACAGAGGGCTGGCAATAGCGTGGTGAGGTTGGTGACTGAGAGGCGACAAGGACAGTGGGCTCTTTGCCATAGCTGCAGAGACAAAAAGCTGGGAGGCTCTGGAGCATGGAGCATAGCCGTGTGTGGGAGCCGCCTAGGAGCTACTGGCGAAGACAGAGAGGAGCAGGTTTCTTCTTTTTTTGCTGGCGAGAGGAGCTTCACCAAGAAAAGAGAGAGAGAGTGAAGTTGGTAGTCGTTGGGAGAAGCTGTTATTAACCATGGCTGTTTAGCATAGTTGTTTAGTATGAGGTAATTACCTTGAATAAGGAGGGCCTCGTAGAAGTTTTTTTTGCAACTAAAAGGGTGGCCTTTATGAGTTGGCGATGGCTGAAGAAGAAGGAGTCACCGTCTCCTTCTAGTGGTTTGGACTGGATACAAGAGTAAGGTTGGTGAGGCAGTATGAGCTATGAGAGGGAGTGTGTGTTGTGTTAATAACGGAAGTGGTGGCAGTTGTGAACTTGTCTTTGTGTGATTGCTCACCTGCTGATGTGATCAAGCTGGAGCTCGACAAGTTTCTATCACTATTTTCTGTGTTTGTGTTTGAACCATTGTAAGTTTCCCTCTGTACTCCGCTGATTGAGTTGCAGATTAAGCAATAGAGGTGTCTTGCTTTTCTGATTTGAGCCTGTGGTGTATGATGGTGGTGGATGGATGAGGGTAAAGGAGTAGGGATATGAGGAAAGGTACGGTCTAATTTACTGATTTTTTCTTCCCAGCTAGAGAAGCTGGTGGTGCCCCTTATGCTTGTGAGTGTTCTGAAGGTGGTGAGTCGGCGAGCTATAGTGGCCTTCTTGTGTTCTTGAGCTGCCTCACACATAGCATATACATAGGCTATGCATAGCAGATGCATAGGGTATGCATAAGGCTAGGCATAGGCTATGCATAAGCTATGTGTATGCATAGCCTTGCCTAACCTATGCATACGCTAGCCATACGCTCTGCATAGCCTAGGAGATAGCCTATGCATAGCCTATCCATACGCTATGCATAGGGCTATGCATAGCCTATGCATAGGTCTATGCATAGCCTATGCATAGGCTATGCATACGCTATGCATAGGGTATCTCCTAGGCTATGCAGAGCGTATACATAGCCTACGCATAGGGGCCATAGGCTCTTGACCTAGACCTAATGCCCGACACCCAAGGGTGCAAAAACACAAAGAGAAGAAGCATAAACAACAAGGGCTTATTGTACTAGACGAATTCGTATGAAGAACCGCTACATGGTTGGAACCCTTGGTGGTTGTTTGCTTGAATGGACCTATAAAAAATTATCATAATAAATCAAAACATTAGTTCATTATTAGCACTATTTATAGGCTATGCATAAGCCTATTATGCATAAGCCCTATTGTTAAGGCTATGCATAAGGTCCTAGTGCAAAAGGCCTATTGAATAAGGTCTATGCATAGACTTATTGCATAAGCTATTCATAAAACCCTATTGCATAAGACCTATTGCATAGCCTATGCATAAGGCTATACATAAACCTATTGTAGAGGGCTTATGCATAGCCTTATGCATAAGGCTATGCATAAACCTATTTCATAGGGCTTATGCATAAGCCCTATACATAAGGCTATGCATAAGCCCTATAGCATAAGGCTATGCATAAACCTATTTCATAGGGCTTATGCATAAGACCTATGCATAAGGCTATGCATAAGCCCTATGCATAAGGCTATGCATACGACTTATGCATAAGCCCTATAGCATAAGGCCTATGCATTATCCTATTGTAAGAGGCTATTGCATAAGGCCTATGCATAAGCCTTATGTATAAGGCTATGCATAAAGCCTATTGCCTATTGACCTAACCCTAATCCCCAGCACCCAAGGGTGCAAAAACACAAAGACAAGAAGCATAATCAGAAATGATGAAAGAAGGCTTACTATATAAGAGGCTATGCCCAAACCCTTGCTCACTTGAATAAACCTACAAAAAGGAAACACAATAAATTAAAAAGTTAGTTCTCATTAAAAATAAGACAAGAGAAAAAAGAGGTGAGTACCCTAAACCCTACTCTTAATGCATAAGTGAATGAAAAAAATATTTTATGTTAAGCCTAAACCCTAGATCTATGCATAGAATGCTTAATGGAAAGCTTTGATGGATAGCTCTCCATCAGATCTCTCTATTAGAGATCTATGCATTAGGCTAAGGTTAGGGAAAGGGAGAGGAAAGAGAGGGGAAGGGACAACGGGGAAGGAAAGAGAGAGGAAGGGGAAGAAAAGCTCACACTTAAGAAGGTGACAAACATCATCGATTTCTCCTTACTTCACATCCCAAGTATGTGCCACATGATGTCTCACCACTTGTGATGAGAGGTAGAGATTGGTTTGAGGCATGGAGAAGCACTCCCAATCCACCACCAAATGGGATGTCTAGACACTCAATCTTCTTTCGACTTCCATATTGGTGTGACATGAAGATTATTAATCTCTTAGATCCCATGCATATCTTCAAGAATGTGGAAAACCATTTAACTGGTAAAAGAGATACAAAGGTTGCAAGGGATGACTTACAAAACATCGGACGCCTTCAAAGTGCATGGCCAATTGAAAGAGAGGGTGGCAAAATAGTCCTACCAAAGGCACCATGGGTATTAACCAAGAGAGAGCACAATAAGGTGAAAAGTGTGATTGCTTCTTTGGATACACCAATGGGAATAATGAATTCATTGAAGGTGGTGCCTTCACTCACAAAGACCAAAAAGAAAGGAGAGGAACAATTATATGGCCTCAAGACACATGATTGACATAGGATATTATAGGTATATAAATATTCGCTTATTCATTTTCTCTTTGTGGTACATAATTTGTAAGCTCATATACTAACTTTCATTTTTTTCTATGCATAGTTTACTCTTCCAATTGCTATAGTTGGTTGTGGAGACAAGAAGGTGAGAGAGGCTATTTACAAAATGGGAAACTTGGTGAGGTATAAATCTTCTCTTCAATTCACTAAGTTATATTGCTTATTTGGAATTCTCATGCGCACACAAGTTATGTATTGGTAAATAGTACACATAATTGCTATGTATGTAGGTACATATGCTTAAAGAAGATATATCCTACATCCATGGTTCGTCTCAATGCTATTGAGGCAGTGTGTATGATCTAGGAATACTTTTCTAGAAAAATTCTCACTACTAAATTGCATCTTGTGGTGCATTTGTTGATGAAGTGACGTTGTGTGGTGTTGTTCATGTTCGATGGATGTTTCTCCTTGAAAGGTTCATGAAAACCTTAAATGACTTTGTGAGACAAAGAGAAAGGCCATAAGCAAGCATGGCAAAGGGATGGTTGATGCAAGAGTCTCTTGTGTATATCTCAAAACATCTATTTCGCATAGATCCTTCCATGCCACGATTGTGAAGCAATGAGGAGGATGACGACCGACTAATCACAAATATGAGAGAAGAGCTTTTAGAAGAGCAAATAGACGCTTGCCATTCCCACACCTAGCTTGGAACCTCTACCAAATGTGATCAATATAGAATGGATTCATATGGAAATATCAATGGCATCGCAAAATGAAGAGATGATCACAAGAGAAGAGCATGAGTATGCAAGAGGATGTGACCCATAAAAGTAAGTACATTTTTCATGTCTATCTCATGTATATACCTTGTTTAATGCACTATACTAAATGTCATGCTTTTGTTTAATGTTAGTACAAAGTAGATAATGCAATATGGTCAGAGGGAAGGCACTTTCGCACAGAGCGTGTGGATTCTAAAAGAAAAACATTTGATTCGCGTGTGATGGCAACTTTTGAGCAAGAAAGTCGAGCTAGTAGACATGATACCAATGTCATAGAGGATAATCTTGAGTATTGTGGAACTATCATTAGGTGAAAAATGGACTCTCATTTTTGCCCCTTAAGGATTTCCACACCTCCTCTCTCTGGAGAAATGGGCTCATGGTGAAATTTTTGCAAATCAAATCAAAAGTTGACGGCGATTGCACATTTGGAATCTACTCATCAAGACCTTTCCAATGATATATAATATAATGGAAAATTTTGATTATTCAAGAAGTCCCCAAATTGGTGATGACATGACATGTACATGCCACATTATCACCAATTTGGGGATTCTTGAATATTCAAAACTGCTTATTATGCTATATATCATTGGAAAGGTCTCGAAAAATTTCACCATAAGCCCATTTTTCTAGAGAGAGGAGGTGTGGAAATCCTTAAGGGGCAAAAATGAGAGCCCATATTTTGCCTAATGTCGAGATATTCTTAAGGTTGGATTTAGATCATTTAGTCTATTTATCCTTGATGTCAAATGGTTCAAGGTGATATATAGAGGTACTCAAGCAACCATGAAGAAACATCCAAATGGGTTCTTTCAAATTGATTCCACCAAGTTTTGGAATGATGAGAAAGATACCTTTGTACTACCTAAACACCGTCAACTCAGTTCGAAACATCCAAATAGGTTCTTTCAAATTGATTCCACCAAGTTTTGGAATGATGATAAAGATACCTTTGTACTACCTCAACACCGTCAACAACCGGGTTAATAACCCAACCAATCCCAAATTAAATCTTGATGTAGTATAATAAAATTGTAACCCCTTTGCTTTGTGATATTAGGTTGTGTTTCACATCGATCGAATTGATCCAAAGTGGTGGTATGTTATATAAGTTTCCCCTCGTTCAAAACATATCTTTCAAGATCAAGATGTGGAGGCCGAATCTCTGGATGAGGTGCAAGTACTACCTGAAATCAGCTCATTGGAAGAAGACAATGAAGAAAACATTTTAGATGGGGCCAATGAAGAGCATGAGGAACATCAATCTCTGAGAAGAAGATGATGAGTCACCTATGAATCATGATAATGCTTCATTGGATCATGATAGTGATATTGATATTGATATTGATATGGAAACCCATCTTTGCATTGAGATTTCATTAGATATAGACATTGATGAAGCAACACATATGGATTTATTACAAGATGGGATAGATTCATGATCTTGACATTGTTTTGCTTCTCAAAATTTTTCAACTATATATATATATATATATATATATATATATATATATATATTGCTCGAAACATGGCTCCAAGGATTTTAATGGACGTTTTTTTAAAACTATATATCGTTTTATGTATGTATGTGACATGTATTTTTAAAATTGAGCATCCAACAACTCTCTAGAATTTCATACAGCAAGAATAACAGCATAATTTCGATGCTATTTTCGCAGTTCAGTAGCGAAATTACACTATAGAAAAATAAAATTTCGCTACTCTAGGAGCTGCCTAGCAGCAAAATTTCGCTGCTATAAACTCTATGGTGGAGAGCAGCGAGTTAACAACACTGCTGTTTGCTCTGTAGTAGTAGGTGAAATTTTACTACGGAGGAGCAGCGAATGGAATCCCTGACATCCCAACAAAAAAAGCGTTGCTTGAAACGTTGCTATGCCACTGACGTGTTGTAGTGTTCAAGAATAAATTCCCATCATGGATTGCATACTGATCTGCTCTAAAAGTTCATCGTTGTTTGAAGATAAGTGACTTAGGATTGAATAAAACTACGCATTAAATTTCTTAAAGAGTTCCTAATGTGATCCTAAAACTCGCATCCAACCTCGAATATAGCATTACAATCTTTGACTAAAAGCATCAACTACTTTATTCTCTTCCTTATGATATATTTAATATCAAAAGTATATTTGGACTAGATGTTCATTTCCTTTGTCTACTGTTGTTGAGAAGAGGTTGAGTGAAAAGATACTTCAAACGGTCATTAAATCTTGGACCGTGGAGGGTGTACTTTTAGGAAAACCTAAATACATGTGCATGCAAAGGGTATTAAAAAATACACTTTTCTGTGAGTTTTGACTTAATAAAATAACCCCTTTTTTATAAACTTTTGGGTTTTTTTTTCCAAAATTCCATTTAAAACCCCCTTATGCAAGTAGTTTTTTCTAATTTTTTCTCAAAATGTTGGTTAAAAAAACATTCGTAACACTTTACCTAGGCTTAACACTTTACCTAGGCTTAACACTTTATTGAAAATACAATTATCACAAAATATAAACCCTAAACAACTTAAGGTCTCTCTTTTTTTCCTTTTGTTTGAAATTAGTATAAAATAATTTTTAGGGATAAGAGGCTTATATCGATTTAGACATCTTAGTAAAGATGATTTTGTTAAATTATCGTATGAGTTCAACAATTCATGCTTTGTAAGAAATAGATCAAAGTTTAAATTACCCTATGCGTTCAAGGTCAAATTACCTTATGAGTTGAAGAGGTCATGCTTTGCAAAAAATAGATCAAAGATTAAATTCTAAGCTTGCTACGGGAGTTGCCAAATTTCAACACATATTTGTCCAAGAGACATAGCTCAAGTGGTTTGAGCTTAGGACTCTCATTCATGAGTGAGGACATGGGTTCAAATCTCCTTGAGTATACTTGAGGACACCTTAAGCTTGGGGTGTGTTCGCGTGTGAGTGGGCATGCTGGTTTCGCTCGCCACATATCCCAACGTCTCTGCTCAAGTGTTCCTGCGATTTCCTACCAGTTCTTCTCAGCATTGCTGCGGTGACAGTGGTGTGCAATGCCAACATGTTAAGCTCAAGTTTTGGATCAAGAACGATGCTACTGGAGCAAACCATGACGCGTGAGACCCAGTTTTGACTGTACGTGTTACTCCTTCCTTTCAATCGAACTACTAACTTGTCGGGTTCGTCCGTATATAAGGCTTATTCATTACCTTAAATGTGGCCAATATTTGGAAGGGTGGTACCTCCTTGTGGTACTTGGGGGAGGGGAGGGTGTGTGTGGTTAATACTAGTGTGAGGTACCGAATGAGGTGTCATACTTGGAGTGTGTGTAAGCGAGTGAAATCCCCAATAAGGGAGTAGGGGAGGACCCACTCATCTAAATGGGGAAAAAAAGGAATTCAACACATATTTTAGGTTTCCCCCAAGAAAATAAACTGGGATTCTAGGGTACAAAAAGAAAATTATTGTGTGGCCGAGTTTTGACTGGGTATCTACATTATGTACATAAAAAGGAAAAGAAGGTTTCAGAAAAGATTCTCGATGCCGACTAGGAGATATCTGCAAGGTTGCGAACTGTGGAGACCGACTACGTACTACTTCGGCAACGTTATGGAGGCTCCAACTTCGAGGTGGTCTGTGACGTCGGACTTTGAGCGATGAGACCTCAGACCAGAGGAAAGTTGCAAAATCTGATGTTAGATGACGATCAGCGAGGAGGACATCGCTGTTGGGACATGAAATGACGGAACCTTGGTATAGGGGTTGCCCTCGAATGATGCTAGCCTCCTGGCGGTTAACCATACTAAACGGATACCTTATTATTTCTTTTGTGAAGAAATAGTAATCTTACTTCAGTCAAACATAGACTTTCTTGTCACACAGAGAAAACACGACTTTCTTGTCACACAGAAAACACGTCATATGATAAGATCATTGGGTTATGAACACCTTTATTGAAAAACATGCATTGGCGGAAATATTTATCAATCTATCGGAAGTGCATTCATTTGATTCTATTTTTAGAGTTACTACTTTCACTACTTAACAAATGTTAACACAAGGAGGAGGAAATCTCACATATGCCCCCGTTGTCTAGCATAAAACCCACTCCCCCCTTCCTCCCCTCCTCTTCTTTTCAATTAACACAACAAACTTGCCTATAAAAAGGGATTATCTAGTTTGAAAATGCCTTATGTATGTAACTTAGTATCTAAGTCAATGAAAATAAAAAACTCTTCTGTTGTAAGTTAATGAAAATTATAACCTATTTTGTTGTAAGTGAATGAAAATTAAAACCTCTTTTGTTGAGCTCACGTAATATTTTGCATGTTTTTAGGTGAACCCCACATGGTGAATTTCTAATCTAAAACACAATTTATGATCGATACATGAGAACACGACTTCTACATTCTTGATGGAGGCAAAAGAAGTTAACCACATAATAGACGAGCCTCTCTAAGATTGTGTTAAGATGCTGTCACCGCCCACATTAATAAAAGAGCATCACCTTTTGAATTGAGTTGAGTAAATTATAGGTTTTAAAAATGCTCTCTGCAGTAAATCTTCAATGTAACTAACTAAGTATAACTTGCAAATAAACTAAGATAAAGCACATCACTTAACTACTTTGGCAAAAAAATGATTATTACAACACATGGATTCTACTATCCATTTATGTGCTCTGATAAGATAAAATTTCATGGTATTTAAAAAATTGATGTGATGGAGATTGTATGCACATAGAATAAAGCTTTCAAATTTCAAGTGCTTTTGATTTTATTTTTTCTAAGTGTGAGATCTTTTTTTAATGGACACTTAGCACATATGGACATGCAAATTGAAGTTGGAAAAAAAGGTAAAATGTGACCAATTGTTGAAGTCAACTTTCACATATGAACGATGTTGGCAATTCTGCTCACGCTAGGTTGTAGACCACACATGTCATGGTAATTTTAGATACCCACATGACTAGTGTTAAATAACTGAGCACGAAGTTATAGATGTTGCAAGTTGTAGGCCTCATAGCAGATTTGAGAGGCTAATGAAATCTGCAAACACTTCTTCCACAGCTTTTGGAGAGTAAAAATGGTTACCAATCACTGAAGACACCATCAAATACATCAAAGAAGCACACAAACACTCGTTTTATTATTTTTCTTTAAATTCTTTTGAGATTAAATAAATAAACAATAAGCGTGTATATGAGACAATCTGAGTCGATGTATGGCATGCTTAACGATGATCAGTAATTCTTAACTTTTTTAATTACACATGATTGCCTTGATCTAAGCGACTCATTGAATAAACACTTTTGGAGGTAAAGAATTAGAAGATAGAATATTTGACTAGTTTTACTAGATTTTAGGTAAAACCTTCACAAGGTGCTATTTTACAAATTGTTTACGTTTCCTTGTGTTTAGAATCACATTTTGACAAAAAAACAAAAGTTTTAGACAACAAGAAACTCTACAAGAGTAAATGAGACTTTAGAAAGCCAAATCCCTATTGGAATTCATTACTAAGATCTATGGCATCCAAAACTTAAGATTATCTTTAATCAAAACTTGGTTAAACTTGGAGGTATGTTACATTCTCTCCCTATTAAAAAATCATTGTCCTTAACAATAAAAACGTCTTATTCTTAATCATTAGACCTTAAGAAATCGTTTTTCTTATTCAATTATTATACTTGATATAGTAACTTGAGAAGTCATATGCTTTTGACTTTCAAGAAAACTATAAATATTTATGTCTTCGTTTTGAGATTTCTTCAAGTAGCCTTAGAACGAACGACTTTGCCTACTCCTTTCTTTTCATCTACGTGGATCATAAAATGAGAAGACGAAAACTCATATTTTATGATCACTCTACCATTGCTCCCATGCCAAAGTTGTCCCATAATAGGCGCCCGTAAGGCGCTGTGCTTATGAGAGAGAGAGGTCACTCTGAACAAACTCGGTCAAGAACTTCGTCGGCAAGGGTATCTTCGAAACCATTGTTCCATACAATCATAGAGTCATTTATGAAGGTAGGAGCACAAGAGCTACAATCCTAGAAGAAAAGAAGGTTGAATCCAAAGCAACAAGTATGTGGTGTGCACTTCTTGTGGGGAGGTATAGGAGATTAGTGATGGGGTAATTGCAAAGAGAGAAGCTACAAGAACTAGACCTAGGCTAATTAGAAGAAGAACTTCATGAGACGCATGTGTTAGGAAAACAAACCAAGTGGCTAAGGTTGCTATCCAACCACTAGCCTTTGTCCCAAGATCTACAAGCTCAAATCAAAGGTAGCACACAGCTTGAAACAGATAAGAAAACAAGTTGGAATATATGTGAAAGTACAGTTGTATTTATAACTAAAAACAAAGAATGAATATGGCTAGAAATCGTCACCAAAAGTGCACCTAGTGGCTCCTCCGAAAGTGGCAAAAAATATGTGAATGAAGCTAGGCCAAAACTATTGGAGAATGCACAAGCGGAAGACAAGAGAGAGAGTAGAGAGAACTTGTGGGCAAGACCACCTTATATAATAGCAAGAAGTTTTACAATGTCAATTAGCCATCAAGAGATGCTAAACAATGTGCAAAGGAATCTCACCGGCCGGGGGGGAGGGGGGGTCACTATATATAAATACTCTATATCACGTGCATTCAAGGCCTAATTTAAAAACCCCTTATCTGTAAATTTTTCATGATAAAAAACACCCTTTGTCTATTCAATGTGTAAATACCCTCTTTAAATGGTACCCTTATGTAAGCAAAATATGTGTAAAAATAGGAATTTAAAAACTCCTTTTGTTGAACCCACATATTACGCTTAAATATTTATGAGTGACCCCCCCCCCCAAGAAAGGAATGGATGAATGAAGTGTACGATGGGGGGCCCTTTATATATGGAGGCTAGAAGCTGGCCGACTACATGATGAAGTTGGCCGACTAGTCCAAGACAAATTCTAACACCCCTTCTGTAGCTCATAGTGTGCAAGAGTTTGAAGAAGATAAGCTAATAAAGATGCAACCATGGATCCTCCAACACCGCGAATACTAGAACCACCTCTGAGAGAGCACCCGCCAACCTATTTCCTCGAAACAAAATATCACCACCACGAACAAGGAACTTTGATTGGCTATAAAAACTCCCACACAAGTGTGTAGTGAACTCCAAGAATAGATGATGAGCTATTGGACACACCGTCCCCATAATCCCTAATAGTGGATAGAAAACACATCACGTCCCAAAAGCCTTGAACAATGAACTCGGAACAGATCCAGTTCATAATCTCTGCAATACTAAAGATAACCATGTCCCTCCAGATGTCTAATGCTTGGAACTTCGAATCATGGTTCCCATGCACCAGTAAGTGGAGCTGTAATTAGCCCCCTCTCTTGCCTACAAACCTCCTCTCTGGATAGAAGCACATGGGGGGAACTGCAATGTAACAAAAGGTATATTCTTGACATACTCCTTCTATGTTTGTTGCTTTCCTAAAGCGAGATCTACCACAATAAGATTCTTTTGGTAAAAAATAGTTATTCCTAACTATTTTACCATGTGGGGTGATTAAAAACTATGCATACTTCCCGAGTCCATCAACACTTGAAATACATTATTTGCAATCTTGATAAGAATCTTAATAATTGAAGCTCGGTTTTCAACCTTGCCTGCATGAACAACAACATTGACATGTGCATATTCTTTGATGTCCTCAACCACAATTGTAATAGCTTTTCCTCTTGCTCCACGAGCATTGTCATTATTTGAAAATCCACATAAATTCCCTTGCATACTCTACCATGGTTTTTGATCTCCTGTAGTTAATCCCTCATATACCTCACGTGATGTTGGATTGTTTTTGCACTCAAAAATTTTATGACCTTTTTGTAGATAACAGAAACATAGGCCTTCACACTGCACCTTTCTTACCATCTCTAGGAACAAACATGTGAAAGGTTGGTTACCATTCTTCTTTTCGTCGCCATTTGCATTCTCTTATTTTGCACAAAATTTTCCTTCTCATCACCATGAAATAGATTTGACCTCTTTATTTTATTTACAAAGATTTCTTTATTATTTCTCATCTCTTCATATGTCATGGCATGTAACATAGCATCTTGGATTGTAGTTGGCTTGTTACCCTTAACCAAAAATTTGATTTGCCTGTTTAAGACATCCACAAATCGAGAAGCTCTTTCCTTTTCTGTTAAAGAGGGTGAATATTTTTGCAAATCCCAAAACTTGTCATGATATTCTGCAACAGTAAGTGCCTTTTGTTCCAAGTTTAAAAATTCATTCATTTTCTCCATGTGATATTGTAGTGGATAATAATGCTCAATCATGTGCCTTTTGATTAGAGGCCACATGATATTCTCATTCCTTAAGTCCCTATTGTGCATATTATGCTTCCACCATAAGTTTGTAAAAACTTCAAAAAGAAGTATTATTGTCTTTTCCTTAGCTTCAGCATTGAAGTTGCAAGCTCGAAAATAATCTTCAAGCTACTCAATCCATGCTTCCGCTTCTTCACTACTATTCCCCTTCCCATTAAAGGTTTGTAATGACCTTTTCTTCCTTACTTGTTTGAGGGAAAAATCATCTACATGACCAGATTTAAGACATGTGTCCATAGCAATTTTCATGGTATGCACTATATCCTACAACTCCTTAATAGCTTGATGTATTAAAAAATCAAACCCACCCTATGTAGTAAATCTTGATGGTGGTCTTGTGGGAACTTTACCATCTTCTTCTTGCTGCTCGACCAAATTTTTTTCTCCTTGCCCTTCTCGTTGACCCTGTCTATCAATCAAAATTTAGAGGATCTTACATGTCTTCATCTTCTCAGCCACCCCCTATGGCTCTCATGAAAAGATTCAAGGAGGAAGAGAGCCTGAGATCTTGCAAGCACACACACACACACACACACACAAAACCTAGAAGAGAACACACAAGGTGAGAGGCTGAAAGTTGATCTTCTTCTTCTTCAACAAAAGAGGTCTACTAAAGAGATAAAGTGTGGACTAGTCGGTGTAGTCCAACTGTAGAATCTCTGGTGAAGATATTGCAGTGCCAGCAGCTACAAAACCTGCTAGAGTGATAAATGTCGAACAGTTCATGGAGGACCCTTGTGAGTGTCAGCTCATGTTGAGCTCACTACCCCTCAAGCTCAACTCCATCTCGTGAACTCCAAGAATATCTTGAAATTTGTAGAACTTCTCAGCTCCCAATGCCTTTGTGAAGATGTCAGCAACCTGATCCTGTGTCTTGATGTAGGCCAAGTTAATGTCCCCTATGAAGACTCTTTATCTAGTGTATACCTCAATGTGTTTTGTCCGTGCATTCAAAACTGGTTTCCTGGATTGTCACAATATATGACAACGTTTATCTCCACATGTAACCCCAAATTAGCAAAAACTAGCTTGCGTAACAAAGCTATCTCACATGATGCCACCGTATCTTCTCTGTACTCTACCTTTGTACTCGACAAGGAAACTATGGGATGCCTCTTGCTGCTCCATGTCATAACAACGCTCCCCAATGAGAACATAAATCCACTAGCAGATCTCCTACTGAGATGCTACGTGCCCAATCTACATCTAAGTACCCATATAGCTCCAATGATACACCTGCTACATATAAAACAATGCATAATCAACAGTGGCCCTCAAACACCGAAGTGTGCATCACACATTATCAAGATGTGGTTTTCTTGGAACCTACATAAACTAGCTCTCTAAGCCAACAATGTAATTCAAATCTGGCCTACTGGTCATGACAATGGACATAGATCAAACTCCCCACAATCTTCTTGTACATAGTGGGGTCCTTCAACACATAACCTACATCCAAACTGAGCTTGCCATTTTGATATAATGGCACCAAGATTGGCTTATAATCAGCCATCCCATACTTGGAAACCATGTCCAATACATACTATCTCTGTGACAGCCAAATACCATCAAGTGTGCGAATGACCTCAATGCCTAAAAGGTAGTGCAGATCTCCCAAATCCTTCATGTCAAACTTCCTTTTGAGAAGACTTTTTCACTTTCTAAATCTCTTCCAAGTTTTCACCCCTAATAATAAGATCATCTACATAGATGGTGTGATGATCATAATACCCATATCATTCTTGCGCACATACAAAGAGTGATATGCATCTACCATATGAAAACCAATAGTGACAAGATACTCAGCAATCTTGTCATTCCATGCTCATAGAGCTTGCTTCAACAGCCCATACAAGGCCTTATAAAGCTTACATAAATTCTCTAGGTGACTTGTATCCTCAAAACTAGGTGGCAGGTCCATATACACTTCTTCTTGAAAGTCACCATGCAATAATGCATTTTTTACATCCATCTCATGTAAAAACTAGCCTTTAGCTACAGTCACCATGCAAGAATGCATTTTTTACATCCATCTCATGTAAAAACTAGCCTTTAGCTACAGTCACTACAATCACAGCTCTCATAGTTTCCATCTTTGCAAAAGCGAGAAAAAAGCATCCTCATAATCAATCCCATGTGTCTACGCATATCCTTTGGCTACCAATCTAGCCTTGTACCTTCTTATGCTACCGTCAATGTTATGTCCCGGGGGGTTCACCTAAAAGTATGTAAGTGTAGCACGTCAGTTCATCTAAGAGGGGTATTTAAATTCCAAAAAGTTACAGGTTTACATATACAGGAGGGGCTTTTTTATCCAATTTTGAAAAAAAGTTGTAAGTTTCTTAAGAAAGAGGGGTCATTTTATTAGCCTGTGACATGTAAGTAGAGGGGGTTTTTTATTACCTCTTGAACGCACGTGATATGCAACATTTTTTAAAGGTGAACCCCCCGAGTGTTATGTTTCACCTTATACACCCACTTATATTTAATAGCTTTCTTGTCTTCAGGCAATGGCACCAAATCCCAAGTCTCATTTCCATACAATGCATCCATCTCCTCATCCATAGCTTTCTCCCAATACAGATTTCTAATAGTCTCATCGAGGGATTTAATATTCACGTGATCACAAGATTTTTTGTGATAATAACACATGTGAACAAGTTATTCACATGTTCTCATGTTACCGTTCACAAAATAACAGGTCACTTGCTGTTTGGGAACCCATTAAAAGCTTGGCTACACATGGGAATAAATTATTTACATGTTATCATGTTACCATCTTCACATAATAGCAGGTCAGTGGCCACCTAAGAAGATTTTTTATGCCCGACAAAGATAATTTTTTTAGACCCTTGTGAAAGCTTTGTGAATATAACATGTGATCACAAGATTTTTTGTGTTATTAACATATCTTATTAACATGTTCACATGTTTTCGTTTACGTCAGTGAAATCCCTGGTCTCATCAAAACATGTGGGCTCTACAATCTTCACAACTTCTACCATATAAGCATAGTGATATGCCACATAACCATCGTAAGTTAACCTCTCCATAGGGTTTTTAACTCTTCTAGATCTTTGTTACTTTGCATTCATGGGTTCCAAAGCCTTCTTTACACCAGGTGTCCTCCTTGTTGGAGTCTCATTTCCTCATCAAGGCTCATCTGTTAACCACTAGACTCTCCATCAACAAAAAACACTATTGCAAGCAAAATAGGTAGCTGACAAGGGTTACCTAAAAAAATTTCCTCCCAAAATGTGTGAAATCTCTAAAATGGCTTAAAAACATAGTTTTTTGAACACACATCTAGAATTCCATGTATAAATTTAAAAATTACATGAACTTTACTATGTTTTCCAAGGTTGAGAACACGTGTAACCTTCGTAGATTTATAAACTATTGTTGTTTGTGACATAAAAATAAACTTGACTTACAAAATGGCATAAGAGTCTACACAACTTAAAGAAATATCAATGTTTTTCAAATAAAAATTTATTTTATAAATTTCATGAATGTAAGACCCTTTTTTTAATGCACTTTCTTGGAACAAATTCTACTACTATGTATAAATATGCACATTATTTGACAAGCACTCAAAAAATATTAGAATACATAACAATATAAGCTCCATAATTTATGAAAAATCCTACAAACATTGTTTAGCCTATTTCTAGACCCAAATAGCAAAGCCTTGAGTATATACATACAGGCTTGACAATTTGCATGACATAATTATTTACTCTATTATTTATAAGCAAATAGTGGGCATGACATAATTATTTGCTCTATTATTTATAAGCAAATAGTGGGCATGATATACAACCAATGCTAAGAGTTTAAAGAGGTCAACTTATAGGTGTGCAAAGGTAGACTTATATTCATATATATATGTAGAATATGGTAACTATGGAGGCTCTAAATAAACCTAAGCATGTTAAAAGAGTAGAAAATTGAAATATTTTTTTGAGAGGTCAATTTTAGAGATAAACATTATATAGCATATGGATGTAAATTTTGACCCACGTAGGCATTTGTTTTCATGAAGGAGATTCTTGTTATGCAATCTGGAGGATAAGGGTGGCGAGAAGAAATTATAGCTTATATCATGTACATATATGGTGGTGGCAAAATTTCATAGTATGCATATGTTGATGTTTGATCCAGATAGCCATTATCATAAACGTAGGTGATGGTATATCTAAGAGTAGTGTAGGAATGAGCTTTAGTTACAATTATTTAGAGTACATGTGAAGGATGTTGAGAGATGGTATGTTTAAGGGTAGTGTAGAATAAGCTCTAGTTATAATTATTTGGAGGACATACGAAGGAGAGAGATGCAATCTTTGCGTGTGACATTATCTTTGTGTACAAAGAGAAAAGAGAGAAGCTTAGGGCTTCTTGAATGATGGTGATAGAGAGGAGCTTGGAGCTTTCACGAGATGATAGGCATGCCAGAGTCCAGGCTCACATGCACCCCCCTCCTCAACATCGATGGTCCCACCACGTGTATTTGCTTATAGTTCTTCAACTTTAAAATTTAATTGTAGGAACAAAAATCAGGATTGACAAATCAATCGACTCATGGTTTTCCAAATCAATGGAGCCTTGCACATTTGGATCAAAACCAATGGATTATAGGTCATCATGGATTATCTCATCTAGCTCTTCTGCTATCATGAATTTTTGACATGACTATGTAGCGATATTATTTATGATACAAAGGTTACATGGATACGTAGACAAGCATTTTTTTTAATGACCTCCTCTCAAATTTGTAGTCAAAGCTTGCGACCATGTGTGTTTTTCATGTCTTTAGCCCTAAACCTATGTTCAACCTATATCATCTTATCTGGGACATATATATTTTTTAATTTTATGATTTATAGATTTTTTTAAAATTTTGAGATTTTTTTGGCTACTATCTACTGTTTAGAATGAGTTTTTACAGATTTATTAGTGATAAAATAAAAATAATTCTCATAAAAACTATAAAAATATTTTAAAGTTAATAAAAATAGCCTCCTAAAAGTTGATCTTTTGTATCGAGTTGATGCAAAACATCAACATTTCCACACATCTTGATGTTTTGCATCAAGTTTCGAATGCTCTATAGAAGAAAGTTGAAAGATCGAAGGTTGATTTTCATAAAAGGCCTGTTTTAGTAGTTTCGTCCGCGTGGCATGCTCAAACAACCTATTCCACAAATTTTGAGTACCAACATGACTGTGTCTCGATACAATACACAGATCGCTCTATGATGTCTACATATCGCATCGAGACAGAGTTGTGTTGGTAGTCAAAACTTATGGAATAGGTCATTTGAGCATGTCACATGGACAAAATCGCTAAAACACTCCGTTTGTGAAAATCGACCTCTGATCCTCCAACTTTCTTTTCCAAAGCATCCAAAACTTGATGCAAAATATCAAGTTTTGTGGTAGAGTTGATGTTTTGTATGAACTTTTAGGCTCAAAGGTGATGTTTTGCATCAAAGTTGATGCAAAACATCAAGTTCTATGGAAAAGTTGATGTTTTACATCGAGTTGATACAAAACATTACCTTTTCCACAATACTTGATCTTTTGCATCAAAGTTGATGTAAAACATCTATTTTTGTGAGAAATTTGATGTTTTGCATAACATTGATGCAAATTATCAAGTTTTATAAAACTTTGATCTTTTGCATAGAAAGTTGATGTTTTGCAAGTAAAGTTGATGTTTTACAACTTGATGCAAAATATCAATTTTTCATAAAAGTTGATGTTTTGTATGAAGTTAATGAAAAACATCAACTCTTGGCTAAGAAGTTCTTACTCAGCATAAAGTTGGCCACAAATGTTATAGCTAATTCATCCTTACCATGTGCAGTAACCATGACGATTCAAACACAAGTCCCTGCCTGATATTTTACAAAAAGTATTTTGGAAAGTATAACCTTTTATTTCTTAAAGCGAGCTTTTTCATGCTTCCTATACCAATTTAATAACTAAAATTGCCATTTGACCCCCTTTTTGTCATATCAAGAAAACATCTTCTTTAAAAATGAGTGTGTAATTATTTTTTAAAATTAAATAACTTTTAAATAGCTTATTCATGATATTTTAAAATTCATCTGTACATAACGAACTGTTTTTAAAAAAAGTATATATTATCAATTAAGAAATTGTGATACTCAAGAGATTCAAAATGGATTTTAATACTACTCTCATCAAGAGCCAAAATAGATTTTTGTAATTAAGATAATAACTATATCAAGATAATGCTTTTGTAATATAATCATGTAAATAATTTTTTATAGTTGTACTCTGTAGCACATCATCAATCATGCTAACATGGTAGGGTGGTTGCAAGATGAGGTTATCTAGTTTCATGTAGTGGGCGCCCTTGGCTTTAGCTGGAAAACAGGCATTTTTTCAAGAAGAATAGCCAATCTCTCCTAGTTAGCCAAGGAGTTTCACTTCAAGGTCTTCTAATGAAACATCATATGCAAAGTTGGACACCTAAAACTATAATCTGATCTAATATCCAGTAATTACAAATCCCCTTTTCTTTGGGAACCAAGTTTGTATACAGGCCCTGTCGTCGTAGGTTTAGACAGGTACAGTGAATGTGAGTAAATTGCCTATAACTTTTACATTATTACTCATATGATGTTCCCACTTTGCATATCACAAATACAAATAATATAGAGCTTAACTTGATTTATCGAGTAATTTTTGATGTGTTCTACTATTTTCTATATTATTTAAAATGTATTAGAAATGTTAAAAAACATACTATTTTATCCTCCCACCACATCTACCATTGAAAATGCTCAAATTGTATGGATCTAGTGAGATGATTAGATTGGGAAAGACTAGTATAATGCGGGTATAAGGTAAAATTACCAGGGATTTAATATTCACGTGATCACAAGATTTTTTGTGATAATAACACATGTGAACAAGTTATTCACATGTTCTCATGTTACCGTTCACAAAATAACAGGTCACTTGCCATTTGGGAACCCCTTAAAAGCTTGGCTACACATGGGAATAAGCTATTCACATGTTCTCATGTTACCATCTTCACATAATAGCAGGTCAGTGGCCACCTAAGAAGATTTTTTATGCCCGACAAAGATAATTTTTCTAGGCCCTTGTGAAAGCTTTGTGAATATAACATGTGATCACAAGATTTTTTGTGTTATTAACATATGTTATTAACATGTTCACATGTTCTCGTTTACGTCAGTGAAATCCCTGAAAATTACAAATCTAACGGTTGGATTTTTGTAGATTTCCTTTGGAAAAAAAGTTGTGACTGTTAGAGGCCCATTAAATCAATTGTAATTTAATTCTAGAAAATTAAATATTGAATCTTTCAATCTAAAAACTCTATGGATCAATACTCTTGTTGCCATGAATTTATTTAAAAAAATTTGGCTTAATTTGAGTATGGGAAGGTCCATTTTCAATCCTCCCAAGTGAAAATTCCCATACTGTGTCCACTCTCCCCTTTTCAAGTCTAAAACCAATCTTAGTTAGGTTTGGAAATCTAGGCTTAGTAAACTTCACAGCTTAGGTTTCATTCCATGTATGAGGCTTGGGTAGGCACAAATCTTATATATGCATGTCACTTTATGTCCCCATGAGCTTCGAGAGGATCCACATAAGCAGCTTGCCACCTCCACCCTCCACGTCAACATGGTCAACCTAGTTGACTCCCACCTCATCATCCTAGTCATCATTAATGCCATATCATCTTGCCATCTTTGCATGCCACCTCCACTCTCCACGTCAACATGGTCAACCTAGTTGACTCCCACCTCATCATCCTAGTCATCATTAATGCCACATCATCTTGCCACCTTTGCATGCCACCTCGCACTTGGTAACATGGCATGCCACATCATGGAATTGCCACATCAACCACCATAATAGTCCCACATGTCAAGATAATGCCACGTGTCATGCACGCATGTGACACGTGGCACCTCCTTCCCACCTCCCCTTTTTTCTTCAAAAACATATTTTTGAAAAAGTTAATCTAGTAATTTAGAGAAATAGAATATAGAATTTAAAATAATAAAATATATGTAACTTATTAAATAAAAGAATTTAAAATCACTAAATTTAAAGGATTATATTTTGGGATTAGATCAATAATATTATTATTAAAGTTCATATTATTTGATTTAAAAAAAATTTAATTTAATATTTCTTGAAAATTTTTTATGTAGAATAAACCTTTGAATAAATTTTTTTAAAAAATACTTTATTAAAAAAAGTAATTATATAATTATAACATAAAAGATATATTTATATATCTAGTAATGATAAATATTTAGAGTTGTTAATAAATATTATTAATAATATTGATTTTTAAGTCGATAATAGTTTATCTTTAATTATCTTTATGTTTATCTTAATTATCCAATCAATCTTAGATAGGAAATCCAATGAGATTTGAAGTGGATAACTTATTTTTTCTATATAATCACACATCTCTAGTACTATCCCACACTTATCTCTAGTACTATCCCATCATTGAGCCTTTATAATATTTTCTCTCTTAGCTTCCTTGAGAATGGGTTCTCAAAGTCGTAGGAGTCGGAAACGTGATAGGACTAGACTTCCCTCCGTCCACCAAGTTGGAGAGGAGGAGAGGAGAAGGGTAGCTTATGAGAGAAAGAGAGAGTGGAGAGCACGTCAACGAGCAACACCTTCCGTGTGGCGATGATCCAAGCCTTGCTCCTCCTCTTCCACTTCCTCTCCCTCCGCCCTCTTCCCACCCACTACCCCTTAGTTTAGATAATCCACATGTACCCGCCCTTCCTGAGTCCCCTTCTCTTCTACAAGAACCCACCTCCCTCCTTTGGGCGCCCTTCATGTGGATTTGTGTGGATAGGAAAGAACTATCAAAGTCAGGGACACATTGTCGTGCCCATGCAATCTTCCATTCCTATTTCAAAGACCTCACGCCTTCATCACCAAAGGCATGTGTGCTTGATGCTTTGATTGATCTGCCCATCATGGCTAACTGCAGGGCGCTGTCCAGCATTGGAGGTCAAAGAGAGAGGAGAGCTGGCATGGCGGTGCTACAAAGTGTTCATCATTCCTATATAGTTAACAATATAAGCTCCATAATTTATGAAAAATCCTACAAACATTGTTTAGCCTATTTCTAGACCCAAATAGCAAAGCTTTGAGTATATACATATAGGCTTGACAATTTACATGACATAATTATTTGCTCTATTATTTATAAGCAAATAGTGGGCACGACATAATTATTTGCTCTATTATTTATAAATAAATAGTGGGCATGATATACAACCACAACCAATGCTAAGAGTTTAAAGAGGTCAACTTATAGGTGTGCAAAGGTAGACTTATATTCATATATATATGTAGAATATGGTAACTATGGAGGCTCTAAATAAACCTAAGCATGTTAAAAGAGTAGAAAATTGAAATATTTTTTTGAGAGGACAATTTTAGAGACAATCATTATATAGCATATGGATGTAAATTTTGACCCACGTAGGCATTTGTTTTCATGAAGGAGATTCTTGTTATGCAATCTGGAGGATAAGGGTGGCGAGAAGAAATTATAGCTTATATCATGTACATATATGGTGGTGGCAAAATTTCATAGTATGCATATGTTGATGTTTGATCCAGATAGCCATTATCATAAACGTAGGTGATGGTATATCTAAGAGTAGTGTAGGAATGAGCTTTAGTTACAATTATTTAGAGTACATGTGAAGGATGTTGAGAGATGGTATGTTTAAGGGTAGTGTAGAATAAGCTCTAGTTATAATTATTTGGAGGACATACGAAGGAGAGAGATGCAATCTTTGCGTGTGACATTATCTTTGTGTACAAAGAGAAAAGAGAGAAGCTTAGGGCTTCTTGAATGATGGTGATAGAGAGGAGCTTGGAGCTTTCACGAGATGATAGGCATGCCAGAGTCCAGGCTCACATGCACCCCCCTCCTCAACATCGATGGTCCCACCACGTGTATTTGCTTATAGTTCTTTAACTTTAAAATTTAATTGTAGGAACAAAAATCAGGATTGACAAATCAATCGACTCATGGTTTTCAAAATCAATGGAGCCTTGCACATTTGGATCAAAACCAATGGATTATAGGTCATCATGGATTATCTCATCTAGCTCTTCTGCTATCATGAATTTTTGACATGACTATGTAGCGATATTATTTATGATACAAAGGTTACATGGATACGTAGACAAGCATTTTTTTTAATGACCTCCTCTCAAATTTGTAGTCAAAGCTTGCGACCATGTGTGTTTTTCATGTCTTTAGCCCTAAACCTATGTTCAACCTATATCATCTTATCTTGGACATATATATTTTTTAATTTTATGATTTATAGATTTTTTTAAAATTTTGAGATTTTTTTGGCTACTATCTACTGTTTAGAATGAGTTTTTACAGATTTATTAGTGATAAAATAAAAATAATTCTCATAAAAACTGTAAAAATATTTTAAAGTTAATAAAAATAACCTCCTAAAAGTTGATCTTTTGTATCGAGTTTATGCAAAACATCAACATTTCCACACAACTTGATGTTTTGCATCAAGTTTTGAATGCTCTAGAGAAGAAAGTTGAAAGATCGAAGGTTGATTTTCATAAACGGCCTGTTTTAGTAGTTTCGTCCACGTGGCATGCTCAAACAACCTATTCCACAAATTTTGAGTACCAACATGACTGTGTCTCGATACAATACACAGATCGCTCTATGACGTCTACATATCGCATCGAGACAGAGTTGTGTTGGTAGTCAAAATTTATGGAACAGGTCGTTTGAGCATGTCACATGGACAAAATCGCTAAAACACTCCGTTTGTGAAAATCGACCTCTGATCCTCCAACTTTCTTTTCCAAAGCATCCAAAACTTGATGACATCAAGTTTTGTGGTAGAGTTGATGTTTTGTATGAACTTTTAGGCTGAAAGGTGATGTTTTGCATCAAAGTTGATGCAAAACATCAAGTTCTATGGAAAAGTTGATGTTTTACATCGAGTTGATACAAAACATTACCTTTTCCACAATACTTGATCTTTTGCATCAAAGTTGATGTAAAACATCTATTTTTGTGAGAAAATTGATGTTTTGCATAACATTGATGCAAATTATCAAGTTTTATAAAACTTTAATCTTTTGCATAGAAAGTTGATGTTTTGCAAGTAAAGTTGATGTTTTACAACTTGATGCAAAATATCAATTTTTCATAAAAGTTGATGTTTTGTATGAAGTTAATGAAAAACATCAACTCTTGGCTAAGAAGTTCTTACTCAGCATAAAGTTGGCCACAAATGTTATAGCTAATTCATTCTTACCATGTGCAGTAACCATGACGATTCAAACACAAGTCCCTGCCTGATATTTTACAAAAAGTATTTTGGAAAGTATAACCTTTTATTTCTTAAAGCGAGCTTTTTCATGCTTTCTATACCAATTTAATAACTAAAATTGCCATTTGACCCCCTTTTTGTCATATCAAGGAAACATCTTCTTTAAAAATGAGTGTGTAATTATTTTTTAAAATTAAATAACTTTTAAATAGCTTATTCATGATATTTTAAAATTCATCTGTACATAACGAACTGTTTTTAAAAAAAGTATATATTATCAATTAAGAAATTGTGATACTCAAGAGATTCAAAATGGATTTTAATACTACTCTCATCAAGAGCCAAAATAGATTTTTGTAATTAAGATAATAACTATATCAAGATAATGCTTTTGTAATATAATCATGTAAATAATTTTTTATAGTTGTACTCTGTAGCACATCGTCAATCATGCTAACATGGTAGGGTGGTTGCAAGATGAGGTTATCTAGTTTCATGTAGTGGGCGCCCTTGGCTTTAGCTGAAAAACATGCATTTTTTCAAGAAGAATAGCCAATCTCTCCTAGTTAGCCAAGGAGTTTCACTTCAAGGTCTTCTAATGAAACATCATATGCAAAGTTGGACACCTAAAACTATAATCTGATCTAATATCCAGTAATTACAAATCCCCTTTTCTTTGGGAACCAAGTTTGTATACAGGCCCTGTCGTCGTAGGTTTAGACAGGTACAGTGAATGTGAGTAAATTACCTATAACTTTTACATTATTACTCATATGATGTTCCCACTTTGCATATCACAAATACAAATAACATAGAGCTTAACTTGATTTATCGAGTAATTTTTGATGTGTTCTACTATTTTCTATATTATTTAAAATGTATTAGAAATGTTAAAAAACATACTATTTTATCCTCCCACCACATCTACCATTGAAAATGCTCAAATTGTATGGATCTAGTGAGATGATTAGATTGGGAAAGATTAGTATAATGCGGGTATAAGGTAAAATTACAAATCTAACGGTTGGATTTTTGTAGATTTCCTTTGGAAAAAAAGTTATGACTGTTAGAGGCCCATTAAATCAATTGTAATTTAATTCTAGAAAATTAAATATTGAATCTTTCAATCTAAAAACTCTATGGATCAATACTCTTGTTGCCATGAATTTATTTAAAAAAATTTGGCTTAATTTGAGTATGGGAAGGTCCATTTTCAATCCTCCCAAGTGAAAATTCCCATATTGTGTCCACTCTCCCCTTTTCAAGTCTAAAACCAATCTTAGTTAGGTTTGGAAATCTAGGCTTAGTAAACTTCACAGCTTAGGTTTCATTCCATGTATGAGGCTTGGGTAGGCACAAATCTTATATATGCATGTCACTTTATGTCCCCATGAGCTTCGAGAGGATCCACATAAGCAGCTTGCCACCTCCACCCTCCACATCAACATGGTCAACCTAGTTGACTCCCACCTCATCATCCTAGTCATCATTAATGCCACATCATCTTGCCACCTTTGCATGCCACCTCGCACTTAGTAACATGGCTTGCCACATCAACCATAATAGTCCCACATGTCAAGAGAATGCCACGTGTCATGCACGCATGTGACACGTGGCACCTCCTTCCCACCTCCCCTTTTTTTTTCAAAAACATATTTTTGAAAAAGTTAATCTAGTAATTTAGAGAAATAGAATATAGAATTTAAAATAATAAAATATATATAACTTATTAAATAAAAGAATTTAAAATCACTAAATTTAAAGGATTATATTTTGGGATTAGATCAATAATATTATTATTAAAGTTCATATTATTTGATTTTAAAAAAAATTAATTTAATATTTCTTGAAATTTTTTTATGTAGAATAAACCTTTGAATAAAATTTGAAAAAAAATACTTTATTAAAAAAAGTAATTATATAATTATAACATAAAAGATATATTTATATATCTAGTAATGATAAATATTTAGAGTTGTTAATAAATATTATTAATAATATTGATTTTTAAGTCGATAATAGTTTATCTTTAATTATCTTTATGTTTATCTTAATTATCCAATCAATCTTAGATAGGAAATCCAATGAGATTTGAAGTGGATAACTTATTTTTTCTATATAATCACACATCTCTAGTACTATCCCACACTTATCTCTAGTACTATCCCATCATTGAGCCTTTATAATATTTTCTCTCTTAGCTTCCTTGAGAATGGGTTCTCAAAGTCGTAGGATTCGGAAACGTGATAGGACTAGACTTCCCTCCGTCCACCAAGTTGGAGAGGAGGAGAGGAGAAGGGTAGCTTATGAGAGAAAGAGAGAGTGGAGAGCACGTCAACGAGCAACACCTTCCGTGTGGCGATGATCCAAGCCTTGCTCCTCCTCTTCCACTTCCTCTCCCTCCGCCCTCTTCCCCCCCACTATCCCTTAGTTTAGATAATCCACATGTACCCGCCCTTCCTGAGTCCCCTTCTCTTCTACAAGAACCCACCCCCCTCCTTTGGGCGCCCTTCGTGTGGATTTGTGTGGATAGGAAAGAACTATCAAAGTCAGAGACACATTGTCATGCCCATGCAATCTTCCATTCCTATTTCACAGACCTAACGCCTTCATCACCACAGGCATGTGTGCTTGATGCTTTGATTGGTCTGCCCATCATGGCTAACTGCAGGGCGCTGTCCAGCATTGGAGGTCGAAGAGAGAGGAGAGCTGGCATGGCGGTGCTACAAAGTGTTCGTCATTCCTA
Source organism: Cibotium barometz (assembly GCF_041138505.1). Lineage (NCBI taxonomy): Eukaryota > Viridiplantae > Streptophyta > Polypodiopsida > Cyatheales > Cibotiaceae > Cibotium > Cibotium barometz. Next base: position 22,757,708 of record NC_141053.1, on the reverse strand, counting down.
TATAGTTAACAAGAAGAGGAACTCTGCGGACACTTTGGCTGCTCGTGTTGAGATATCGAGCTCGTCTAGTGAGGCGGTGGACACTGATGACCCGCTTGGGGGATAGGCCCCACACTTACACCACTAGCATGGTTTGTGAGATCTTGGGTGATATGCGGCCAGTGGGATGACAAGCTGTGTGACAACCATTCTAGAGACTGGCATAGTTATAGCGCCAGCTCATTTAGTTGGGTTCACACTATAGAGAACTCGTGTATGTATTGGTTGAGTACCTTTCATATTATGTGTACTCTTATCTTGTACATGGTGTGTTGAGTGTTGATGAGTAGAGAAGAAGATTTTCAGCCTCTCATCTTGTGTGTTCTATATTAGGATTTTGTGAGTGTGTGTGTGCTTGCAAGAGCTCAAGCTCTCTTCCCCCCTGCATCTTTTCATGGTATCAGAGCCTGGTTCGTGCTAACGGCTGAGCTGCAAGCAAGAGAACCACACGAAGCGGTACGAGGGTAAGAGCTTCAACTACTCTTCCCTATTTGTGTTGGTGACTACACCCTTGTCGGGAGCTCTACGGGAGGCACTGGCAAACGATCTCTAATTGAGGAGCTTTCTTCACGGGAGTAAAGCTATAGGGCAACTATATTGTCCTATCGGGTCCTATCGGACAGAATTTTTTGGGCCGAAAACGCGTTTTGGGCACGTCTGGACCTCTGTTTTTCAGAAAGCAGGTGATTTAGAGCACTACGGGTAAGTGATTGATTCTCTGCAGAACTCTGTTTTAAGAACTGCACAAAGACAGATTGACTGTGCATACACTGTGGGTGCTGGAAAGAGGTCTTCAGTTGCCATTGGGTGCATGTATGCACATTGAAGTCACTGGTTATGACATTTGAGAGTACTACAGTACCGCTGTAGGAAATACAACAGTTTGTGTAGGACAAACCAGAGTGCTATTTCTGGTAAAATTGTGTGTTTGGCAAGATGTCAAATGATGGGATAACTCAGATTGTGGCTGAGAAGCTAGATAAGAATAACTTCCATGCTTGGAGGTTCAGATTGACGAATTTCTTGATGGGAAAGGGCTATTGGGACTACATAGAAGGTGAGCATGAAGAGGCACCAGAGATACCGGACATAAATCTGACTGCTGCAGATGTGAAGGAGTTTAAAGACTGGAACCAAGGAGCCAGGAAAGTAATGTATTGGCTCTCCATTAGTATACAGGACACCATGATTGAGCACATTCAGGATGCCAAGTCCCCCAAGGAGGCATGGGACACCTTGGTAAAGCTTTATGAAACAAATACCAAGGCACGTAAGATATAGTTGAAGAATGAACTTCATACTATGGAGAAAAAGAGCATGTCTGTGAATGACTATGCGTTGAAGATAAAGGGTATTGTGGAATCCCTTGCATCTATTGGTGTGTCAGTAGATAATGATGATAAAGTGGAGGTCTGTCTACGTGGTCTCGGGCCACAATACAAGGCGTTCAAGACATCTATTCAGACTCGGAAAAACATTCCCAACTTTACAGATTTGGTGTCTATGCTGATTATAGAAGAGAAGAGCTTGGGTGAAGACCAACAGTCTTCACAAAACAAAAATAGTTCAGAGCAACAGGCCTTCTACACAAGTTCAGGAAGAGGATGAGGTAGAGGAGGCTGTGGACGCGGTCAAGGAGGTGGCCGAACAGGTAATTAGAATTATGGACAGTAGCAGCAACAACAACAACAGTCCCAGAATCAACAACAACAACAACAGCACATAGGTGGAAGAGGCAAATTCAAAGGCAGGGGGGAGTCAAAGAGGCCGTGGAAATTGGCAAAGGCAATATAATGATGCACGTGAATGCTATTATTGTGGTAAGCCTGGACATGTGCAGGCAGAATGTTATAAGAAGCAGACTGACATGCAAAATGGGAAAGTGCAGCAAAACAACTATGCATCCTCCTCAAGTAGAAATAATGAGGATAATGAAAGGTTGTTTGTTATGCAGCATGTTGTGAATGCCATGTCTGAAAATGTTGATGCAGCACAAAAAGATGATGTATGGTATGTGGATTCAGGTGCTTCGAACCACATGACAAGTCATGGGGAGTGGTTCAAGGAGATGAAAAACTCGGAAAGACCAGGTTTTGTGGAAACAGGGGATGACACTGCTCATCCATATGCCCATGTTGGAGATGTGCCATTGTCTATGCAGGATGGCAAAGTGAAGTACCTTGCAGATGTACTTCACGTTCTGAACATAACAAAGAATCTGGTTTCAGTTGGCCAGATGATTGAGCAGGGTTTGCAGGTTCGGTTTAACCCTGATGGTTGTTATGTTGAAGATTTTAAAGACAAGTGCAGATTGGTTGCAAAAGGCAACAGAGTGGGCAGAATGTTTACATTGAATGTAGACATGCCTGAAATGAGTGTGCTGCGATGTTTGGAAACGGTTCAGGAATTGTTTTGCGGACACAAACATTTGGCATAAAAGGATTGGACATGTGAATGTGCAGAGATTGAAGTCTATGTAGACTAAAGGAATTGTGACAGGGCTGCCAAAATTTAAAGTGGAAGGTATGCAGAAAATATGTGAAGCATGCCAATTTGGGAAGCAAACAAAGCATGTGTTTCCACATAACAGATATGTGAGCAGAAATGCACTAGATGTTGTGCATTCAGATGTATGGGGTCCTACGAAGACCATATCTATGGGAGGCTGCAAGTATTATGTGACTTTCATTGATGACCACACAAAGAAAGTGTGGGTATATTTCATGAAGGAGAAGAGTGAGGTGTTCACTCACTTTCAGAATTTCAGAGTTTTGGTTGAAAAGCAAACAGGGAAATATGCAAAGTGCCTAAGGTCAGATGGAGGGGGAGAGTACTTCTCCAATGAGTTCTCTGAATTTTTGAAGAAGAATGGTCTTCGGAGACAGTTTACATGCAGATACACTCGGCAGCAAAATGGAGTTGCTGAGCGGAAAAACAGGCACATTGCTGAGATTGCACGAGCATTGATGGAAGAGAAGAATATGCCGCATAGCTATTGGGCTGAGGCTATTTCTATAGCAATATACATCATGAATAGGACTCCAACTGCAGCCATACATGATGTAACTCTAGAGAAGAGGTTTACTGGCAGAAAACCAGATTTGTCTCATCTGAAAGTCTTTCGTCGATGCATTGCATATGTGCATGTGCCAGATGAGCTGAGAACTAAGCTGGATCCGAAAGCTGAAAAATGTGTGTTTATTGGATACTCCCTTGAGCAAAAGGGATACAGGTGTTATAACCTTGCTACACGTTGTCGTGACGTGGGCGGTGTCACTGGGAAAGTGCGAGACTTCTAGCTGTGAGATTGGCTTCAAATTCCAAGCATTAAATGTCTTCTCTGCTTCTCATAGAACAAGGTATAGCATGGTATTATCTCAATCTCTTGTCTCAGGCATACATTCAATGGGATTGTCTCCACAACTCATACAAGACACACTCATGTTCGACTCTGATGATACAAAGCTTATGGCAGGTGAACTCATCATCGTCTTCATATATCATCATCAAAGCTTCATCATCATGAAAGATCTTCACATAACATATGCTATATGTTTGTACAATATGATTGACATGCAACAACACTCATGAGACAAAACAAATAAAACTCACAAGACATCATCAAATACAAAGGTATACATATCTTCAGCATATGCATGTCGACAGCCCATAGCATAGCTTTAGCAAAACTTGATATCTTCCACAAGAAAGAGACATAGCCTCTTCATACATTACCACTAGAAACTTCTAATATGCCTTCGCCTTTGCTCCAAGGATCATCCACAGGCGGCTCTCACTTCGCCGTCCGCTGTCTGCTGCTCAGCCATGTGCAATAATAACTATATTATCGAACACTGGTACTTTCTTGCCTAGCCTAGGATACAACACATGTGCACACCTTGTAGCATTTGAAGAGACCTTTCCCTTATCACAACGATGTCAAGTTTCACCACTGAGAATTCCCTGATGCGACCTTCATGATACCAACTCTTCTTTGAGGTGACCTGCAACCAGTCGGCACCCAACTACCATGTCCAAAAAAAACTATTTACACTTCCTAGACTGTAAAGGCTTCACCTGTCTGCAGAACTCTCCGCTCTTGCAAGCTCTTAACCCTTTATCTCTCAGAGTCGTGGCGACCTCCAGCACACTAGGCGGCAACATTTCTTCTGTTGCGCCTGCAGCAAGCCGTCGTCCAGTTGTCGCCAGCCACACACTAGTCTTCCTCTCCTCTCCTTGCACTTGTCGCTGCTCACACCCTCTCTGGAGCGCCTCCCTTTCTTCACAAGGCTCTCTTTGTGAGCAGTTGCACTGCTCTTCACACTGGAGGCTCCCCCTTCTTTGGTTGCAGCATAGCGACTCCTTCCACGCACAAGGCGGCTGGCTTTTTCTCTTTTTGAGCCGCCACAAGGCGGCCCTCCGTTCTACCTGCTTCAGCTGCTCACACCTTTTCAGCGTCCGAGAGGCCCCTCCTTATCTACTGCATTCGTCTGCCTTATGCTGCGCTTCTGTGCGCCCTATGCCCTGCACTCCGCTCTGCAGCTTGTTGTGCTCCAAGGTTTCTTACAGTCTCACTTTGCTCCACCACGTAGCATCCCTTCTTGTCGTGGACGCTTCCCCCCACCTTTCTGCTTGCAGCCGCTCTCCTCCTAGACTCAGCAGCCAGGCGATTTCCTTCTCTCCCGCGTCTGTCACAAGGCTCCAGCCACATCTACCTGTGCACTAGAGCCGCCCCAGTCCTTTCACAATCACCCCCAAAGATAATCATATCAACGAGGCCTTCCCTTTTTCTCCCGGCCGACTCCTGCAAGGCGCCAGCTTTCGCTTCTCGCCAGCTTCTAGAGGGAACCCGCTGGCAGCTACAAAGGCTTCCACGTGGTCCCTTATCCCATTGGCCACCTTGTATTATATTTTTTTATTATTATTTTTAAAGCCCAATAATGGTCACCACATTACTACAATGGCCTCTCCTTCTCCTTGTGTTCTTCCTGGACAAACGTCGCCCATGACCTTTCCAAAACCAGAGTTGCCCACAAGCTTAGAATCATCAGCATCATACTTCTCACCAAAATACGATCATTACCCCATGCTCCAAAGCTTCTCAATTGCAACTTTCCAATGCTACTCATACTTGGACGCACACACAAATTCAGGCTACCAAGCAGCTGATCTCACCTCCAGTGAACCTTACTCGAGACAGGCTTGTAACAAGCTCAACACCAAACCATTTCACCTGTACACCTGGCGACGCCCTCAAAAGCAAAACCCTCCACACGCCATACATCCCATATGTACACAGGCACTTAATCCCATGCATCTGGATTTGCATTTAATGGCCTCACATGCATGGTTTCACACCATAGACGTGCCGTGGCATGACATCCACCCCCTCTAAACCTGCACATCCTCCGGTATGTGCCAAGTCATCATCAAGATCCACATATATCTGAATATCATCTTCATACATTAATCAGCAAAAAGAACCTGTCATCTGGCCAACCCCCATGTTTGGAACACTTTAAAGTGTTTCAAACCAAGCTTTGGTATCCATAAATATCAAACAAGTAAAAAAAACAAAGCCTTCCTGATTATCCACCATTGTTCTGCATTCAATCCACAAATACATTTGTCATGGTTGCCAACAATCCATATACCACGATCAAATACCCATTTGCATTCCACATGAGCCTGCTCCATTGACTTATAACATATCCTTGGTTCAAATACACATAATGGCATCATAGCAAGCCATTCATCACATTGTGATCTTTTGCATATTACCTCCTCATCTATCTTCACCACCAATATGCTGTCAAAGCCTTTACATGCTTCACATGCATCTATGCAAACTGGTGCAAGAAAATCAAGGTGTGATGCTACATCATAATGTCCCGGTCCATCAATAGCATAAACATCAAAAGCATCATCTTTGTCATGTAAACAAAACACATCTCTAGCATCATCAAGAGTGCAAGAAGCCTCATTCATAGATTGTTGGTTACCGATGTTTGCAAATAGAAACTCATCATCATCAAACAGCTGAGCCATCCCAAGATCCTCACTATCTTGAGCAATAGACTCATCCACATAAACATTAACTTCACTAAATTGATCCTCTAACAAAACCTGCTTGTCTTGAAAGAGAAACTCCAAACAAAAACCATCATCTGCAAAGCAAACATCCTCTGAAATAACATTCGTATGACTTCCGGTCACATATGCACTATCCTCCATAACATCATTAGCAACATGCATATCATCAACACCTTGAACACTATCAAACAAACATGGCAAAGCATTCATAGAAGCATCATAACCATCATCCATGGCATCTCCTTTGTCATTTTTCCTCTTACGCTTTTCCTCTACCTGTGCCTCATTATTCTGGCATTTTGCAATGTAGGAATGAACAGATTGAGAATCCACAGGTTCTTCCCAGCCAGTCTCAAGACGTATACAGTCTTCTGCCTCGGAATCCTCCATGAAATAATCATCCTTCAAAGCAAGCTTGAACTCCTCCCAATTTCTGCCACCATGTGCTGCCTGTAATCTTCTTATGCGCTCTCTTATTTCGGCAACACATACCAGCTCAAAACTTCGAACCATATCCTCCTCAGTCACCCTATTTAGCTCCATTTCCTTTGTGTAATTGCGTAGGTACTTTGTGATGTCTTTACCATCAAATTGATCCACCTTTTTCACGATTGACTTCAGTGCTTTAGTCGTGGAAATTTACTCCCTCTCAGCCCGCTTGCTGCTGTTTCATATACATAGTAAACATCTGAAACATTTGCATAACCCCGGGGTCAAAATGAACCCCCTGACCCTCAGGATTCTCAGCCATAGCTTCCCTGTGTATTTCACCACACTCTCACCCCAGCAGTTTCACGTTGGGTTCACCAAAAGCTGTCGTGACGTGGGCGGTGTCGCTGGGAAAGTGCGAGACTTCTGGATGTGAGATTGGCTTCAAATTCCAAGCATTAAATGTCTTCTCTGCTTCTCATAGAACAAGGTATAGCATGGTATTATCTCAATCTCTTGTCTCGGGCATACATTCAATGGGATTGTCTCCACAACTCATAAAAGACACACTCATCTTCGACTCTGATGATACAAAGCTTATGGCAGGTGAAATCATCGTCTTCATATATCATCATCAAAGTTTCATCATCATGAAAGATCTTCACATAACATATGCTATATGTTTGTACAATATGATTGACATGCAACAACACTCACGAGACAAAACAAATAAAACTCACAAGACATCATCAAATACAAAGGTATACATATCTTCACCATATGCATGCCGACAGCCCATAGCATAGCTTTAGCAGAACTTGATATCTTCCACAAGAAAGAGACATAGCCTCTTCATACATTACCACTAGAAACTTCTGATATGCCTTCGCCTTTGCTCCAAGGATCATCCACAGGCGGCTCTCACTTTGCCGTCCGCTGCTGCTCAGCCATGTGCAATAATAACTATATTATCGAACACTGGTACTTTCTTGCCTAGCCTAGGATACAACACATGTGCACACCTTGTAGCATTTGAAGAGACCTTTCCCTTATCACAGCGATGTCAAGTTTCACCACTGAGAATTCCGTGATGCGACCTTCATGATACCAGCTCTTCTTTGAGGTGACCTGCAACCAGTCGGCACCCAACTACCATGTCCAAAAAAAACTATTTACACTTCCCAGACTGTAAAGGCTTCACCTGTCTGCAGAACTCCCCGCTCTTGCAAGCTCTTAACCCTTTATCTCTCACAGTCGTGGCGACCTCCAGCACTAGGCAGCAACATTTCTTTTGCACGCCTGCAGAGCAGCAAGCCATCGTCCAGTTGTCGCCAGCCACACACTAGTCTTCCTCTCCTCTCCTTGCACTTGTCGCTGCTCACACCCTCTCTGGAGCGCCTCTCTTTCTTCACAAGGCTCTCTCTATCAGCAGCTGCGCTGCTCTTCACACTGGTGGAGGCCCCCCTTCTTTCGTTGCAGCATAGCGACTCCTTCCACGCACAAGGCGGCTGGCTTTTTCGCTTTTTGAGCCACCACAAGGTGGCCCTCCGTTCTACCTGCTTCAACTGCTCACACCTTTTCAGTGTCCGAGAGGCCCCTCCTTATCTACTGCATTCGTCCTCCTTATGCTGCGCTTCTGTGCGCCTTATGCCCTGCACTCCGCTCTGCAGCTTGTTGTGCTCCAAGGTTTCTTACAGTCTCACTTTGCTCCACCACGTAGCATCCCTTCTTGTCGTGGACGCTTCCCCCCACCTTTCTGCTTGTAGCCGGCTCTCCTCCTAGACCCAGCAGCTAGGTAATTTCCTTCTCTCCCGCGTCTGTCACAAGGCTCCAACCAAATCTACCTGTGCACCAGAGCCACCCCAGTCCTTTCACAATCACCCCCAAAGAGAATCATATCAACGAGGCCTTCCCTTTTTCTCCCAGCCGACTCCAGCAAGGCGCCAGCTTTCGCTTCTCGCCAGCTTCTGGAGGGAACCCGCTCGCAGCTACAAAGGCTTCCACGTGGTCCCTTATCCCATTGGCCACCTTGTATTATATTTTTTTATTATTATTTTTAAAGCCCAATAATGGTCACCACATTACTACAATGGCCTCTCCTTCTCCTTGTGTTCTTCCTGGACAAACGGCACCCACAACCTTTCCAAAACCAGAGTTGCCCACAAGCTTAGAATCATCAGCATCATACTTCTCACCAAAATACAATCATTACCCCATGATCCAAAGCTTCTCAATTGCAACTTTCCAATGCTACTCATACTTGGACGCGGACACAAATTCAGGCTACCAAGCAGCTGATCTCACCTCCAGTGAACCTTACTCCAGACAGGCTTGTAACAAGCTCAACACCAAACCATTTCACCTGTACACCTGGCGACGCCCTCAAAAGCAAAACCCTCCACACGCCATACATCCTATATGTACACAGGCACTTAATCCCATGCATCTGGATCTGCATTTAATGGCCTCACATGCATGGTTTCACACCATAGACGTGCCGTGGCACGACAATGTGAGTTAAGGGTAAGCAGGGATGTTGTCTTTGATGAGATGAGCAGCTGGTATGCTGCTGAAAAACAAGCTGTTGGGGCTGATGTGAGTGGAAGTGTGGTTGCACAGAATGCAGGTCAGCAATCACATTCTTTGAGTGGACCAGGAGAGTCCTCATCTAGTGGGTGTGTTGATAGACCATGGAGTGGCAGGCTGCGTCACAATACCAGTCCTGCAAATGTGATTAGTACATCACGTAAAGGAAAAGAGAAAGTGGTTGAGCCCCTTGGTATGCCTGACATTTCTGCAGGGCATTCTCATGTTGATGGAGAGTCTAGTGGCTCAGATATGAGCCTTGATGAGGAGCTTGGGATCCCAGCTATGAGAACACCTGGTGTAAAGAAGGCTATGGAAGCCATGAATGAAAAGCTGCAAAGATCTGGGAGAGTGAAAAATCCTGTGCAGAGATTTACCTATGATGGTTATGTGGCACATCACTATGCATATATGGCAAAGGTTGTGCAGGTTGTTGAGCCCACATGCATTGATGAGGTTGTTGGAAATGTGTGTTGGGAGAAAGCTATGGATAAGGAGATGGATGCACTATATGGAAATGAGACTTGGGATTTAGTGCAATTGCCTGAAGGCAAGAAAGCCATTGGATGCAAGTGGGTGTACAAAGTAAAACATAACAGTGATGGAAGCATAAATAGGTACAAGGCTAGATTGGTAGCCAAAGGATATGCGTAGACATATGGCATTGATTATGAGGAAACTTTCAGCCTAGTTGCCAAGATGGCAACAGTGAGAGTTGTGATAGTAGTGGCTGCGTCAAAGTAATGGTCTTTACATCAGATGGATGTAAAGAATGCATTCTTGCATGGGGATTTGCAAGAAGAGGTGTATATGTTGCAGCCACCTGGTTATGAGGATGTGGGTCACCCCGAGCATGTTTGCAGGTTGAAGAAAGCCTTGTATGGCTTAAAATAAGCACCAAGAGCATGGTCTGACAAGATTTCTGAATATCTTGTCACTATTGGCTTTCATGTAGCCAATGCAGATTTCTCGCTGTATGTGAAACATGGTGATAGAGGGGTTGTGCTTGTTGTCATCTATGTAGATGACTTGATCATTACGGGGGACCATGATGCAGAGATCTTTGATGTAAAGATCTTGCTTAGACAAAAGTTTGAGATGAAGGATCTGGGTAAGCTCAGATATTTCTTGGGCATTGAGGTGATTAGGTCACCAAATGGTATTGGATTACTGCAGAGACAGTGTGGCTTGGACATGTTGTCCAAGTATAGTATGATAGGCTGTAAGCCTATTTCTGTGCCATTGGATCAGAATGGCAAGTTGAGTGCAGATTCAGGAGAGATTCTGGAGGATTCTACTATGTATAGGTGCATAGTAGGAAGCTTGATCTACATGACGATCACCAGACCAGATTTGAGCTATGCTGTTGGGTTGGTGAGTTAGTTTATGTAGGTTCCACGAAAACCACATTTGGATGCAGTGAGACGCATACTGAGGTATGTGAGGTTTACTTTGCATTGTGGACTATTCTATGAGACTGGGACAGAGATATGTGTACATGGGTACACAGATGCTGATTGGGCTGGTAGTATCTCAAATAGAAGACCTACCAGTGGATTCATGTTTTCTTTGGGGAGTGCTGCTGTGACTTGGAGCAGCAAGAAGCAGCCTACGGTTGCTCTATCGAGTATAGAGGCCGAGTATAGAGGAGCTGCTATGACAGCATGTGAGGTAGCTTGGTTGAGAAAGCTACTTGCAAATTTGGGTCTATCAGTGGATAGACAAGTTGTCATTTTCTGTGACAACATTAGCAGTATACAGTTGGCCAGGAACCCAGTTTTTCATGCTCGTACGAAGCACATAGAGGTTCACTACCATTTCGTCAGAGAGAAGATCTTGGAAGGAGACCTTGACCTTGTTTATGTCAGCAGAGAGGATCAGGTAGCTGACATCTTCACCAAAGCATTGGGTACAGAGAAGCTCCGCAGATTCAGGGCTTCACTTGGTGTACATGAGGTTGGTGTACATGAGATGGAGTTGAGCTCGAGGAGGAGTGTTGAGATATCGAGCTCGTCTAGTGAGGCGGTGGACACTGATGACCCGCCTGGGGGATAGGCCCCACACTTACACCATTGGCATGGTTGGTGAGATCTTGGGTGATATGCGGCCAGTGGGATGACAGGCTGTGTGACAGCCATTCTAGAGACTGGCATAGTTATAGCACCAGCTCATTTAGTTGGGCTCACACTATAGAGAACCCGTGATTGTATTGGTTGAGTACCTTTCATATTATGTGTACTCTTATCTTGTATATGGTGTGTTGAGTGTTGAGTAGAGAAGAAGAAGATTTTCAGCCTCTCACCTTGTGTGTTCTCTATTAGGGTTTTGTGAATGTGTGTGTGCTTGCAAGAGCTCAAGCTCTCTTCCCCCCTGCATCTTTTCAGCTTGACGGGCTATTGTGGCAGCCATAAGTAGCTCTCCCAAATGAAGGGTAAGGTTAGTGCCACATCTCGCATCCTTTCCATAGCACCACACGCACTTAGAGTTGGGTCTATTAGACGACAAAGCTTAGATGCCAATGAGGTTGGTGCTTTGTGGGCGAGTAGTGGTCGTGTAGCTAGGCATGATCGCCTACTAGATGAAACCACTAGAACCTTGATAGAAAGTTTTTGGGAGGAGAATTGTCGTACCTCGCCAGTTTTCAAGAAAGCTTTGCGTAAGAGAGTGACAAGAGGAACTTGTTCATTGAGCACGGTGCTTGCTTTCTTGAAATGACCCAAACTGAGTTGTATTCTCAGTTTGTGGCTTCGTATCCAGAGCTTAAAATTGGGCAAAGGTCATTTGAGGGGTGTAAGCCTTGGTTTCTGATGTACTCAAGTCAATGTGACACATGTTGTTGTCGCTACCATGTTGAGTTCAAACTTTTTTATGATGTGTTTCATTCTCTTAGTGGGCATAGAGAGTTGCCTCATAGTCCTCGTGATTTCATCCACTCTCTTTTGTGTGCATGCACGGAGGATGCCTAGTTCCATAGGATGCCTTGTGTGGAGAGCAATTGCACATCATGTGGTTCACTTGCACATCTACAGATGGTAGATCTTGATGCAAGTGACCAAGAGATAGTGGCATGGTAACGTTATGAGTATGTGACACACTAGCTCCAGAGTGGGGATAGTCCAGGAAGTTGCAGCTCGTGGACAAACATACACCACGTTGTCACTTCATAGCCACATTTAGGGAGCAGAGACCCCTATATACGGCACACTCATTGTGCCAAGTGGCAGGATCGTCAGTACCGAGCATGCCTCTGGCAGAGTTTCCTATTGGTGTGGTTGTCTCTGTGATTGATTTTGCAGAGAACTACACCTTCACACCTTTTCAGGAGATACAATCTGAGTATTGCTTCTCAGAGCAGATAATGGTTATATTTCATAATATTTGTTTTGTGTTTGAGCTACATTACTTATTTGATTTTTTGTGTCCTAAGCGTATGTATTGCTTACCTCACCAGGTTGCTATTATGGTCCACATTAGCTATTGACATGCAGAGGCTCATGTAGAGCGAGTACCCCCGAGACCCATGTCATTATTCGAGAGTATCATTTCTATATCAGTGATGATCGTTCACATGATGCACATTTTGTGCAACACTGTTTTCGTCTCCATGACGATTTTTTAGGAGATTGTGGGATCAGACGTGGCCAGCGATGGGTTTGGTCAGATGGTTGTGGCATAGAGTTCAAGTCATCACGAGAATTCTATTAGCTCTACAGGTAGTACTTATGGTTTTCTTACATTTACAATTAAACTAAATTCACTAGAACATCTTAAAGAAAACAATAACTAAGACTATCTTTTATGGATTTATAGGTGGCATGTGCAGTCTAGTATCCCAGTGATTTGGTCATTCTTTGAGACTGGTCATGGGAAGGGAGAGCATGATGGTGCATGCACGTGTGTGAAACGTGCCTTGAGGCATCATCAGCTGCGACAGGATGCTCAGCCATTTAGAGATGCGGGCCACGTAGTCGAGTGGTTCTCCCAACATTTGTGTGGGAGTGCAGCATCATTGTATCCCAAACGTGATGCTCAGATTGTCAGGAGATTTTTTTGGCATGTGGATGGTGGCATGATTGACCGTAGAGCCTCCCATGATTGTGACACAGTACCTGGCAACTTGGGCTTACATTCCATCAGGAGCACGTGCATGGCGGCCCCCACGATTTACACACGACAGTTTGCATGCTTCTATGGAGCATGTATGGATGGCGATTGGTCACATTGTGCCTCGAGAGGATGGGCAGATGCATGGATACAGACATTCCTCTCCCTCGAGCATCCTCCACATCCAGTGTTGTCTGATGAGCACACAGGTCTTGCGTTCATGGTCAGTATGATGACCTGACAGATTTGCTACAAGAGGGTGATGTATTTGCTGTTATTGCCAGTGAGGGAAATAGCGAGGGAGTAGACTACTATCTGATGAGTTGCACTAGGCCAAAGTGCATCCTTGACCATGATACAGTGGATGATCATGGGTTTTCTTATGATTCCCATAGCATGATTGTGTGGCAGGCCGGGGAGTCTTGAGTTCCAACAGTTGAAGTGGGAGTTAGAGGCATTTCAGTTCTCTCATCTAGTGGTTGCTACCAGGCTCACTCTTGATCGAGTACAGAGCCGAAAACACAGTTCTCTCACCCTCGTTTTCGGCTTCGAGTGGATGACCATGAGAGCATTCTAGAGCAGTTGAGAGCTAGAGAGGGTGCTACTGACTAGATCTCTATCTTGATAGTGACTAAACTCAGACTAGCTAGGTTAGCTCACTTACATTGTACTTAGATTTTTTGGGAGTGACTAATCTCAGAATAGCTGGGATAGCTCATTTTCATTATGATGTACTTATTTGATGTTTATATCATTATGAGTTTTTTCATTATTGAGTATCATTACATTTTAGTTGATGTTCTTGATTTTATTAAACTTTTTAACACTTTGGCTATCATATTGTTTGTTGAAAATCTCCATGCCATCTTACCCAAACATGCTCCGATGAGAGCTAGACTTTGCAAGCATGTGAGGGGACCCCACCCCCACATGCATGCAAAGTTTAGTCACAATCAGAGCATGTTTGGGTTGGTAATTAGTGCCCAGTGCGGATTTTTCAAGTCTCTTGGTGCTTAAGAGGCCATGGAAAATCCAGGCCTTCCCCATACCATCGTACCCAAACATGCTTCGATGGGGACCAAACTTTGCAAACATGTGGAGGGGACCCACCCCCACATTCTTGCAAAGCTTGGTCACAATCGGGGCATGTTTGGGTTGGTAATTAGCACCCAGTGCAGATTTTCAAGTCTCTTGGTGCTTAAGAGGCCAAGGAAAATCCGGGCCTTCCCCATACCATCGTACCCAAACATACTCCGATGGGGACCAAACTTTGCAAGCATGTGGGGGGGACCCACCCCCACATACTTGCAAAGTTTGGTCACAATCAGAGTAAGTTTAGATTGGTAATTAGTGCCCGGTGTGCGGATTTTTCAAGTCTCTTGGTGCTTAAGAGGCCAAGGAAAATCCAGGCCTTCCCCATACCATCGTACCCAAACATGCTCCGATGGGGACCAAGCTTTGCAAGCATGTGGGGGGGACACACCCCCACATGCTTGCAAAGTTTGGTCACAATCAGGACATGTTTGGATTGGTAATTAGCGCCCAGTGCGGGTTTTTGAAGTCTCTTGGTGCTTAAGAGGCCATGGAAAATCCGGGCCTTCTCCATACCATCGTACCCAAACATGCTCCGATGGGGACCAAGTTTTGCAAGCATGTGGGGGAGCCCCACTCCCACATGCTTGCAAAGTTTGGTCATAATCAGAGAATGTTTGGATTGGTAATTAGCACCTAGTACGGATTTTTCAAGTCTCTTGGTGCTTAAGAGGCCAAGGAAAATCCGGGCCTTTCCCATACCATTGTACCCAAACATGCTCCGATGGGGACCAAACTTTGCAAGCATGTGGGGGGGACCCACCCCCACATGCTTGCAAAGTCTAGTCACAATCGGGGTATGTTTGGATTGGTAATTAAGCCCAGTGTGGATTTCTCAAGTCTCTTAGTGCTTAAGAGACCAAGGAAAATCTGGGTCTTTCCCATACCATCATACCCAAACAGGCTCCAATGGGGACCAAACTTTGCAAGCATATGGGGGTGGGTCCCCCCTCACATGCATGCAAAGTTTGGTCCCCATCAAAGCATGTTTGAATTAGTAATTAACGCACGGTGCGGGTTTTTGAAGTCTCTTGGTGCTTAAGAGGCCATGGAAAATCCGGACCTTCCCCATACCATCGTACCCAAACATGCTCCGATGGGGACCAAACTTTGCAAGCATGTGGGGGGGCCTACCCCCACATGCTTGCAAAGTTTGGTCACAATCAGAGCATTTTTGGATTGGTAATTAGCGCCTAGTGCTGCAGATTTTTCAAGTCTCTTGGTGCTTAAGAGGTCAAGGAAAATCCGGGCCTTCCCCATACCATCGTACCCAAACATGCTACGATGGGGACCAAACTTTGCAAGCATGTGGGAGGGACCCACTCCCACATGCTTGCAAAGTTTGGTCAAAATCGCGGCATGTTTGGATTGGTAATTAGCGCCCAGTGCAGATTTTTCAAGTCTCTTGGGGTGCTTAAGAGGCCAAGGAAAATCTGGGCCTTCCCCATACCATCGTACCCAAACACACTCCAATGGGCACCAAAATTTTCAAGCATGTGGGAGGGACCTACCCCCACATTCTTGCAAAGTTTGGTCCCCATCGGAGCATGTTTGGATTGGTAATTAGCGCACAGTGCGGGTTTTTGAAGTCTCTTAGTGCTTAAGAGGCCATGGAAAATCCGGGCCTTCCCCATACCATCGTATCCAAACATACTCCGATGGGGACCAAACTTTGCAAGCACATGGGGGGGGACCCACCCCCACATGCTTGCAAAGTTTGGTCACAATTAGGGCCTGTTTGGGTACGATGGTATGGGGAAAGCCCGGATTTTCCTTGGCCTCTTAAGCACCAAGAGACTTGAAAAACCCGCACCGAGGGCTAATTATAAATCCAAACATGCCCCGATTGTGACCAAACTTTGCAAGAATGTGAGGGTGGGTCCCCCCCACATTCTTGCAAAGTTTGGTCCCCATCGGAGCATGTTTGGGTACGATGGTATGGGGAAGGCCCGGATTTTCCATGGCCTCTTAAGCACTGAGAGACTTCAAAAAAACCCGCACTAGGCACTAATTACCAATCCAAACATGTCCCGATTGTGACTAAACTTTGCAAGCATGTGGGGGTGGATCCCCTCCACATGCTTGCAAAGTTTGGTCCCCATCAGAGCATGTTTGGGTATAATGGTATGGGGAAGGCCCGGATTTTCCTTGACCTCTTAAGCACCACGAGACTTGAAAAATCCGCGCTGAGCCCTATTTACCGATTCAAACATGCTCTGATTGTGACCAAACTTTGCAAGCATGTGGCGGTGGGTCTCCCCCACATGCTTGAAAAGCTTGGTCCCCATCGGAGCATGTTTGGGTACGATGGTATGGCGAAGGCCTGGATTTTCCATGGCCTCTTAAGCACCAAGAGACTTGAAAAATCCACACTGGGCACTAATTACCAATTCAAACATGCCCCGATTGTGCCCAAACTTTGCAAGCATGTGGGAGTGGGTCCCCCCCACATGCTTGCAAAGTTTGGTCCTCATCGGAGCATGTTTGGGTACGACGGTATAGGGAAGGCCCGGATTTTCCATGGCCTCTTAAGCACCAAGAGACTTCAAAAACCGGCACTGGGCGCTAATTACCAATCCAAACACACCCCGATTGTGACCAAACTTTGTAAACATGTGGGGGTGGGTCCCCCCCACATGCTTGCAAAGTTTGGTCCCCATCGGAGCATGTTTGGGTACGATGGTATGGGGAAGGCCCGGATTTTCCATGGCCTCTTAAGCACACCAAGAGACTTCAAAAACCCGCACTGTACGCTAATTACCAATCCAAACATGCCCTGATTGTGACCAAACTTTGCAAGCATGTGGGGGTGGGTCCCCCACATGCTTGCAAAGTTTGGTCCCCATCGGAGCACGTGGGGGTCGGTCCCCCCCACATGCTTGCAAAGTTTGGTCCCCATCGGAGCATGTTTGGGTACGACGGTATGGGGAAGGCCCGGATTTTCCATGGCCTCTTAAGCACCAAGAGACTTCATAAACCCGCACTGGGTGCTAATTACCAATCGAAACATGCTGTGACTGTGACCAAACTTTGCAAGCATGTGGAGGTGGGTCCCCCCCACATGTTTGCAAAGTTTGGTCCCCACAGCGGGGCATGTTTGGGTATGATGGTCTGGGGAAGGCCCGGATTTTCCATGGCCTCTTAAGCACCAAGAGACTTAAAAAATCCGCACTGGGCACTTACGTGCATGTGGGGGTGGAGTCCCCCCCACATGCTTGCAAAGTTTGCTTCCCATCGGGGCATGTTTGGGTACGATGGCATGGAGATTTTCAACAAACAATATGATAGCCAAAGTGTTAAAAAATTTAATAAAATCAAGAACATCAATTAAAATGTAATGATACTCAATAATGAAAAAAGTCATAATGATATAAATATCAAATAAGTACATCAGAATGAAAATGAGCTACCCCAGCTAGTCTGAGGTTAGTCACTGCCCATAAATCTAAGTATAGTGTAAGTGAGCTAACCCAGCTAGTCTGAGTTTAGTCACTATCAACGGCAATCCAATCAAAATCGTGATCTCTAACTGGTCGACGTGCGCGTCGAGGCTGCTATGCATGTCGAGGAGGCTGTGCCGGCTGTGCGGGGGTCGTCCAATGTCTGCAGGCTATCCACTCATCTACATAAACAATATCGTGAAGGCTACGAAGGGACAAAAGCGTTGCCTCCAAGTCTGCCATGATATGTAATGTAGACGGTGTGTCTCTAGCACTCCTACAGATAGCCGCTAACTTGCGGTCTATCTCTGCGAGATGAGGTCCACAATAGATGAGCGGCCCTCCTCGTGGCCCTCCTCGTGTGACTCCATGCTAAAACCTAAGCCTAACATAAAGGTCCAACGTGAAAGGTCCAATGTGAAGGGTCCAATGTGAACGGTCTAATGCTTAGTGCTAAGTAGTAGCACTAATGAAGCTATAAAACAATGCTAATGGGCCCACTAATGCTAATCCAAATCAAGAGAGCAAGGAGAGTGAAAACGACTTCTGACAATGAAGCAAAAAAAAAGTTTTTCGATTTTATAACCTCGATCGAGGTTCGGTGTAGCATCATGCAATTTAGGGCTTGCAAGATGTACGCTCTAGATTTTAGGGTTAGTGAAACATACGGCCAAGATACACACTTAATTTTAGGGTTGGTGAAGGATCGACGGCTGAGATTTGATATTACTATCTCGTTCGAGGTACATGGACGGCTTTGATTTTAAGTCATTACCACGACCAAGGTATGTCAACGGTCGAGATTCATTATATACCTCGATCGAGATATTTAAACGGCTGAGATCGCATCTTCCAACGTACCTAAATGGACGGTGGAGATTGGGTCTCTGTAACTCAAATGAGATATTTGGGGACGACGGAGATTGCATCTACGTATCTCAAATGAGATATTTGGATGGTGGAGATTGTATCTCTATATCTCGAACGAGCTATTTGGACGGTGGAGATTGGATCTCAATATCTCGTTCGAGATACGTGGATGGTGGAGATTGTATCCCTTTACCTCGAACAATGAATGGTTGCGATTTGATTTTGATTTCTCGTTCGAGAGATATGCGGACGATGGAGATGTGCTAGTCAAATATGCCTAGGGGGATACAGCGTGACCCTGATGTGGATCCAAGTGGCATAGATATCTCGATCGAGATAATGTGGTGGCATGGATGATGACTGGAAACCCAGACCTGCTAGTGTGGCATTAGTTGGTATCTTGATCGAGATATGTCGATTTAGGCTTGAGAGGCACGTGTCGTGTTTTAATTCACGGCAATATCACACATAAAAAATCTTGTGATCACATGTTATATTCACAAAGCTTTCACAAGGGCCTAAAAAAAATATCTTTGTCGGACATAAAAAATCTTCTTAGATGGCCACTGACCTGCTATTATGTGAAGATGGTAACATGAGAACATGTGAATAGCTTATTCCCATGTGTAGCCAAGCTTTTAAGGGGTTCCCAAATGGCAAGTGATCTGTTATTTTGTGAACGGTAACATGAAAACATGTGAATAACTTGTTCACATGTGTTATTATCACAAAAAATCTTGTGATCACGTGAATATTAAATCCCTGCTCATAAAGTAATCTCATCTAAAATAAAACACCCATTAATTCAATATGCTATGAATTTCTCTTTTCCCATCTAAATGATGGAATTCCAAATGTCATAGGAATTCCTCTTTTAACATTTAAATATTTCTCATAGATAAAATAAATTTATCTAAATTTTATCTTTGAATTTAATTAAAATACTCATTAATTCTAATATACTAGGAATTTCTCTTTTCCCATCTCAATGATGGAATTCCAAATGTCATAGGAATTCCTCTTTTACCATTTAAATGTTTCTCATAGATAAAAAAAAATTATCTAAAATTCATCTTTGAATTTGAATATAATACCTATTAATTTCAATATGCTAAAGATTAAACTTCCCTCATTTAAATATTTGAATTCCAATATGGTGGGAATTCCTCTTTCATCATTTAAATTTATCTATGCAAAAAGATAAATTTAACTAAAATTCTTTTTTAATTTTTAAATAAAATATACATTATTTTAGCATCCCAAGTTTTCTCTTACTTCATTGGAATGCATGGATTTCCATTGTCATGGGGGGATTACTCTTTTAACATAAAAATGGATTACTAGAAATTTCTCTTTTTCCTAATTAACTATTTATGCATAATTATAAAAATCAAATTTTCCATGATTATAATGAGAATCATTCAATTAGATGATTAATCCTAGAATATGGTAGGAAGTCCTCTTTTCATATTATGAATGGAAATATTTTATGTGTTAGTTTTTTAAAAATTTTACCATAGCTGTGCTGCTATTACTGATAATTCTCAATAATTTTAAAGCATAAAGTTTAGTAATATCCCTATGATTAGAATATCCATTGATTGGATCAATATCCAATTATAGACTCGATTCTTAAGTTTTTCACTTATTTGGCCTCTAATTTCAATAGCATAGAAATTACTTTTAGATTAAAGAATTGCTTCATGAGAAGCTTCATTTGAATATAGAATAGGTCATAGGAATGACCATTCTTTGGGGGAGAGAGAAAAAAGCTTTAAAAAACATTATAATTTAAGCATAAATAAAAATTTATGTGTTTTATCACTATAATTCATTAAAGAACTTCAACTGTATTAAAAGGCCATTTAATTGAATGCTTTTCAAGCTTGAGAGGGGTTGAGAAGAGAGAACCATTTGGAGATTGAAAAAAAAAGACCATAAACCACATTTTACCTCCTAGATTGCTTGATTCTTTGATCAAAGTAGAGGCCCCCAACCAATCAATTGGTTTGGTATGTTGATGAAGTCTATAAGGAAGATTGAAGAGAGAGAGAAGCTCCAATCTCTTCAATTTGTAGAGGACTTTTAGAGGATAATAGAAAATATCATTATTTCAGTATAATACTGGCATGGTATAGTTCTCATATTTTTTTACAAAGGGCTAAGGATCTATTTATAGGTGAGGGAGGCCTCTAACTAAGTCCAACTAGTTTCTAGCTTTTTCTAGGTTCAGTTTGGCTGAATTTGGATAAGATTTGGACCTAGTTTGGCTCCCTTTTGATTTGGTTTGATCCAGGAGAGAGGAGAGATAAAACTATCACAATATTTTTGAGTTTAAAACTCCACCACACATGTGAAATAGGCACCTCCTTGAGGAGCCCCCTTCTCCTTACCAAGGTGTTAAAATTGAATCATTATACCCAAAATATCTCATTTTTTTAGTAATATTTTTAACTAATAAACCTTGTCCTTAGTCAACTCTTCATCTTATGTGAGCATTTACTCATTTCTTTGGGGGTTTTTCTTTTGTAAATTTAATTTATCTCCTCCCCACACTTGGATTGATCCTATTGGCCCATAGGAACCTTAATTGGAGCATAATTCAATTTTTTTTGAAAATATGGACCCTTAGGCTAAGGTCCTTTTTACCTATTTTCAATTAATTCCAAATGCACATTGGAAAGTTTCTTTTGAATTTTTGTTTGAGGGGAAACCATTTTAGACACTAGGAGGATTTTTATATCCAAAAATATCTCAATTGTGGATTACCTCTCTCTAGATATTTTCTCTCTCTACGTCAAAACAGGGTAAAACAAAATCTTTCTTTTATTTCAAAGAGAGAAATAATTACAAGATCAAAAGGGGAGGTTCTTACACCTGTACAACACCTCAAAAGCTGAAGGGAGGAATCTTACAATATAAGATTTTCAAGACATCTATTCAAACTCAAGAGAACATTCCCAATTTTATAGATTTGGTGTTAATGTTGATCATTGAAGAATAGAGTTTGGGTGAAGACCAGTCTTCACAAAACAAAGGTAGTTTGGAGCAATAGGACTTCTACATAAGTGCAGGTAGAGAACGAGGCCATGGCCATGGTGATGGTATAGGTAATCATAATTATGGTATAGCACAGTAGCAACAATCCCAGGATTAACAACAATAACACATAGGCAAAAGAGGCCACTTTAGAGGCAGGGGGAGTCAAAGAGGTCATGGTAATTAGCAAAGGCAACAAAGACTATTTTTACTGTGGTAAGCCTGGACATGTGCAAGCATATTGCTATAATAAGAATAATGATATGTGAAATGAAAAGTGCAGCAAAATAACTATGTCTTCTAGAAGAAATAATGAGTATAATGAGGGGCTGTTTGTTATGCAACATGTAATTAATGTTGTGTCTGGAAATGATATAGCAACATGTAAGGATGATGTATGGTATGTTGATTCAGGTGCTTCGAACCGCATGACAAGTCATGGTAAGTGGTTCAAGGAAATGAATAGTCTTGAAAGACCAAGTTTTGTTGAACCAAAGGATGACTATGCTCATCTGAGTGCCCATGTTGGAGAGGTGCCATTGTCTATGCACGACGATGGTAACGTGAAGTACCTTGAAGATGTACTCCATGTTCGAGAGGTGCCATTGTCTATGCACGATGGTAAGGTGAAGTACCTTGGAGATGTACTCCATGTTCCAACATTACAAAGAATTTATTTTCTGTTAGCTAGATGATTGAGCTGGGTTTGAAGGTTCAGTTTCATCCTGATGGTTGTTATGTAGAAGACTTTAAAGATAAGTGTAGGTTGGTTGCAAAAGGCAATAGAGTGGGCATAATGTTTACACTTAATGTAAATATGCCTCAAGTGAGCACCGCAATGTTTGCAAATGGATTAGGAGTTATTGGAGATACAGATATTTGTCATAAGAGAATTGGGCATGTAAATGTGCAAATAATGAAGTCTATGCAAACTAAAGAAATTGACATAGGGTTGCCTAAGTTTAAAGCTAATGTATGTAGAAAGTATGTGAAGCATGTGAATTTGGAAAGCAGGATAAACATGTGTTTCCACATGATAGAAATGTGAGCAGGAATGTACTAGATGTGGTGCATTCAGATGTATGGTGTCCTGCAAATACTACATCTATGGGTGGCTGTATGTACTATGTAACATTCATTGATCACCACACAAGGAAAGTGTGGGTGTATTTCATGAAGGAGAAGAGTGAAGTTTTCACTCATTTTCAGAATTTTAGAGTGATGGCTAAAAAGCAGACAGGGAAGCATGTTAAGTGCCTAAGGTCAGATAGAGGGGGAGAATACTTCTCCAATGAGTTCTCTAATTTCTTGCGGAAGAATGGAGAGATAGTTTACATGTAGATATACTCCACAACAAAATGGAGTTTCTCAACAAAAAAAAACATGCAAAATTGCAAAGATAGCATGAGCATTGATGACATAGAAGACTATGAGCCATTGCTTTTGGACTAAAGATACTTCTATAAAAGTTTATATCATGAACTGGATTCCTACAGCAGCCATATATGATGTAACACCAGAGGAGAAGTTCAGTGGGGCAAGAAACCTGATTCATCTCACTTGAAATTTTTTGGATGTATTTGTGTATGTGCCAGATGAGTTATGTATGAAGCTGGATCCAAAGGCAAAAAATTGTGTGTTTATTAGATATTTTCTTGAGAAAAATGGATATAGATGCTATAGCCTTACTACACGTGAGTTGAGGGTAAGCAGAGATATTGTGTTTGATGAAATAAGTAGCTAGTATGCTGCTGAGAAAGATGCCATTGGGGTTGATGTTACTAGAAATGTGATTGCACAGAATGCAAGTCAGCAAAATCATAGTCATTAAGTGGACCTGGAGAGTCCTCTTGTGTTGGGTGGACCTGGAGAGTCCTCTTGTGTTGGGTGGACCATGGAGTGGAAGGTTGCATAATACCAGTCCTAGAAATGTAGTTGGCACATCACATAAAGATAGAGAGAAAGTGGTTACGTCCCTTGGTATGCATAATATTTCTACAGGGCATTCTTTTAACACTATTATATGGACCACATAGGTAATATTTCTTGAAAACAAGAAACATTTGGCATCTTTCAAAGATTCCATAAAAAAAGTTTAAACTTTTACCTCTTTTTAAAAAGTGGTCTACACATGCATACAACACTACCAAAAAATGAAAATATTTTGGGCACTTGACACGTTTCTTACAAAATTTAACATGAAAAAAAAGACTTCGTTTTGCTTATTTTTTGAGATTATAATAAAAAATGTAACAATAAGCTTTCAAAAAACATGCCAAAAAAACAGAGACAATGTTTATTATTTCCATCTTCAATCCAGAAAAAAATTGATATATATAACTATAAAAAGAAGTTATTTTCTAAACATATAGCTTATGGCATGGTTATGGTTCCTCATAAACATTCATATCTATACCAACACCATCACTACTTGATGTGCCTTTCCTTGAGAAGGTAGATGAGGCATCCTCTTTTTCACTATCCATAAATGATAAATACATTTTTTTCTTTTATGTCTACACTTGAAGCTTAGACTCCTTGGGTTATCTGCCGGGAGGTTGCAAGATGAGGGTACTCACTTTTGTTCACTCTCTCTAAAATTGGGACATCCATGCATCTCAGGAGGACCAGTAACATATGTTATTAACATGTTCACATGTTCTCGTTTACGTTAGGTGAGATCCCTGTTAATGAGAAATATTTGATGATAAAAGAGGTATACCCATGACATTGGAATGCAAATAATTAAATGCAAAAAGAGGAATTCCCATGGTAATTGAGATCCAAGAAATTCAATGGAAAGAAGAGGAATTTTTAGTATAATTCAATTTATGATTATTTACCAAAAGTGGAAATATGGGTAGAATTGATTTCCACAAATCTCATGAATTCTTTTATTCAAAAGAGGAATATTGAATATAATTCATTTGAGAAATTGAGAATGAATATGGAAATAGTCATCGAGAAAAAGAACCTTTAATTAGGCCAAGCAATTGGCAAAAATTTAGAAAAAGTCCCATTATCGGGATCAACCTAGAAAAAGCTATTAAATGGGAATAGTATGTGAATAGATGAGATAAGGTGAAAATAGGATGTGATCAGATGTGTATGGGATGTGATAAGATAAAAATGGGATATAATAAGATGTGATGTAATGAGAATGAATGTGGATGTGTATGTGGAAGAATGAATGTGGATGTGAATGTGAAAGAATGAATGTGGATGTGTATGTGGAAGAATGAATGCGGATATGTATGTGGAAGAATGGATGGGGATGTGTATGTGGAAGAATGGATGTGGATATGTATGTGGAAGAATGGATGTGGATGTGTATGTGAAAGGATGTGATGTTGATGTGAGTGAATGAATGAGATGTGATGTGATGTGAATCGGGATGTGAATGAATGAGATGTGATGTCATGCAAATCTGATGTAAATGTATGTTATGGGATGTGAATGGATGTGATGTGATGTATGTGAATGGATGAATGTGATGTGATGGATGTGAATGGGTGGATGTGATGTGATGTGAATCCCACAAGTATGAATGAATGATATGTGATGTGAATGGATGAGATGTGATGTCATGTGAATTAGGATGTGAATGAATGATATGAGATGTGAATGGATGAGATGTGATGTGAATGAATATAATGTGATGTGTTGTAGATCGGGGTAGATATGAATGGATAAGATGTGAATGAATGTGATATGATGAGATGTGGAGATGGGTAGATGCGAGTGGATGAGATGTGATGAGGGTAAATGAGGAAAGATGTGATGAGATGGAAAATGATGTGATTGGATGAGAATGGAAAATGATGTGATTGGATGAGAATGGGTATACATTTGAATTGGACTTGGATTAAGTAATGTGGATTGATGTGGAACAATGTGGAAAGAGGAGAGTTCGTTATAGAAACTGTATTTATGACCTATTTTAGAATGATTGTTTTATGTCAATAATGCTGGGGAAGCATTTTGACCATCTTGTGAATGAGGTCGTGGAGACCTAACTAATAAAGTTGCAACAACTGACTCTCTGGAGAGTCAATGGAGGACGTCTCATGTAGTAAGGTTGGCCGAGGTCAGCCTCGGTTCGATTTAAATGGTGAGCTTCTGGTACGGTGGATGAGGGACCAAGGAAGCGGCCTATAAGTGAAGTGCTAGGTGACCTGCTGTGAAGGATCCTAGACGGTGCTGACCATACGGTGCTCAAGCTCTAGGTCGTCAAAGATACCCACACGTACGTCGGGGAAGATATTGGAACAAGGAGTAAGATTAGTTTTCTGAAATCAGGCATGGATCTAGTTGATTGACCTTGCTGGTCCTCAAAACGGATGAGTCCATGGCTTTTTTTTATAGATCTCTTGGTTGATCTTGCTGATCTTCAATGGAGATTCCATCTTCATTTTTATACGTGAATATATTGTCGGGTACTATGAGCTAGGAACTATCGAGAAGGCCCCTGAGGGATAGGTGGTGAGCGTTCAATGATGCCATAGGTACACCGATGAAGGAATGATTGAAAATTAGGATTCAACCAGATATTTTGGAGGATTATGATCAGTGACACTATGGTTTCATTAAATGATTATTTTAAAGATAATTGACTCTGTGAAAAAGGCAATTTCATATTGTAAGTGGTGTGAGACTGGCGTTAAATTGGCATGAATATCTGGCTAGGGGACCTGGGAACTCTTTTTCCTATTACCCGAGACAAAACCTAACCAAATTCCTAGTTGGATCCCATCACCAGAGTGGTTGGGCGGTTGGCTAACCCATGGGACTGGATGGGACTAGAGGCTGGACTGATGGATCCGTAAAATAAGACTCAATTCTATTATAGTACGATAGATGAAGTAAATCCTGAATAGTAATTGTTCTATGGTAAAAGAATCAATAGCTGTGCCTCTCGATGGGGAAAAAGCATTGGTTTCTATGATCCAAGTGTAAGTTTCTTCCTTGATCTAACCTGGTGACTCACAGGTTCAATCGGATCAGTTTGGTCAGTAATGACCCTGACTACGTTAAAGTACAAATATCCTGGTGGACTCACCAGTGCTTTCCGGTAGGGGGAAGTTTTTTCGAGTTCAGTTTTTGAAGAACTCAGGGATTAGTCTCTTGTCCGGATATCCGTGTGGGCAAGGCCCCAAGTGAAGGATCCTGCCCCGTGCAAGAAGTGCTACTTTCGCTTGCTAGCACCCCCCCACCCGAATCCGTTGCGCAGTGGGGGCAGGGATCTTTCAACTGGTATCAGAGCAAATTAGCTAAAGTGGATCAATTGAAAAGCAAAAATGTCAAAAATTTGTGAAGTAATAGTAAAAAGTTGTAATTGTGTGATAAAATTCATACAAATTGATATTCAAAATGAAGATTTATAAAATTGAAAGTGGGTCTTCAGATGAAGTACCGCAATTTTATGGAAATCCTTCACTTGCTTGAGCTCTAGTCGTATATATGAGTAAATCTAAGACCTTGAAATTATAAGTAAAAAAATGCTATCCAGATGATGAATTCGAATGTGGTTGATATGATTTTAAATTCTGGTTGAGTATTGATGAGTTGATTTGGATTCTGATTGAAAAAAAGATGATTCCTGAATTTTGGGTTGAAAAGAAATCAGTTGAACAAAGCCACACTGAGGATGAACGGGACGAGTCCCTATGATGATGTTCGTAACTGGAATGACAATAATGACTTCAACAAATCACTACAAGATTAGTGGATTATGGTGATAGATTGCTACTGTTAACACTAGACCTAGTGGATCCAGTTAAGGGATGACAAATTAAAAACCTACATAACTGAAACTTCCATGGAGGAGTGTTCAGATGGATTTTTTGGTCTAATGGACCATTATTGTGTTAAGAATATTCGATTTAATTGGTGAGCTTCTGGTACGGTGGATAAGGGACCAAGGAAGCGGCCTATGAGGAGTGAAGTGCTAGGTGACCTGCGAAGGATCCTAGAGGGTGCTGACCATACGGTGCTCGGGCTCTGGGTCCCCAAAGATACCCACACGTACATCGGAGAAGATATTGGAATAAGGAGTAAGAGTTGTTTTCTGAAACCAGGCATGGATCTGGTTGATTGACCTTGTTGGTTGTTCTTTTTTATATGGATCTAGTTGATTGACCTTGCTGGTTGATCTTTTTTATATGGATCTGGTTGATTGACCTTGCTGGTCCTAAACGGATGAGTCCATGGCTTTTTTATATGGATCTATTGGTTGATCTTGCTGATCTTCAACGGAGATTCTATCTTGATTTTTATAAGTGAATATATTGTCAGGTACTATGAGTTAGGAACTATCGAAAAGGCCCCTGAAGGATAGGTGGTGAGCGTTCTAGTTGCCAATGATGCCATAGGTACACTGATGAAGGAATGATTGGAAATTAGGATTCAACCGGATATTTTGGAGGGCAATTTCATATAGGGTGTGTAAGTGGTGTGACTGGCGTTAAATTTGCATGAATATCCAGCTAGGGGGCCTGGGAACTCTTTTCCCTGGAACCAGAGACAAAACCTAACAAAATTCCTAATTGGATCCCATCACTACAATGGTTGGGCAATTAGCTAACCCATGGGACTGGATGGGGTTAGAGGCTAGACTGATGGATCTGTAAAATAAGACTCAATTCTGTTATAGTACATTAGATGAAGTAAATCCTGGATAGTAATTGTTCTATGGAAAAAAAATCAACGCATGTGCCTCTCGATGGGGAAAAAAGTGTTGGTTTCTATGATCCAAGTGCAAGTTTCTTCCTTGATCTAACCTAGTGACTCACAGGTTCAGTCAGATCAGTTTGGTCAGTAATGACCCTGACTACATTAGAGTACAAATATCTTGGTGGACTCGCCCGTGCTTTCTGGTAGAAGGAAGTTTTTCCAGGTTCGGTTTTTGAAGAACCAAGGGATTAGTCTCTTGTCCGGATATCCGTGTGGGTGAGGCCCCGAGTGAAGGATCCTGCCCCGTGTAAGAAGTGCTACTTCCGCTAGCTAGCCCCCCCCCCCCCCCCCCCGAATCTTTTGCGTGGTGGGGGCATGAATCTTTCAGCTGGTATCAGAGCAAATTGGCTAAAGTGAATCAACTGAAAAGCCAAAAATGTCAAAAATTTATGAAGTAATAGTAAAAAGTTATAATTGTGTGAAAAAATTTATACAAATTGATATTCAGAATGAAGATTCATAAAATTGAAAGTGGGTCTTCAGATGAAGTACTCCAATTGTATGGAAATCCCTCACTTGCTTGAGGCCCAGTCATCATGATGGTATTTACCTTATAATTCTAAGGACCGTGACTACCCGTATACACCGAGGGTATAACTGCAGCTCTTTACTAGCAATATATATATGTAAATCTAAGACCTTGAAATTATAAGTAAAAAAATGCTATCCAGATGATGAATTCAAATTTGGTTGATATGATTTTAAAATTTGGTTGATATGATTTTAAAATTTTGGTTGAGAATTGATGAGTTGATTTGGATTCTAATTGAAAAAAAGATGATTCCTAAATTTGGGGTTGAAAAGCGAGCGATAGTTGAAAAGTGATCAGTTGAAGAAAGCCACAATGAGGATGAATGGGACGAGTCCTTATGATGATGTTCGTTAACTGGAATGAGTATAATGACTTCAGTAAATCACTACAAGATTACTGGATTGTGTTGAATAGATTGCTACTATTAACACTGGACCTAGTGGATATAGTTAAGGGATGACAAATTAAAAACCTACATAACTGAAACTTCCATGGAGGAGTGTTCAGATGGAATTTTCAATCTGATGGACCATTATTGTGTTAAGAATATGAATGATATGTTCTGAATGAAATGTTATCTAATAATGAGTCCTATATAAGGGATCTTTATCTCATGATTCTGTGGAGAGCTAACCCATCTAAAGAACCCCATAATTAGTTAGATCTAAAGTCAGATTTGAATTGTAAATAAAAGGACTTAACAAGAATTTTCATATTGATAGGATCATGGATCGAGTTTGTCGTGGTAGGAATGATAACCCCCAACTTGATGAGGAAGAGATCGACTTGGATGTTCGTAAAACTCTTCATTGATCTCGCAGCCTGGACCTTTCAAGGTTGAAGGGAAAAACTTGGGCGAGACTGTGGAGAAGTGGATCGACGCAATGGAAGAGTACTTTGATGTCACCGGGTACAATGAGAAGAGCAAAATGGCTCTTGCAAGGCTGAAGATAGTAGAAACAGCCAGAGTAGCATGGAGAAACCACTGCAAGACAAACCATGTGGATCAAAACACTCAAACATGGAATGATCTCAAAATTTACATATGAAAGAGATTCTGTCCTCCCGGCTTTTTGGAGATAAAGAACAACTGATGGCCAAGTTCATTCGGGGATTGAATGAACCTTTGAATATCCTAGTGAAGAATGCCAAGCCAGTTTCCATGGGGCCAAAGCAGTGCGGATGGTGAAGGATTTCGTCAAGGCCTTTGATGTCAAGGTCCCACACCGAAGCCAGCACCATCACCTTTCAAAAGGTTTTTAGCTCTAGAAGGTGATTCCAACCTTCGACCGTCTAAGAGATATAAGGGTCAAGCCCAGTATATGGAAAGTTCCAGAATGGAAGAAATGTCCTTTTCTCGGAACTCAATCCCTTGGAATTCAACTTTAGAAGCAGTGCGGATGGTGAAGGATTTCGTCAAGGCCTTTGATGTCAAGGTCCTGTGTCGAAGCTAGTACCATCACCTTTCAAAAGATTTTTAGCTCTAGAAGGTGATTCCAACCTTCGACCGTCTAAGAGATATAAGGGTCAAGCCCAGTATATCGAAAGTTCTAGAATGGAAGAAATGTCCTTTTCCCGGAACTCAATCCCTTGGAATTCAACATCAGAAGTTCCACCCTTGAACAAGGGAGTGAAACGCTATAACTGTCAAGGATTTGGACATTGCAGTATGGATTGCCCAACTCTTTTTGGAACAAGGTTTTCAGAGCAAAAAAATTAGGGATCAAGATTCCAGAATCTAGCTCCTTCCTTCCAGAATAATCAAGTTTCTTTCTGCCAAAATCAGAGAAATCCTAGAGGTAGACCCTTTAACCAACCCGCAGTTTGAATCCAAAGTAATGCAAGACCTCCGCCTCAGAACAGGGGAAGTCAAAGAGAGATGTTCCCAAATAGGCCATCCACTTCCAAGGCAGTAATGCTGGAAGTGATTGAAGAAGGAGAAGAAGATGAAAGAGATCATACTCCACCTACGAGATGAGGACATCTCGTGTTTTTCCTCCCTCCTGCTTTTGAGGTGTACAGGTGTAAGAACTTCCCCTTCTGATCTCGTAATTATTCCCCTCTTTGAAATAAAAGAAAGATTATGTTTTTTCCTCTTTTGACCTAGAGAGAAAAAATGTCTAGAGAGAGATAATCCAAAATTGAGATATTTTTGGATATAAAAATAATCCTCCTTGTGTCTAAAATGGTTTCCCCCCTGAAACAAAAAATTCAAAAGGGACTTTCCAATGTGCATTTGGAATTAATTGAAAATAGTTAAAAAGGACCTTAGTCTAAGGGTCCAGATTTTCAAAAAATTTTGAATTATGCTCCAATATTAGGGTGCCTATGGACCAATAGGATCAATCCAAGTGTGGGGAGGAGATAAATCCAATTTATAAAAGAAAAGCCCCCAAAAAAGATGAGTAAATGCTCACATAAGATGAAGAGTTGACTAAGGACAAGGTTTATTAGTAAAAAAACTATGAATATTGCTAAAAAATGAGATATTTTGGGTATAATGATTCAATTTTGACACCTTGGCAAAGAGAAGGGGGCTCTTCAAGGAGGCGCCTATTTCACATGTGTGGTGGAGTTTTAAACTCAAAAATATTGTGATATTTTTATCTCTCTGCTCTCTTGGATCAAACCAAATCAAAAGGAAGCCAAACTAGGTCCAAATCTTGTCCAAATTCAGCCAAACTGAACCTGGAAAATTCTAGAAACTAGTTGGACTTGGTTAGAGGCCTCCCTCACCTATAAATAGATCCTTAGCCCTTTGTAAAAAAATATGAGAACTATACCATGCTAATATTATACTGAAATAATGATGTTTTCTATTATCCTCTAAAAATCCTCTACAAATTGAAGAGATTGGAGCTTCTCTCTCTCTTCAATTTTCCTTGGAGACTTCATCAACATACCAAACCAATTGATTGGTTGGGTGCCTCTACTTTGATCAAAGAATCAAGAAATCCAGGAGGTAAAATGTGGTTTATGGTCTTTTTTCTTTAATCTCCAAATGTTTCTCTCTACTCAACCCCTCTCAAGCTTGAGAAGCATTGAATTGAATGGCTTTTTAATACAATTGAAGTTCTTTAATGAATTTTAGTGATAAAACACATAAATTTCTAGTTATGCTTAAATTATAATGTTTTTTAAAGCTTTTCTCTCCCCCCCAAAGAATGGTCATTCCTATGACCTATTCTATAATCAAATGAAGCTTCTTATGAAGCAATTCTCTAATCTAAAAGTAATTTCTATGCTTGTCAAATTAGAGGCCAAATAAGTGGCTTTTTAATACTTTTATGCTATTTAATTTATGAAAAAAATAAGAATCAAGTGCATAATTGGATATTCATCCAATTAATGGTTATTCTAATCATAGGGATATTACTAAACTTTATGCTTTCAAATTATTGAAAATTATCAGTAATAGGAGCGGAGCTATGGTAATTTTTTTGAAAAATTACCACATAAATCATTTTCATTCATGATATGAAAAGAGGACTTCCTACCATATTATAGGATTAATCATCCTAGATTAATTGAATGATTCTCATTATAATCATGGAAAGTTTGATTTTTATGTTTATGCATAAATAGTTAATTAGAAAAAAGAGAAATTTCTAGTAATCCATTTTTATGTTAAAAGAGTAATCCCCATGACAATGGAAATCCATGTATTCCAATGAAATAAGAGAAAACTTGGGATGCTAAAATAATGTATATTTTTAAAAAAAATTAAAGAAGGATTTTAGTTAAATTTATCTTTTTGCATAGATAAATTTAAATGATGAAAGAGGAATTTTCACCATATTGGAATTCAAATATTTAAATGAGAAAAGTGTAATTTTTAGCATATTGAAATCAATGGGTATTTTATTTTAATTCAAAGATGAATTTTAGATAAATTCATTTTATGTATGGGAAATATTTAAATGGTAAAAGAGGAATTCCTATGACATTTGGAATTCCATCATTGAGATGGGAAAGGAGAAATTTCTAGTATATTGGAATTAATGAGTATTTTAATTAAATTTAAAGATAAAATTTAGATAAATTTATTTTATCTATGAGAAATATTTAAATGTTAACAGAAGAATTCCTATGACATTTGGAATTCCATCATTTAGATGGGAAAAGAGAAATTCCTAGCATATTGAATTAATGGGTATTTTAATTTAGGTGAAATTACTTTATAAGAAATATTTGATGATAAAAGTGGAATACCCATGACATTGGAATGCAAATATTTTAATTTAGGTGAAATTACTTTATACGAAATATTT
This sequence comes from Cibotium barometz, assembly GCF_041138505.1. Taxonomy (NCBI): domain Eukaryota; kingdom Viridiplantae; phylum Streptophyta; class Polypodiopsida; order Cyatheales; family Cibotiaceae; genus Cibotium; species Cibotium barometz. The sequence goes on along the minus strand of NC_141053.1, from coordinate 22,724,481 downwards.
GATGATAAAAGTGGAATACCCATGACATTGGAATGCAAATAATTAAATGCAAAAAGAGGAATTCCCATGGTAATTGAGATCCAAGAAATTCAATGGAAAGAAGAGGAATTTTTAGTATAATTCAATTTATGATTATTTACCAAAAGTGAAAATATGGGTAAAATTGATTTCTACAAATCCCATGAATTCTTTTATTCAAAAGAGGAATATTAAATATAATTCATTTGAGAAATTGAGAATGAATATGAAAATAGTCATCGAGAAAAAGAATCTTTAATTAGGCCAAGCAATTGGCAGAAATTTAGAAAAAGTCACATTATCAGAATCAACCTAGAAAAAGCTATTAAATGGGAATAGCATGTGAATGGATGAGATAAGGTGAAAATAGGATGTGATAAGATGTGTATGGGATGTGATAGGATGTGATAAGATGAAAATAGGATGTGATAGGATGTGATAAGATGTGATGTAATTATAATGAATGTGGATGTGTATGTGGAAGAATGAATGTGGATGTGTATGTAGAAGAATGGATGCGGATGTGTATGTGGAAGAATGGATGTGGATGTGTATGTGAAAGAATGGATGTGGATGTGTATGTGAAAGGATGTGATGTCGATGTGAGTGAATGAATGAGATGTGATGTGATGTGAATCGGGATGTGAATGAATGAGATGTGATGTCATGTGAATCCGATGTAAATGTGTGTTATGGGATGTGAATGGATTTAATGTGATGGATGTGAATGGATGAATGTGATGTGATGGATGTGAATGGGTGGATGTGATGTGATGTGAGTCGGACAAGTATGAATGAATGATATGTGATTTGAATGGATGAGATGTAAAGTCATGTGAATCAGGATGTGAATGAATGATATGAGATGTGAATGGATGAGATGAGATGAGATGTGAATTGGAATGTGAATGAATGAGATGTGATGTAATGTGAATGAATGAGATGTGATGCGAATGAATGTAATTTGATGTAATGTGATGTGATGTGGATTAGGGTAGATATGAATGGATAAGATGTGAATGAATGTGAGATGTGGAGATGTGGAGATAGGTAGATGCGAGTGGATGAGATGTGATGAGGGTAAATGAGGAAAGATGTGATGAGATAGAAAATGATGTGATTGGATGATAATGGGTATACATATGAATTGGACGTGGATTAAGTGATGTTGATTGATGTGGAACAATGTGGAAAGACGAGAGTTCGTTATAGAAACTGTATTTATGACCTGTTTTAAAATGACTGTTTTATGTCAATAATGTTAGGAAAGCATTTTGACCGTCTTGTGAATGAGGTCGTGGGTGGAGACCTAACTGATAAAGTTGCAATAGCTGACGGAGATGTGAATGAATGTGATATGATGAGATATGGAGATGGGTAGATGCGAGTGGATGAGATGTGATGAGGGTAAATGAGGAAAGATGTGATGAGATGGAAAATGATGTGATTGGATGATAATGGATATACATATGAATTGGACATGGATTAAGTGATGTAGATTGATGTGGAACAATGTGGAAAGACGAGAGTTCATTATAGAAACTGTATTTATGACCTGTTTTAAAATGATTGTTTTATGTCAATAATGCTGGGGAAGCATTTTGATCATCTTGTGAATGAGGTCTGGAGACCTAACTGATAAAGTTGCAACAGCTGACAGAGAGTCAATGAAGGATGTCTCACGTAGCAAGGTTGGCCGAGGTCTTGACGGTTCGATTTAAATGGTGAGCTTCCCATACGGTGGATGAGGGACCAAGGAAGCACCCTATAAGTGAAGCGCTAGGTGACTTGCGAAGAAGGATCCTAGAGGGTGCTGACAATACAATGCTCGTGCTCTGGGTCACCGAAGATACCCACACGTACATCGGGGAAGATATTGGAACAAGGAGTAAGAGTTGTTTTCTAAAACCGGGCATGGATCTAGTTGATTGACCTTGCTAGTCCTCAACGGATGAGTCCATGGCTTTTTTATATGGATCTGTTGGTTGATCTTGCTGATCTTCAATGGAGATTCCATCTTGATTTTTATAAGTGAATATATTGTCGAGTACTATGAGCTAGGAACTATCGAAAAGGCCCCTGAGGGACAGGTGGTGAGCATTCTGGTTTTGCCAATGATGCCATAGGTACACCGATGAAGGAATGATTGGAAATTAGGATTCGATCGTATATTTTGGAGGATTATGATCAGTGACACTATGGTTTCATTAAATGATTGTTTTAAAGATAGTTGACTCTGTGAAAAAGGCAATTTCATATTGGGTGTGTAAGTGGTGTGACTAACATTAAATTTGCATGAATATCTGGCTAGGGGACCTAAGAAATCTTTTCCCTGGTACCCAAGACAAAACCTAGCCAAGTTTTTGCACCCTTGGGTGTCGGGCATTAGGTCTAGGTCAAGAGCCTATGGCCCCTATGCGTAGGCTATGTATACGCTATGCATAGGCTAACTCATAAGCTATGCATAGCCCTATGCATAGCCTATGCATAGGCTATGCATAGACCTATGCATAGGCTATGCATATCCCTATGCATAGCATATGGATAGGCTATCTCCTAGGCTATGCAGAGCGTATGCTAGCATATGCATAGGTTAGGCAAGGCTATGCATACACATAGCGCATGCATAGCCTATGCCTAGCCTTATGCATACCCTATGCATCCGCTATGCATAGCCTATGTATATGTGCTATGCATACCCTATCCATAACGTATCCATAGGCTATGCTTAGGGTATGCATAGCCTATGCATAGCCTTATCCATAGAGATATGGGGCATTGTTATATGCCATCTAGAATGTGCTTATGTCAAGTTAGGAGTGGTTATCTCTGAGTAGGTGTGGTTCTTGTGGAGGGGGAGCTCTCGATCTTCTCACTATACTTCTCTTGTGAAAGAGGAGTTTCCTTTGTCATTAATAGTGGGGAGCATGTGGAAAGTCCTCGGAAGCTATCATCTGAAAGGGGCATTGTCCACTTTGCTTGCCTAAGCAGTATTGTAGGAGATCTTAACAATGTTATAGTATCACATAGTGTATTTTTTGTCTAAGCTTGTGTTGTTTTCTCTTGGTTGGCTTGATATTGTTGAGGTAATCAAAATTATTCATTCAAACTCATGTTTATTGCACCGTTGGGTATCGGGTTTAGGAAATGTACTTATGAATAGAGATATAGGGCATTGTTATATGCCATCTAGAATGCTGCTTATGTCAAGTTAGGAGTGGTTATTCGCAAGTAGGTGGTTATAGTGGAGGGGGATCCCTCGATCTTCTTACTATATGTCTTGTGTATAGAAGAGAACTTGCCTTTGGTTTTAATAGTGTGGAGCGTGTAGAAAGTCCTCAGATTCAGGTATCATTCGAAAGGTGCACTCTCCACCCTGCTTGCTTAAGTAGTATAGTAGGAGGTCTTAACAATGTTCTAATATCACATGTATTTTTATCTAAGTGTCAAGTATGGATTTTGTTAGAGTAATCAAGTTTTGTTGCCTCATGCATGTATGTAGCAATGTCGATAGACCCATCATCTCACAAGACCTTGATGTGGCAAATCTGTTATCTATTATAAATGAACGATATGGGCAGCAAGCTTGGTCTCAGTTTACTCATGGTTCCATCAATTTTTTTCACATACACAAAGTTAATCTTTTATTCATTCTATAAATCATAATTTAATCTTATATGCAGCAGGCTAGCTTACAATCGAGCCAATCGATGCCATGGGGGTAGACTATCCCACTTGGCCAGTTGAAGCTATGGGGGCAATCTACCCCACCTAGTCAGTCGGGGCACACCACACCTTTGATAGGCGTGGGGCTAAATGGTGCAGGTCCATCACGATATGGTTGTGATGAGTCTACACCACCTTCTTTGACAAGACCCACCGCCACTCCCTCATGTTTGTCTTCACCAAACCATGACAATGACGTAGTAGGGAGTCTGGGGGGGTAGTAGATGTGCTAGCAGGGGGGCCCAACTACTTTTGCTTTGGGCATTGCTTTGGGTAGCACTAGGTCTTCGGATGTGTCTCCCAACAAACAGGGGGGCTCTTCATCTACATATTATGAGCCAGCCCCCGGGAGACCCATTCGACCATTCGATCCATGCACCCTACCATATAACAAACACTATTGCAAACAAAATAGGTAATATTTCCTGAAAATAAGAAACATTTGGTATCTTTCTAAGATTCCATAAAAAAAGTTCAGTTTTTTACCTCTTCTTAAAAAGTGGTCTACGCATGCATACAACAATACCAAAAAAATGATAATATTTTGGGCACTTTATACATTTCTTACAAAACTTGAGATGAAAAAAAAGACTTCTTTTGCTTACTTTTTGAGATTATAATTGAAAATCTAACAATAGATTTTTAAAAAACATGCCAAAATAGAGACAATGTTTATTATTTCCATATCCATTAAAAAAATGATACAACTATAAAAAGAAGTTATTTTCTAAACATATAGTTTATGGCAGGGTGGTTGCAAGATGAGGGTACTCACTTTCGTTCACTCTCTCCAAAATTGGGACATCCATCCATCTCGGGCGGAGTACCTCGATCGTGATAGTGCCGCCAATCAAAAGACGACACGTGGCTCCCGAGCCTAAATCGACATATCTCGATCGAGATGCCAACTAATGCCACGCTAGCAGGTCCGGCTTTCCAGGCGTCATCCATGTCACCAATACATGTCACCGCCACCACAATATCTCGATCGAGATATCTATGCCACTCGGATCCACATCAGGGCCACGCTGTATCCCCGTAGGCATATTTGACTAGCACATCTCCATCGTCCACGTATCTCGAACGAGAAATATACATCCAATCGCGACCATTCATTGTTCGAGGTAATCGGATACAATCTCCACCGTCCCCATATCTCGATCGAGATACTGAGTTCAAATCTCAGCCGTCCAAATATCTCGATCGTGATATAGAGATTCAATCTGCACCGTCCGAATATCTCGATCGAGATACGTAGATGCAATATCCACCGTCCAATTATCTCGATCGAGATAAGGAAACGCAATCTATACCGTCCATTTACGTACGCTGGAAGATGCAATCTCGGCCGTTTAAATATCTCGATCGAGGTATATAATGAATGTTGACCGTCGAGATACCTTTTCGTGGTAATGCCTCTAAATCGTGGCCGTCCAATTACCTCGATCGAGATATTAATATCAAATCTCAGCCGTCGATCCTTCCCCAACCCTAGAATTAGGTGTGTATCTTGGCCGTATGTTGCACTAACCCTAATATCCAGAGCGTTAATCTTGCAAACCCTAAATTGCATGATGTTACCGAACCTCGATCGAGGTTATAAAACCGGAAAACTTTTTTTTTTGGCTCATTTTCACAAGTCGTTTTCACTCCCTTGCTCTCTCTTGATTTGGATTAGTGTTAGTGAGCCCATTAGCTTTGTTTTTAGCTTCATTAGTGCTACTTAGCACTAAGCATTAGACCTTTCACATTAGACCTTTCACATTAGACCCTTCACATTGGACCCTTCACATTGGGCTTAGGTTTTAGCATGGAGGGCCACGAGGAGGGCCACGAGGAGGGCCGCTCATCTATTGCGGACCTCATCGCGGAGATAGACCGTGAGCTAGCGGCTATCCGTAGGAGTGCTAGAGACACTCCGTCTACATTACATATCGTGGCAGACTTGGAGGCGATGCTTGCGTCCCTTCGTAGCCTTCACGATATTGTTTATGTAGATGAGTGGATAGCCCACCATCGCGCTGCTCCGGTGTCACATGGCCTGACATATCGTCAGGTCTGTGATCTTGCTCCTATTAGGGATGGGGCTTTCCTAGATCTTTTCCTCGATAGTCGTGGGATGAGGCCCGGGGCGGGGAAGCCCCTCACTATTTCGCGGTGTTCGCATCCTCGTATGGCGGCACATATCTATAGTCGATATGTTGCCGCATATGGGAGGATGCCGAACAACCGCCAGATCCCCATATACTTCGCAAAGCAGTTATATGCGGAGTTTGTCTTAGGGGAGGAGGTCGATTACACCAGCCATCGTCCGGGTGGTGGTGCTGGCCGAGGCCGTCTCCAGGACCAGGGTAGGCGGCCTCCACCAGCACTTCGTGTAGCACCTGCCGCCACAGATCCTTCCTTTGTGCCATTGTCGACAGTAGAGGCTCTTGGCACGCAGGTCGGCATTGACGTACGGAGTACCACGGAGAGCATCCAGCACGTGGTGCGCCTATTCTCACGAGCTATACCGACGACAGATGTGGAGGTATTTACATATAGATTACGTCTTAAGTTTTTTTGGTCATTTATCTTCATGTTTATATGTACTTTTCTATATTTTTACATGAGCAGCATGGTTGATTGTGTCACGCAGGTTCCCACACCTGCCACTCAGAGGCTCACTCAGGAGTTGGTAGAGGCGAGAGCGGAGATAGACCGCCTCCGAGCTGCATTACAGATGGCAGAGGCAGCTACTGCAGAGGCACAGCATCTGAGAGAGTCCGACATCCAGCAGGTAGGTTTCTCTTGCACGTTTAAGTTACAAATTTCTTTAAGTAATACCTAATGAGAGACTAACCAAATATTTTAATGCTTTACTTTTTTGCGTAGGCTCGGACCGAGGTAGAGAGCTCCAGAGCTGAGGCACAGCATCATCAGATCATGGAGCAGATTGCCCAGCACAGGGCAGAGCAGCTGATGCTGCATGTTCGAGAGTATCGTAGATCATCCGATGTGACAGTGCCTTACCTACCGTTATATCCACGGCCTATCACAGAGGTTTTTCGACGACCTCTCCCTCAGGATGCACCTCCCTTCCTACGGGATGCGTGCTGCTGTTTATGCATCGAGGACATTGACAGTACAGGAGGATATGCCCTAGGATGTGGACATATTTTCCACTTGTCTTGCATCACCCAGGAGCTCGTCCGGTTCTCAGCATGCCCATCCTGCCGTGCACGCGTCGACTTAGCGACGTACAGGGTATTGGGCATCGATGATCTTCACCCAGGCCTTGTACGAGTAGATGCCAGGACTGGGAGGCCTGTCGACTTTACATCAGCTATGGACTTGGGACTCGACGCCTTCGACGATAGAGCCCAGGAGCCTGAGGTGCCTCCTGAGATAGAGTGGAGCTCACATGAGTTCGACGCTTACCAGAGAGTGCTACATGAGAGCCAGGTGACAGCATTTGAGCGCGTGGGTGGTGCTGGCCCTAGTGGCACAGCGGGTGATGGTGCTAGCAGCAGTGCTGCTTCTCATGAGCAGCGTGTCCTTACAGCAGAGGAGCTTACACGAGCAGAGTGGCAGACACGCACCATTGCAGATTATAGATTTTGGGTGTACAGACAGAGGCGTCTTGCATTAGCACGACGCAGAGAGAGAGAGAGGGCCATAGCAGCTTTTGGGACTCGTGAGCTCCCGAGTATACCGGCACCAGCTCACGATCCTTCCTTTGAGGCAGACCTCCCCGCAGACATTCGACGACCCCCGCAGCCGGCACAGCCGCCTCGACGTGCACAGCAGCCTCGACGCGCACGTCGACCGGCAGTTAGAGATGACGATTTTGATTGGGTTGCTGTTGATAGTGACTAAACTCAGACTAGCTGGGTTAGCTCACTTACATTGTACTTAGATTTTTGGGCAGTGACTAACCTCAGGCTAGCTGGGGTAGCTCATTTTCATTCTGATGTACTTATTTGATGTTTATATCATTATGAGTTTTCTCATTATTGAGTATCATTACATTTTAGTTGATGTTCTTGATTTTATTATATTTCTTAACACTTTTGCTATCATATTGTTTGTTGAAAATCTCCATGCCATCGTACCCAAACATGCTCCGATGGGGACCAAACTTTGCAAGCATGTGGGGGTGGGCCCCCCCCACATGCTTGCAAAGTTTGGTCCCCATCGGAGCATGTTTGGGTTGGCAATGGGCGCCCAGTGTGGTTTTTTCAAGTCTCTTGGTGCTTAAGAGGCCATGGAAAATCCGGGCCTTCCCCATACCATCGTACCCAAACATGCTCCGATGGGGACCAAACTTTGCAAGCGTGTGGGGGTGGGCCCCCCCCACATGCTTGCAAAGTTTGGTCACAATCAAAGCATGTTTGGGTTGGCAATCGGCGCCCAGTGCGGGTTTTTCAAGTCTCTTGGTGCTTAAGAGGCCATGGAAAATCCGGGCCTTCCCCATACCGTCGTACCCAAACATGCTCCGATGGGGACCAAACTTTGCAAGCATGTGGGGGTGGGCCCCCCCCACATGCTTGCAAAGTTTGGTCCCCATCGGAGCATGTTTGGATTGGCAATGGGCGCCCAGTGCGGGTTTTTCAAGTCTCTTGGTGCTTAAGAGGCCATGGAAAATCCGGGCCTTCCCCATACCATCGTACCCAAACATGCTCCGATGGGGACCAAACTTTGCAAGCATGTGGGGGTGGGCCCCCCCCACATGCTTGCAAAGTTTGGTCCCCATCGGAGCATGTTTGGATTGGCAATGGGCGCCCAGTGCGGGTTTTTCAAGTCTCTTGGTGCTTAAGAGGCCATGGAAAATCCGGGCCTTCCCCATACCATCGTACCCAAACATGCTCCGATGGGGACCAAACTTTGCAAGCATGTGGGGGTGGGCCCCCCCCACATGCTTGCAAAGTTTGGTCCCCATCGGAGCATGTTTGGATTGGCAATGGGCGCCCAGTGCGGTTTTTTCAAGTCTCTTGGTGCTTAAGAGGCCATGGAAAATCCGGGCCTTCCCCATACCATCGTACCCAAACATGCTCCGATGGGGACCAAACTTTGCAAGCGTGTGGGGGTGGGCCCCCCCCACATGCTTGCAAAGTTTGGTCCCCATCGGAGCATGTTTGGGTTGGCAATGGGCGCCCAGTGCGGGTTTTTCAAGTCTCTTGGTGCTTAAGAGGCCATGGAAAATCCGGGCCTTCCCCATACCATCGTACCCAAACATGCTCCGATGGGGACCAAACTTTGCAAGCATGTGGGGGTGGGCCCCCCCCACATGCTTGCAAAGTTTGGTCCCCATCGGAGCATGTTTGGGTTGGCAATGGGCGCCCAGTGCGGGTTTTTCAAGTCTCTTGGTGCTTAAGAGGCCATGGAAAATCCGGGCCTTCCCTATACCATCGTACCCAAACATGCTCCGATGGGGACCAAACTTTGCAAGCATGTGGGGGTGGGCCCCCCCCACATGCTTGCAAAGTTTGGTCCCCATCGGAGCATGTTTGGGTTGGCAATGGGCGCCCAGTGTGGTTTTTTCAAGTCTCTTGGTGCTTAAGAGGCCATGGAAAATCCGGGCCTTCCCCATACCATCGTACTCAAACATGCTCCGATGTGGACCAAACTTTGCAAGCATGTGGGGGTGGGCCCCCCCCACATGCTTGCAAAGTTTGGTCCCCATCGGAGCATGTTTGGGTTGGCAATGGGCGCCCAGTGCGGTTTTTTCAAGTCTCTTGGTGCTTAAGAGGCCATGGAAAATCCGGGCCTTCCCCATACCATCGTACTCAAACATGCTCCGATGGGGACCAAACTTTGCAAGCGTGTGGGGGTGGGCCCCCCCCACATGCTTGCAAAGTTTGGTCCCCATCGGAGCATGTTTGGGTTGGCAATGGGCGCCCAGTGCGGTTTTTTCAAGTCTCTTGGTGCTTAAGAGGCCATGGAAAATCCGGGCCTTCCCCATACCATCGTACCCAAACATGCTCCGATGGGGACCAAACTTTGCAAGCGTGTGGGGGTGGGCCCCCCCCACATTCTTGCAAAGTTTGGTCCCCATCGGAGCATGTTTGGGTTGGCAATGGGCGCCCAGTGCGGTTTTTTCAAGTCTCTTGGTGCTTAAGAGGCCATGGAAAATCCGGGCCTTCCCCATACCATCGTACCCAAACATGCTCCGATGGGGACCAAACTTTGCAAGCATGTGGGGGGGGCCCACCCCCACACGCTTTCAAAGTTTGGTCCGCATCGGAGCATGTTTGGATTGGCAATGGGCGCCCAGTGCGGTTTTTTCAAGTCTCTTGGTGCTTAAGAGGCCATGGAAAATCCGGGCCTTCCCCATACCATCGTACCCAAACATGCTCCGATGGGGACCAAACTTTGCAAGCGTGTGGGGGTGGGCCCCCCCCACATGCTTGCAAAGTTTGGTCCGCATCGGAGCATGTTTGGGTTGGCAATGGGCGCCCAGTGCGGTTTTTTCAAGTCTCTTGGTGCTTAAGAGGCCATGGAAAATCCGGGCCTTCCCCATACCATCGTACCCAAACATGCTCCGATGGGGACCAAACTTTGCAAGCGTGTGGGGGTGGGCCCCCCCCACATGCTTGCAAAGTTTGGTCCCCATCAGAGCATGTTTGGGTTGGCAATGGGCGCCCAGTGCGGGTTTTTCAAGTCTCTTGGTGCTTAAGAGGCCATGGAAAATCCGGGCCTTCCCCATACCATCGTACCCAAACATGCTCCGATGGGGACCAAACTTTGCAAGCATGTGGGGGTGGGCCCCCCCCACATGCTTGCAAAGTTTGGTCCCCATCGGAGCATGTTTGGGTTGGCAATGGGCGCCCAGTGCGGGTTTTTCAAGTCTCTTGGTGCTTAAGAGGCCATGGAAAATCCGGGCCTTCCCTATACCATCGTACTCAAACATGCTCCGATGGGGACCAAACTTTGCAAGCGTGTGGGGGTGGGCCCCCCCCACATGCTTGCAAAGTTTGGTCCCCATCGGAGCATGTTTGGGTTGGCAATGGGCGCCCAGTGCGGTTTTTTCAAGTCTCTTGGTGCTTAAGAGGCCATGGAAAATCCGGGCCTTCCCCATACCATCGTACCCAAACATGCTCCGATGGGGACCAAACTTTGCAAGCGTGTGGGGGTGGGCCCCCCCCACATTCTTGCAAAGTTTGGTCCCCATCGGAGCATGTTTGGGTACGATGGTATGGGGAAGGCCCGGATTTTCCATGGCCTCTTAAGCACCAAGAGACTTGAAAAACCCGCACTGGGCGCCCATTGCCAATCCAAACATGCTCCGATGGGGACCAAACTTTGCAAGCGTGTGGGGGTGGGCCCCCCCCACACGCTTGCAAAGTTTGGTCCCCATCGGAGCATGTTTGGGTACGATGGTATGGGGAAGGCCCGGATTTTCCATGGCCTCTTAAGCACCAAGAGACTTGAAAAACCCGCACTGGGCGCCCATTGCCAATCCAAACATGCTCCGATGGGGACCAAACTTTGCAAGCGTGTGGGGGTGGGCCCCCCCCACATGGAGATTTTCAACAAACAATATGATAGCCAAAGTGTTAAAAAATATAATAAAATCAAGAACATCAACTAAAATGTAATGATACTCAATAATGAGAAAACTCATAATGATATAAACATCAAATAAGTACATCAGAATGAAAATGAGCTACCCCAGCTAGTCTGAGGTTAGTCACTGCCCAAAAATCTAAGTACAATGTAAGTGAGCTAACCCAGCTAGTCTGAGTTTAGTCACTATCAAGATAGAGATCTAGTCAGCAGCACCCTCTCTAGCTCTCAACTGCTCTAGAATGCTCTCATGGTCATCCACTCGAAGCCGAAAACGAGGGTGAGAACTGTGTTTTCGGCTCTGTACTCGAACAAGAGTGAGCCTGGTAGCAACCACTAGATGAGAGAACTGAAATGCCTCTAACTCCCACTTCCACTGCTGGAACTCAAGACTCCCCCGATGAAGTCGAATCTGCTGGTAGAACCGGCCTGCCACAATCATGCTATGGGCGTCATAAGAAAACCCATGATCATCCACTGTATCCTGGTCAAGCATGCACTTTGGCCTAGTGCAACTCATCAGATAGTAGTCTACTCCCTCGCTGTTTCCCTCACTGGCAATAACAGCAAATACATCACCCTCCTGTAGCAAATCTGTCAGGTCATCATAACTGACCATGAACGCAGGACCTGTGTGCTCAACAGACACCACTGGATGTGAAGGATGCTCGGGGGAGAGGAATGTCTGTATCCATGCATCTGCCCATCCTCTCGAGGCACAATGTGACCAATCGCCATCCATACATGCTCCACAGAAGCATGCAAACCGTCGTGTGTAAATCGTGGGGGCCGCCATGCACGTGCTCCTGATGGAATGTAAGCCCAAGGTGCCAGGTACTGTGTCACAATCATGGGAGGCTCTGCGGTCAATCGTGCCACCATCCACATGCCAAAAAAATCTCCTGACAATCCGAGCATCACGTCTGGGGTACGATGATGCTGCACTCCCACACAAATGTTGGGAGCACCACTCGACTACGTGGCCCGCATCTCTGAACCGCTGAGCATCCTGTCGCAGCTGATGACGCCTCAAGGCACGTTTCACACACGCGCCTGCACCATCATGCTCACCCTTCCCGTGACCAGTCTCAAAGAATGACCAAATCACTGGGATACTAGACTGCACATGCCACCTATAAATCCATAAAAGATAGTCTTAGTTATTGTTTTCTTTAAGATGTTCTAGTGAATTTAGTTTAATTGAAAATGTAAGAAAGCCATAAGTACAACCTGTAGAGCCAATAGAATTGACGTGATGACTTGAACTGTGCGCCACAACCATCCGACCAAACCCATCGCTGGACATGTCTGATCCCACAATCTCCTAAAAAATCGTCATGGAGACGAAAGCAGTGTTGCACAAAATGTGCATCATGTGAACGATCATCACTGATATAGAAATGATACTCTCGAATAATGACACGGGTCTCGGGGGTACTCGCTATCCCATCTACATGAGCCTCTGCATGTCGATAGCTAATGTGGACCAAAATAGCAACCTGGTGAGGGAAGCAATACATACGTTTAGGACACAAAAAATCAATTAAGTAATGAAGCTCAAACATAAAACAAATAGTACAAAATATAACCATTACCTGCTCTGAGAAGTAATACTCAGATTGTATCTCCTGAAAAGGTGTGAAAGTGTAGTTCTCTGCAAAATCAATCACAGAGACGACCACACCAATAGGAAACTCTGCTAGGCATGCTCGGAACTGACGATCCTGCCACTTGGCACAATGACTGTGCCGTATGTAGGGGTAGATCTGCTCCCTAAATGTGGCTGTGAAGTGACAACGTGGTGTATGTTTGTCCACGAGCTGCAACTTCCTGGACTGTCCACCACTCTGGAGCTGGTGTGTCACATACTCATAACGTTGCCATGCCACTATCTCTTGGTCACTTGCATCAAGATCTACCATCTGTAGATGTGCAAGTGAACCACATGATGTGCAATTGCTCTCCACACAAGGCATCCTATGGAACTGGGCATCCTCCGTGCGTGCACACAAAAGAGAGTGGATGAAATCACGTGGACTACGAGGCAACTCTCTATGCCCACTAAGAGAACGGAACACATCATAAAAAAGATTGAACTCAACATGGTAGCGACAACAACATGTGTCACGCTGACGTGAGTACCTCACAAACCAAGGCTTACACCCCTCAAATGACCTTTGCCCAATTTTAAGCTCTGGATACGAAGCTACAAACTGAGAATACAACTCAGTTTGGGACATTTCAAGAAAGCAAGCACCGTGCTCAATGAACACTCCTCTTGTCACTCTCTTACGCAAAGCTTTCTTGAAAACTGGCGATGCACGACAATTCTCCTCCCAAAAACTTTCTATCAAGGTTCTAGTGGTTTCATCTAGTAGGCGATCATGCCTAGCTACACGACCACTACTCGCCCACATAGCACCAACCTCATTGGCATCTAAACTTTGTCGCCTAATAGACCCAACTCTAAGTGCGTGTGGTGCTATGGAAAGGATGCGAGATGTGGCACTAACCTTACCCTTCATTTGGGAGCTACTTATGGCTGCCACAATAGCCCGTCGAGCAGCCAAAGCGTCCGCAGAGTTCCTCTTCTTGTTAACTATATAGGAATGACGAACACTTTGTAGCACCGCCATGCCAGCTCTCCTCTCTCTTCGACCTCCAATGTCGGAAAGCGCCCTGCAGTTGGCCATGTTGGGCAGATCAATCAAAGCATCAAGCACACATGCCTGTGATGAAGATGTGAGGTCTTTGAAATAGGATTGGAAGATTGCATGGGCACGACGATGTGCCCCTGACTTTGATAGTTCTTTCCTATCCACACGAAGGGCGCCCAAAGGAGGGGGGGTGGGTTCTTGTAGAAGAGAGGACTCAAGAAGGGCGGGTTCATGTGGATTATCTAAACTAAGGGGTAGTGGGGGGGAAGAGGGCGAAGGGAGAGGAAGTGGAAGAGGAGGAGCAAGGCTTGGATCATCGCCAACGGAAGGTGTTGCTCGTTGACGTGCTCTCCACTCTCTCTTTCTCTCACGAGCTACCCTTCTCCTCTCCTCCTCTTGAACTTGGTGGATGGGGGGGAGTCTAGTCCTATCACGTTTCCGACTCCTACGGCTTTGAGAACCCATTCTCAAGGAAGCTAAGAGAGAAAATATTATAAGGGCTCAATGATGGGATAGTACTACAGATAAGTGTGGGATAGTACTAGAGATGTGTGATTATATAGGAAAAATAGGTTATCCACTTCAAATCTCACTGGATTTCCTATCTAAGATTGATTGGATAACTAAGATAAACATAAAGATATTTAAAGATAAACTATTATCCACTTAAAAATTAATATTATTTATAATATTTATTAACAAGTCTAAATATTTATCATTACCAGATATATAAATATATATAAATATATCTTTAAAGAAATCTTTTATTTTATAATTATATAACTGCTTTTTTTAAATAAAGTATTTTTTTCATATTTTATTCAAAGGTTTATTCTACATAAAAAATTTTCAAGAAATATAAAAATAAAAAATTTATTTTTTTAAAATTAATAATATGATCTTTAATAATATTTTTATTGATCTAATCCCAAAATATAATCCTTTTAAATTAGTGATTTTAAATTCTTTTATTTAATAAGTTACATATATTTTATTATTTAAATTTCTATATTCTATTTCTCTAAATTACTAAATTAACTTTTCCAAAAATATATTTTTGAAAAAAGAGGGGAGGTGGGAAGGAGATGCCACGTGTCATAAGCGTGCATGACACGTGGCATTCTCTTGACATGTGGCACTATTATGGTTGATGTGGCAATTCCATGATGTGGCATGCCATGTCACCATGTGCGAGGTGGCATGCAAAGGTGGCAAGATGATGTGGCATTAATGATGACTAGGATGATGAGGTGGGGAGTCAACTAGGTTGACCATGTTGACATGGAAGGTGGAGGTGGCAAGCTGAGGTGGCAAGCTGCTTATGTGGATCCTCTCGATGCTCACGTGGACATAAAGTGGCATGCATGTATAAGGTTTGGGCCTACCCAAGCCTCACACATGGAATGAAACCTAAGCTGTGAAGTTTACCAAGCCTAGATTTCCAAACCTAACTAGGATTGGTTTTAGACTTGAAAAGGGGAGAGTGGACACAATATGGGAATTTTCACTTGGGAGGATTGAAAATGGACCTTCCCATACTCAAATCAAGCCAAATTTTTTTTGATAAATTCATGGCAACAAGAGTATTGATCCCATGAGTTTTTAGATTGAAAGATTCAATATTTAATTTTCTAGAATTAAATTACTATTGATTTAATGGGCCTCTGACAGTCATAATAAATTTTCCAAAGTAAATCTACAAAAATCAAACCGTTAGATTTGTAATTTTATCTTATACCCACATTATACTAATCTTTCCCAATCTAATCATCACTAGATCCATACAATTTGAGCATTTTAAATGGTAGATGTGGTGGGAGGATAAAATAGTATGTTTTTTAACAATTCTAATATCTTTTAAATAATATAGAAAATAGTAGAACACATCAAAAATTACTCGATAAATCAAGTTAAGCTCTATGTTATTTGTATTTGTGAAATGCAAAGTGGGAACATCGTATGAGTAATAATGTAAAAGTTATAGGCAATTTACTCACATTCACTATACCTGTCTAAACCTAGGACAGGGCCTGTATACAAACTTGGTTCCCAAAGAAAAGGGGATTTGCAATTATTGGATATTCGATCAGATTATAGTTTTAGGTGCCCAACTTTGCATATGATGTTTCATTAGAAGACCTTGAAGTGAAACTCCTTGGCTAACTATGAGAGATTGGCTATTCTTCTTGAAAAAATGCCTGTTTTTCAGCTAAAGCCAAGGGCGCCCACGCCATGAAACTAGATAACCTCATCTTGCAACCACCCGGCATAGGTATGGCTCCTCATAATCATTGCTACACCTCCCACTAGTTGATGTACCTTTCCCTGGAGAAGGTAGACGAGACATCCTCTTCTTCACTATCCACAAATACATTTTTTTTCTTCTATGTGTATACTTGAAGCTTAGACTCCTTGGGTCATCTACCATGTTAGCATGATTGAGGATGCGCTCCAGAGTGCAACTATAAAAAATTATTTATATGATTATATTATAAAAGCTTTATCTTGATACAATTATTATCTTACTTATAAAACCCTATTTTGGCTTTTTATGAGAGTAGTATTAAAATCCATTTTAAAGCTCTTGAGTATCACAATTTCTTAATTGATAATATATACTTTTAAAAACGAGTTCGTTACGTACAGATGAATTTTAAAATATCATGAATCGGTTACTTAAAAGTTGTCTAATTTTGAAAAATAATTATACACTCATTTTTAAAGAAGATGTGTCCTTGATGTGACAAAAAGGACTAAATAGTAATTTTAGTTATTAAATGAGTTTAGAAAGCATGAAAAAGCTCGCTTTAAGAAATAAAAGTTTATACTTTCCAAAATATGTTTTTGTAAAATATCAAGCAAGGACTTAGGTTCGAATCCTATTGATTACTACACATGGTAAGGATATTTTAGCTACAACATTTGCGGCCAGGTAAGAACATCTCAGCTAAGAGTTGATGTTTTTCATCAACTTGATACAAAACATCAACTTTTATGAAATTTTGATATTTTGCATCAAGTTGATGTAAAACATCAACTTTCTATGCAAAAGATCAACTTTTTTACAATACTTGATATTTTGTATCAACGTTATGCAAAACGTCAACTTTCCACAAAACTTGATGTTTTGCATCAACTTTGCAAAACATCGAGTTTTGTGGAAAAGTTGATGTTTTGCATCAACTCGATGTAAAACATCAACTTTTTCATAAAACTTGATGTTTTTCACCAACTTTGATGAAAAACATCGAGTTTTATGGAAAAGTTGATGTTTTGCATCGAGTTGATGTAAAACATTAACTTTTCCACACAACTCGATGTTTTGCATCAAAGTTGATGCAAAATAGCAACTCTGCCACCACAAAACTTGATGTTTTGCATCAAGTTTCGGATGCTACGGAGGAGAAGAAAGTTGGAGGATCAGAGATCGATTTTCACAAACTTTAAAGCTGAAGAACTATAAGCAAATACATGTGGTGGTACCATCTATGTCGAGGAGGGGGGTGCATGTGATCCTGGACCCTGCCATGCCTATGTGCAGTAGTATGCTCTCCAGCACAGGGGACCTTGAATCTACCATCATCTCACGAAAGCTCCAAGCTCTTCTCTACCACCATTCTAAAAGCCCTAAGCTCCTCTCTTTTTCCCTTGTACACAAAGACAAAATGGCGAGCGAAGATTGCATCTCTCAGCATCCTTCACATGTCCTCAAAATAATTATAACCAAAGTTCATTCTACACTACCCTTAGATATACCATCTCTCAGCATCCTTCACATGTACTCTAAATAATTATAACCAAAGTTCATTCTACACTACCCTTAGATATACCATCTCTCAACATCCTTCACATGTACTCTAAATAATTATAACTAGAGCTGACTCCTACACTATTCTTAGATATACCATCACCTGCATTCATAATAATGGCTATCTTGATCAAACATCAACGTATGCATATTATGAATTTTTGCCACCACCACATATGTACATGATATAGGCTACAATTTCTTCTCGCCACCCTTATCCATATTGTATAACAAGAATTTCCTTCATGAAAACAAATGCCTATGTGGGTTGAAATTTACACCCATAGGCTATATGATGTTTCCCTCTCAAATTGTCATGCCATAAAATATTTCGATTTTCTACACTTTTAACATGCTTAGGTTTTCTCAGAGCCTCCATAGTTACCATCTTCTACATATATGTATGAATAGAAGTCTACCTTTGCACACCTATAAGATGACCTCTTTAAACTCTTAACATTGGTTGTATATCATGCCCACTATCTGCTTGTAAATAATAGAGAAAATAATTATGTCATGCAAACTGTCAAGGTGAGTATATACTAAAGGCTTTATATCGTATGTAATCCTTAATTCCTTTTACCACCTCTACGTGATCTTTAATGTACTCAAACATTGGAATGACACATGGAACCCCTATCGGTAGTATTGTGTTACCATCACTTTCCTTCTTCCATAATTCAATACCACCATCCTTTGGGAGCCATTCAATGGATTTAGGATGCACTTTATATTGCATGACTGGAACCTTTTTGTGCATGAAGAATCTAAATTGTAATGGTTTTGAGTGCCCCACTAGCACATCTTATCCATCAAGAAAGTACCCATCAATGAATCCCTTGAAGTCTAGGACATTTGACATCAAGAATGGGGTTGGAGCAGATACTTGGCTATCCTTGAATATTTTCATTAAATGTGGGAAGATGAATGTCTGGCTAGTCCTTAGTTTCTTAGAAAACTTGCTAAACATTACATCAATATCCTCACGTGTATGACTGACCATGAGAAAGCCTAACTGGACCATCTTAAATACTCCTTTGGCAACCAACAATGATAGATAGGCAAACAAATGCCAATTCTTGTTCTCTGATGCACAATTGTGTAATTGCAACATCAAATTCTCTGGCAACTTCTTGAATTCTGAACTAGGATTTGTGTTCAACACTTCTGTTGCTATCCCAACATCATTCAATAATGTAGTTGAGCAAGCTCCCATGTATCCACCCTCATGCAGGTAATGTTGATTAAGAGCCTTTATAGAGTTTAAAGCATTCAACAATGTGCTAGTAGATATGGGCATACCATCATTAGAAATATCTCTATACTCATATCTATCAAACCTCTCAAGGTCTCTTAGACACAAGCTAAGAGAACCTATTATGAAATTTCCAGGATCAGATGGCCATAAGCTGATAGCAAAATGTCCATAGTGCCCTTGTCCATGTCCATGGGTTATCATTCCTATTAGTGACTGTGGCAATTGTGTTGACTTATCTATCTCCTTGGAACTCACCTTCAATCTCGGGATTGCTGTTTTCTTTTGGTCCATCTTATCATGTATTATGCATAAGTACTTATTAGGATTTAATTGTGAGGTCAATCTCCAAGCATAGTAGAGATTTTTTCAAATACATTGTTTGCAACATGTGGGCCTTTCTTTGACACATCAATCTATTGCGTTCATCTTGGCACTTTGTGGCTCCCAACTGATCCTTTATTCCACTACATACAGTGCACTTTGAAAACTCGCTTATTTTGGGCAAGGCTAACATGCTTGAATTCTGTATTCCAGATCCTCCCAAATGTTGATGCTGACATTTTTTATTATTATTGATATTCTTTAATGTCATATTAACCTCATTGAAAATGTCCACCTGCTTGTAAAAATCTGGAATAACTAGTTGGGTTTCCCTAGAACCATCTGTCATGGTCCTGCTCCTGTGAGGCATCTTCTCAGAATTGTTTTGTATTAAGTCTTGAATTATTGGCCTTCCCAGTATAGTGTGATCCCACACCTTTCTTATAATCCCCTTGTTTCAATGCATTGACCTTCGGATACCATTCTCAAAACTGACCCCTATATCTGTAAAATGTTATAGTTGGAATACCATGCATCTCATACCATGCCCTTGAACATACTTCCATATTGTTGAATGTGAAGCTATATTGTCTTGTCCCCACTCCATCCACATGGCATGCCATTTTCATGGAATCATACACATAATTATTGCGAGATTGCAAGCAACTCCCCCAAAAATCTTTGAGGAGTTGTATCATTGCATCACTATCAGCAACTTGGCAACATTTTCTCTTGCAACAATCAATTGTAGCTACATGGGAAACAACATCTAGTGTTGTCCTCTTTGAATTCCCTGTTATTCCCAACACTTTGGGTTCCCTCTTCACCATGTAGTATCTCCCCTTCTTAGTTGGAGCATCAACACATTCATCAATGATCTGGTCATCCATATCATTGGAATCCTCTTCAATGAAGAGCGCTAAACCATCCTCTTCTTAGTTGGAGCATCCACACATTCATCAATGATCTGGTCATCCATATCATTGGAATCCTCTTCAATGAAGAGCGATGAACCATCCTCAAATGTGAGTATTTTAATAGGCCACCTAATCAGATTAACACCATTATTTAAAGAAGGTATTGGTGGTGGATGAACTTGTTGGATGGCTTGATCAACCACCACACCCACATCATCTTTAACTAAATCTTCAAAACCAATAGCCTCATATGGAAAGACCAACAATATGACCCCTTTCCCAACACATTCTTCTTTTCCCTCTGACCACAATAACAGAGTTTTTTCTCTCCAACTCTCACGGATTGAAATTCCATCATATGGCACTACTCTTGAATCATGTCCACCATCCATGGTTGAGCCCAGAACTTCTTGAATGTTATGTGCTACACCCAAGATCTCTAAAGAATTCTTACATCACTTGACAATGCTACCGACTGCATCGACTAATTTACTTGCATCTAAAGTTGGGAATGGTAGTGCAATGTCATGGTTGAAGTATTTATCAATGCTCACAGAGATGTGGTCTTTCCCAAGAGTTTCTCCATGGCACATATCTTCCTCATGGGTTGCATGTATCTTGCCTATTGCTACCATCACATTATTGATGATCAACTTGACACATTCTCCATGAGAAAATTGAGATGACATTTTCCCTATACATAAAAAAACACATAGATTCAGTTCTCCAAATTAGATCAAGTGTCCAAATTTAGTTAGTAGAATATAAGTTATAATCTATTATTAGTATCATCTTATTTCATTTTCCACTTGATATAATTGACCAATTTTCCAAATTTACATACAAATGAATATTTTTGAGGTCACCAGGTGGAAAAATCCTTTAACTCCACCGAATACATGGACTAAACTTTTTACTATTCAAAAATTTTTGACATTTTGGGCTTTTCAGTTGATCCACTTTAGCCATTTCGCTCAGCTGAAAGATCCCTGCCCCCACTGCATAACAGATTTAGGGGGGCTAGCTAGCAGAAGTAGCACTTCTTGCATGGGGCAGGATCCTTCACTCGCGGGGCCTCACCCACACGGATATCCGGACAAGAGACTAATCCCTTGGTTCTTCAAAAACCGAACCTGAAAAAACTTTCCCCTACCGAAAAGCACGAGCGAGTCGACGAGGATATTTGTACTCTAATGTAGTCAGGGTCATTACTAACCAAATTAATCCGACTGAACCTGTGAGTCACTAGGTTAGATCAAGGAAGAAACTTGCACTTGGATCATAGAAACCAATGCTTTTTTTCCCATCGAGAGGCACATCCGTTGATTCTTTTTCCATAGAACAATTACTATCCAGGATTTACTTCATCTATCGTACTATAACAGAATTGATTCTTATTTTACGGATCCATCAGTCCAGCCTCTAACCCTATCCAATCCCATGGGTTAGCCAACCGCCCATTGAGTCTTATTTTATGGATCCATCAGTCCAGCCTCTAGCTCCATCAAGTCCCATGGGTTAGCCAACCATTGTAGTGATGGGATCCAATTAGGAATTTGGTTAGGTTTTGTCTCGGGTACCAAGGAAAAGAGTTCCCAAGTCCCCTAGCTGGATATTATGCAAATTTAATGCTAGTCACACCACTTACACACCCAATATGAAATTGCCCTCCAAAATATCCGGTTGAATCTTAATTTCCAATCATTCCTTCATCGGTGTACCTATGGCATCATTGGCAACCAGAATGCTCACCACCTATCCCTCAGGGGCCTTTTCGGTAGTTCCTAGCTCATAGTACCCGACAATATATTCACTTATAAAAATCAAGATGGAATCTCCGTTGAAGATCAGCAAGATCAACCACCAACAGATCCATATAAAAAAGCCATGGACTCATCCATTAAGGACCGGCAAGGTTAATCAACTAGATCCATATAAAAAAGATCAACCAGCAAGGTCAATCAACCAGATCCAACTCTTACTCCTTGTTCCAATATCTTCTCCGATGTACGTGTGGGTATCTTTGGCGACCCAAAGCCCGAGCACCGTATGGTCAGCACCCTCTAGGATCCTTCGCACGTCACCTAGCGCTTCACTCATAGGCCGCTTCCTTGGTCCCTCATCCACCGTACCGGAAGCTCACCAATTAAATCGAATCGAGGCTGGTGAAGACCTCGGTTGACCTTGCTACGTAAGACGTCCTCTATTGATGCTCCGTCGCTATTGCAACTTTATCAGTTAGGTCTCCACGACCTCATTCACTCACAAGACGGTCAAAATGCTTCCCCAACATTATTGACATAAAACAGTCATTCTAAAATAGGTCATAAATACAATTTCTATAACAAACTCTCATCTTTCCACATTGTTCCACATCAATCCACATTACTTAATCCACGTTCATTTCAAATGTATACCCATTCTCATCCAATGACATCATTTTCCATCTCATCACATCTTTCCTCATTTACCCTCATCACATCTCATCCACTCGCATCTACCCATCTCCACATCTCATCATATCACATTCATTCACATCTTATCCATTCATATCTACCCCAATCCACATCACATCACATTACATTCATTCACATCACATCTCATTAATTCACATCACATCACATCTCATCCATTCACATCTCATGTCATTCATTCACATCATTCATTCACATCCTGATTCACATGACATCACATCTCATCCATTCACATCACATATTATTCATTCATACTTATCCGACTCACATCACCGACTCACATCACATCACATCCACCCATTCACATCCATAACATCACATTCATCCATTCACATCCATCACATCACATCTATTCACATCCTATAACATACATTTACATCCAATTCACATGACATCACATCTCATTCATTCACATCCTGATCCACATCACATCTCATTCATTCACTCACATTGACATCACATCCTTTCACATACACATCTGAAAAGATGTAGGGGGGAAGAGAGCTTGAGCTCTTGCAAGCACACACACACACTCACAAAAGCCTAATAGAGAACACACAAGGTGAGAGGCTGAAAATCTTCTTCTTCTCTACTCAACACTCAACACACCATATACAAGAAGTATGAAGTTCATTCTTCAACTATATCTTATGTGCCTTGGTATTTATTTCATAGAGCTTTACCAAGGTGTCCCACGCCTCCTTGGGGGACTTGGCATCCTGAATGTGCCGAATCATGGTGTCCTGTATACTAATGGAAATCCAATACATAACCTTCTTGGCTCCTTGGTTCCAGTCTTTAAACTCTTTCACATCTGCAGCATCCGGTATCTCCGGTGCCTCTTCATGCTCACCTTCTATGTAGTCTCAATAGAGCCTTTTCCCATCAGGAAATTTGTCAACCTGAACCTTCAAGCATGGAAGATATTCTTATCCAGCTTCTCAGCCACAATCTGTGTTATGCCATCATTAGACATCTTGCCAAACACACAATTTTACCAAAAATTGCACTCTGGTTTTTCTGCACAAACTGCTGTATTTTCTGCATAACGGTACTGTAGTACTCTCAAATGTCACAACCAGTGACTTCAATGTGCATACATACACCCAATGGCAACTGTAGACCTCTTTGCAGCACCCATAGTGTCTGCACAGTCAATCTGTCTTCCTGTAGTTCTTAAAACAGAGTTCTGCAGAGAATCGATAACTTACCCGCAGTGCTCGAAATCGCCTGCTTTCTGAAAAACGGAGGTCCAGACATGCCCGAAACGCGTTTTCGGCCCAAAAATCTTAGTCCAATAGGACTGTATAGTTGCCCTATAGCTTTACTCCCGCGAAGAAAGCTCCTCAATCAGAGACCGTTTGCCGGTGCCTCCCGTAGAGCTCCCGACAAGGGTGTAGTCACCAACACAATAGGGAAGAGTAGTTGAAGCTCTTACCCTCGTACTGCTTCCTGTGGTTCTCTTGCTTGCAGCTCAGCCCTTAGCAGGAACCAGGCCTTGATACCAAGAAAAGATACAGGGGGAAGAGAACTTGAGCTCTTGCAAGCACACACACACTCACAAAACCCTAATAGCTCGGGGGGGGTCACTATATGTAAAATATCCCTATCGCGTGCGTTCAAGGCCTATATTTTAAATCCCTTATTTGTGAATTTTTTAATCTATATAATATCTCCTTTTCTTTATGAATCTGTAAATTTTTTTGAAAAAATTTTGAAAAAATTTTAAATCATACCCTTATGTAAATATATTTATGTAAGTTTCATAAATTAAAATTATGCTTCTGTTGAACGCACGTGATATTCACATTTTTTGTGAGTGACCCCCCCGAGCCTAATAGAGAACACACAAGGTGAGAGGCTGAAAATCTTCTTCTTCTCTACTCAACACTCAACACACCATATACAAGAATCAGAGTACACATAATATGAAAGGTACTCAACCAATACATACACGGGTTCTCTATAGTGTGAACCCGACTAAATGAGCTGGCGCTATAACTATGCCAGTCTCTAGAATGGCTGTCACACAGCCTGTCATCCCACTGGCCGCATATCTCCCATGATCTCACCAACCATGCCAGTGGTGTAAGTGTGGGGCCTATCCCCCAGGCGGGTCATCAGTGGCCACCGCCTCACTAGACGAGCTCGATATCTCAGCAACATCCACATCCATTCTTCCGCATACACATCCACATCCATTCTTTCACATACACATCCAAATCCATTCTTCTCCACATACACATCCGCATCCATTCTTCCACATACACATACACATCCGTCCTTCCACATTCATTCTTCCACATAAACATCCACATTCATTCTTCCACATACACATACACATCCACATTCATTCTCATTACATCACATCTTATCACATCCTATCATAGCCCATACACATCTTATCACATCCTATTTTCACCTTATCTCATCTATTCACATGCTATTCCCATTTAATAGCTTTTTCTAGGTTGATCCCGATAATGGGACTTTCTCTAAATTTCTGCCAATTGCTTGGCCTAATTAAAGGTTCTTTTTCTCGACGATTATTTTCATATTCATTCTTAATTTATCAAATGAATTATATTCAATATTTCTCTTTTTAATAAAAGAATTCATGGGATTTGTAGAAATCAATTCTACCCATATTTTCACTTTTGGTAAATATATCATAAATTGAATTATACTAAAAATTCCTCTTATTTCCATTGAATTTCTTGGATCTCAATTACCATGGGAATTCCTCTTTTTGCATTTAATTATTTGCATTCCAATATCATAGGTATTCCTCTTTTATCATCAAATATTTCTCATAAAGTAATTTTATCTAAAATAAAATACCCATTAATTCAATATGCTAGAAATTTCTCTTTTTCTATCTAAATGATGGAATTATAAATGTCATAGGAATTCATCTTTTAACATTTAAATATTTCTCATAGATAAAATAAATTCATCTAAATTTCATCTTTGAATTTAATTAAAATACTCATTAATTCCAATATACTAGGAATTTCTCTTTTCCCATCTCAATGATGGAATTCAAATCATAGGAATTCCTCTTTTACCATTTAAATATTTCTCATAGATAAAATAAATTTATCTAAAATTAATCTTTAAATTTAAATAAAATACCCGTTAATTTTAATATGCTAAAGATTACACTTTCCTCATTTAAATATTTGAATTCCAATATGGTGGAAATTCCTCTTTCATCATTTAAATTTATCTATGCAAAAAGATAAATTTAACTAAAATCCTTCTTTAATTTTTAAATAGAATATAAATTATTTTAGAATCCCAAGTTTTCTCTTACTTCATTGGAATACAAAGATTTCCATTGTCATGGTGGGGATTACACTTTTAACATAAAAATGGATTACTAGAAATTCTTGTGTTTTCTAATTAACTATTTATGCATAAACATAAAAATCAAATTTTCCATGATTATAATGAGAATCATTCAATTAATCTAGGATGATTAATCCTAGAATATGGTAAGAAGTCCTCTTTTCATATTATGAATGAAAATGATTTATGTGTTAATTTTTTAGAAATTTTGCTATAGCTCCACTGCTATTACTGATAATTCTCAATAATTTAAGAGCATAAAGTTTAGTAATATCCCTATGACTAGAATAACCATTAATTGGATCAATATCCAATTATGGACTTGATTCTTAATTTTTTCATAAATTAAATAGCATAAAAGTATTAAAAAGCCACTTATTTGGCCTCTAATTTGACAAGCATAGAAATTACTTCTAGATTAATGATTGCTTCATAAGAAGCTTCATTTGAATAAAGAATAGGTCACAGGAATGACCAATCTTTGGGGGAGAGAGAAAAAAGCTTTAAAAAATATTATAATTTAAGAATAAATAGAAAATTATGTGTTTTATCACTACAATTCATTAAAGAACTTCAATTGTATGAAAAAACCATTCAATTGAATGCTTCTGAAGCTTGAGAGGGGTTGAGAAGAGAGAAACATTTGGAGATTTAAAAAAAAACAATAAACCACATTTTACTTCCTAGATTGCTTGTTTCTTTGATCAAAGCAGAGGTCCCCAACCAATCAATTGGTTTGGTATGTTGATGAAGTATGTAAGGAAGATTGAAGAGAGAGAGAAGCTCCAATCTCTTCAATTTGTAGAGGATTTTTAGAGGATAATAGAAAATATCATTATTTCAGTATAATACTGGCATGGTATAGTTCTCATATTTTTTTAAAAAGGGCTAAGGATCTTTTTATAGGTGAGGGAGGTCTCTAACCAAGTCCAACTGGCATGGTATAGTTCTCATGTTTTTTTAAAAAGGGCTAAGGATCTTTTTATAGGTGAGGGAGGCCTCTAACCAAGTCCAACTAGTTTCTAAAATTTTCCAGGTTTTGTTTGGCTGAATTTGGACAAGATTCGGACCTGGTTTGGCTCTCTTTTGATTTGGTTTGATCCAGGAGAGAGGAGAGAAAAAAATATCACAATATTTTTGAGTTTAAAACTCCACCACACATGTGAAATAGCCGCATCCTTGAAGAGCCCCCTTGTCCTTACCAAGGTGTCAAAATTGAATCATTATACCCAAAATATCTCATTTTTTTAGTAATATTCATAGGTTTTTTACTAAAAACCTTGGCCTTAGTCAACTCTTTATCTTATGTGAGCATTTACTCATTTTTTTGGGGGTTTTTCTTTTATAAATTGGATTTATCTCCTCCCCACACTTGGATTGATCCTATTGGCCCATAGGAACCTTAATTGGAGCATAATTCAAAAATTTCTAAAAATCTGGACTCTTAGGCTAAGGTCCTTTTTACCTATTTTCAATTAATTCCAAATGCACATTGGAAAGTTCCTTTTGAATTTCACTTTTAAGGGAAACCATTTTAGACACAAGGAGGATTTTTATATCGAAAAATATCTCAATTTTGGATTACCTCTCTCTAGATATTTTCTCTCTCTACGTAAAAACAGGGTAAAACATAATCTTTCTTTTATTTCAAAGAGGGGAAAAATTACAAGATCAGAAGGGGAGGTTCTTACACCTGTACACCTTAAAAGCTGGAAGGAGGAATCTTAGATCCTACCCCACTTTAAAAACATGAGATGTCCTCATCTTGTAGGTGGAGTATGATCTCATTCATGTTCTTCTCCTTTTTCAATCACTTCAGCGTTACTACTTGGAAGTGGATGGCCGATTTGGGAACATCTCTCTTTTACTTTCCCTGTTCTGAGAGGCGGAGGTCTTGCATTACTTTGGATTAAAATTGCGGGTTGGTTAGAGGATCTACCTCTGGGATTTCTCTGATTTTGGTGGAAAGAAATGTGATTATTCTAGAAGGAAGGAGCTGGAGTCTGGAATCTTGATCCTTGATTTTCTCGCCTTGAAAACCTTGTTCCAAAAGGAGTTGGGCAATCGATACTGCAATGTCCAAACCCTTGACAGTTATAGCATTTCACTCCCTTGTTCAGGGGTGGAACTTCTGAAGTTGAATTCCAAGGGATTGTGTTTCGCGAAAAAGATATTTCTTCCATTATAGAAATTCCCATATCCTGGGCTTGACCCTTGTATCTCTTAGATGGTGGAAGGTTGCAATCACCTTCTGGAGCTAAAAACCTTTTGAAAGGTGATTGTGTTGGCTTCGACGGGACCTTGACATCAAAGGCCTTGATGCAATCCTTCACAATCCGCACTGCTTCGGCCATTCAAAGGTTTGTTCAATCCCCGAATGAACCTGGCCATCAGTTGTTGTTCATCCAGCGGCGGTGACGAGTATTTGAGGAGGAGAGCAAACGCTTGGTGATATACTTCAATAGTTCTACTCCCCTTGGTTAACTCTAAGAATTCATTCATCTTCGTTTCCAAAAAGTCGAGAGGACAGAATCTCTTCCTTATGTAAATTTTGAGATCATTCCATGTTTGAGTGTTTCAATCCACATGTTTCGATCCACACGGTTTGTTTTGCAGTGATTTCTCCATGCTACTTTGGCCGTTTCTACTATCTTCAGCCTTGCAAGAGCCATTTTTCTCTTCTCATTGTACCCGGTGACATCGAAGTACTCTTCCATTGCTTCGATCCACTTCTCCACAATCTTGCCCAAGTTTTCCCCTTCACCCTTGAAAGGTCAAGGCTACGATCTATGAGGAGTTTTACGAACATACAAGTCGAGCTCTTCCTCATCGAGTTAGGGGTTATCATTCCTACCATGACAACCTCGATCCATGATCCTATCAATATGAAAATTCTTTGAAAATTCTTGTTAAGTCTTTTTATTTACAATTCAAATCCGACTTTAGATCCAACTGATTCTGGGGTTCTTTAGATTGGTCAGCTCTCCACACAATCATGGAATAAAGATTCCTTATATAGAACTCATTATCAGATAACAATTCATTCAAAACATATCATTCATATTCTTAACACAATAATGGTCCATTAGACCGAAAAATCCATCTGAACACTCCTCCATGGAAGTTTCTCTTATGCAAGTTTTTAATTTGTCATCCCTTATCTGGATCCACTAGGTCCAGTGTTAACAATAGCAATCTATCAGCACAATCCACTAATCTTGTAGTGATTTGCTGAAGTCATTATCGTCATTCCAATTATGAACATCATCACAGGGACTCGTCCCGTTCATCCTCATTTTGGCTTTGTTCAATTGATCACTTTTCAACCCAAAATTCAAGAATCATCTTTTTTTCAATCAGAATCCAAATCAACTCACCCTCAACCAACCACATTCGCATTCATCATCTGGATATATGGGTAGTCACGGTCCTTGGAGTTATAAGGTAAATACCATCATGATGACTAGAGCTCAAGCAAGTGAAGGATTTCCATACAATTGTGGTACTCCATCTGAAGACCCACTTTCAATTTTATGAATCTTCATTCTGAATATCAATTTGTATGAATTTTATCACACAATTACAACTTTTTACTATTACTTCACAAATTTTTGACATTTTTTGCTTTTCAGTCGATCCACTTTAGCCAATTCGCTCTGATACTAGTTGAAAGATCCCTGCCCCCACTGCGCAACAGATTCGGGGGGGGAGGGGGGTGCTAGCAAGCGGAAGTAGCACTTCTTGCACGGGGCAAGATCCTTCACTCGCCCACACGGATATCCGGACAACAGACTAATCCCTTAGTTCTTTAAAAATCGAACCCAGAAAAACTTTCCCCTATCGGAAAGCACGGGCGAGTCCACCAGGATATTTGTACTCTAATGTAGTCACGGTCATTACTGACGAAACTGATCTGACAGAACCTGTGAGTCATTAGGTTAGATCAAGCAAGAAACTTACACTTGGATCATAGAAACCAACGCTTTTTTTCCCATCGAGAGGCACAGCCATTGATTCTTTTTCCATAGAACAATTACTATTCGGGATTTACTTCATCTATTTTACGGATCCATCAGTCCAGCCTCTAGCCCCATCTTGTCCCATGGGTTAGCCAACAGCCCAACCACTGTAGTGATGGGACCTAATTAGAAATTTGGTTAGGTTTTGTTTCGGGTACCAGGGAAAAGAGTTCCCAGGCCCCCTAGCCGGATATTCATGCAAATTTAACGCCAGTCACACCACTTACACACCGAATATGAAATTGCCTTTCTCACAGAGTCAATTATCTTTAAAACAATCATTTAATGAAACCATAGTGTCACTGATCATAATCCTCCAAAATATCTGGTTGAATCCTAATTTCCAATCATTCTTTCATCGGCGTACCTATGGCATCATTGGCAACCAGAACGCTCACCACCTATCCCAGGGGCCTTTTCGATAGTTCCTAGCTCATAGTACCCGACAATATATTCACTTATAAAAATGAAGATGGAATCTCCGTTGAAGATCAGCAAGATCAACCAACAGATCTATATAAAAAAGCCATGGACTCATCTGTTGACTCTCTGTTGAGGACCAGCAAGGTCAATCAACCAAATCCATGCTCGGTTTCAGAAAAACAACTCTTACTCCTTGTTCCAATATCTTCCTCGAGAACTCTCGTCTTTCCACATTGTTCCACATCAATCGACATTACTTAATCTAAGTCCAATTCAAATGTGTACCCATTCTCATCCAATCACATCATTTTCCATCTCATCACATCTTTCGTCATTTGCCCTCATCACATCTCATCCACTTGCATCTACCCATCTCCACATCTCATCATATCACATTCATTCACATCTTATCCATTCATATCTACCCCGATCCACATCACATCACATTACATTCATTCGCATCACATCTCATTCATTCACATTTCAATTCACATCACATCTCATCTCATATCATTCATTCACATCCTGATTCACATGACATCACATCTCATCCATTTACATCACATATCATTCATTCATACTTGTCTGATTCACATCACATCACATCCACCCATTCACATCCATCACATCACATTCATCCATTCACATATATCACATCACATCCATTCACATCTCATAACATACATTTACATCCAATTTGCATGACATCACATCTCATTCATTCACATCCCGATTCACATCACATCACATCCCATACATTCACTCACATCGACATCACATCCTTTCACATACACATCCACATCCATTCTTTTTACATACATATCCACATCCATTCTTTCACATACACATCCACATCCATTCTTCCACATACATATCCGCATTCATTCTTCCACATACACATCCACATTCATTCTTTCACATTCACATTCCCATCCACATTCATTCTTCCACATACACATCCACATTCATTCTCATTACATCACATCTTATTATATCCTATTTTCATCTTATCACATCCTATCAAATCCCATACACATCTTATCACATCCTATTTTCACCTTTCATCCATTCACATGCTATTCCCATTTAATAGCTTTTTCTAGGTTGATCCCGATAATGGGACTTTTTCTACATTTCTACCAATTGCTTGGCCTAATTAAAGGTTCTTTTTCTCCATGACTATTTCCATATTCATTCTCAATTTCTCAAATGAATTATATTCAATATTCCTCTTTTGAATAAAAGAATTCATAAGATTTGTAGACATAATTTCTACCCATATTTTCACTTTTGGTAAATAATCATAAATTGAATTATACTAAAAATTTCTCTTCTTTCCATTGAATTTATTGGATCTCAATTACCATGGGAATTCTTTTTTTGCATTTATTTATTTGCATTCCAATGTCATGGTTATTCCTCTTTTATCATCAAATATTTCTCATAAAGTAATCTCATCTAAAATAAAATACCCATTAATTCAATATGCTATGAATTTCTCTTTTCCCATCTAAATGATGGAATTTCAAATGTCATAGGAATTTCTCTTTTAAAATTTAAATATTTCTCATAGATAAAATAAATTAATCTAAATTTTATCTTTGAATTTATTTAAAATACTCATTAATTCCAATATACTAGGAATTTCTCTTTTCCCATCTCAATGATGGAATTCCAAATGTCATAGAAATTCCTCTTTTACCATTTAAATATTTCTCATAGATAAAAATAATTTATGTAAAATTCATCTCTGAACTTAAATAAAATACCCATTAATTTCAATATGCTTAAGATTACACTTTCCTCATTTAAATATTTGAATTTCAATATGGTGGGAATTCCTCTTTCATCATTTAAATTAAAGTCCTTCTTTAATTTTTAAATATAATATACATTATTTTAGTATCCCAAGTTTTCTCTTACTTCATTGGAATACATGGATTTCCATTGTCATGAGGGGATTACTCTTTTAACATAAAAATGGATTACTAGAAATTTCTCTTTTTTCTAATTAACTATTTATGCATAAACATAAAAATTAAAATTTTCATGATTATAATGAGAATCATTCAATTAATCTAGGATGATTAATCCTAGAATATAGTAGAAAGTCCTCTTTTCATATTATGAATACAAATATTTTATGTGTTAATTTTTTAAAATTTTTGCCATAGCTCTGCTGCTATTACTGATAATTCTCAATAATTTCAAAGCATAAAGTTTAGTAATATCCCTATGACTAGAATATTCATTAATTGGATCAATATCCAATTATGGACTTGATTCTTAAGTTTTCCATAAATTAAATAGCATAAAAGCATTAAAAAGTCACTTATTTGGCCTCTAATTTGAATAGCATAGAAATTACTTTTAGATTAGAGAATTGCTTCATGAGAAGCTTCATTTGAATATAGAATAGGTCATAGGAATGACCATTCTTTGGGGGAGAGAGAGAAAAGCTTTAAAAAAATATTATAATTTAAGCATAAATGAAAATTTATGTGTTTTATCACTACAATCCATTAAAGAACTTCAATTGTATTAAAAGGCCATTCAATTGAATGCTTTTCAAGCTTGAGAGATGTTGAGAAGAGAGAAACATTTGGAGATTTAAAAAAAAAGACCATAAACCACATTTTACCTCCTAGATTGCTTGATTCTTTGATCAAAGTAGAGGCCCCCAACCAATCAATTGGTTTGGTATGTTGATGAAATTTATGTGTTTTATCACTACAACCCATTAAAGAACTTCAATTGTATTAAAAGGCCATTCAATTGAATGCTTTTCAAGCTTGAGAGAGGTTGAGAAGAGAGAAACATTTGGAGATTAAAAAAAAAGACCATAAACCACATTTTACCTCCTAGATTGCTTGACTCTTTGATCAAAGTAGAGGCTCCCAACCAATCAATTGGTTTGGTATGTTGATGAAGTCTATATGGAAGATTGAAGAGAGAGAGAAGCTCCAATCTCTTCAATTTGTAGAAGACTTTTAGAGGATAATAGAAAATATCATTATTTCAGTATAATACTGGCATGGTATAGTTCTCATATTTTTTTACAAAGGGATAAGGATCTATTTATAGGTGGGGGATGCCTCTAACCAAGTCCAACTAGTTTCTAGAATTTTCCAGGTTCAGTTTGGCTGAATTTGGACAAGATTTGGACCTAGTTTGGCTCCCTTTTGATTTGGTTTGATCCAAGAGAGAGGAGAGATAAAAATATCACAATAATTTTGAGTTTAAAACTCCACTACACATGTGAAATAGGAACCTCCTTGAAGAGCCCCCTTTTTCTTACCAAGGTGCTAAAATTGAGTCATTATATCCAAAATATCTTATTTTTTTAGTAATATTCATAGTTTTTTTAACTAATAAACCTTGTCCTTAGTCAACTCTTCATCTTATGTGAGCATTTACTCATTTCTTTGGGTGTTTTTTTGTTTTGTAAATTGGATTTATCTCCTCTCCACACTTGGATTGATCCTATTGGCCCATAGGAACCTTAATTGGAGCATAATTCAAAATTTTTTTAAAATATGGACCCTTAGGCTAAGGTCCTTTTTACCTATTTTTAATTATTTTCAAATGCACATTGAAAAGTTTCTTTTGAATTTCTATTTCAGGGGAAACCATTTTAGACACTAGGAGGATTTTTATATCCAAAAATATCTCAATTCTAGATTATCTCTCTCTAGACATTTTCTGTCTCTAGGTCAAAACAGAATCTTTCTTTTATTTCAAAGAGGGAAATAATTACAAGATCAGAAGGGGAGGTTCTTACACCTCAAAAGATAGAGGGAGGAATCTTACAATATAAGACATTCAAGATATCTCTACACCTCAAAAGCTAGAGGGAGGAATCTTACAATATAAGACATTCAAGACATCTATTCAAACTTAAGAGAACATTCCCTATTTTATAGATTTGGTGTCAATGTTGATCATTGAAGAAAAGAGTTTGGGTGAAGACGAGTCTTCACAAAATAAAGGTAGTTTGGAGCAATAGGACTTCTACACAAGTGCAAGTAGAGGAGGAGGGAGAGGCTGAGGCCATGGCCATGGTGGTGGTAGGTAATCAGCAGTAGCAACAATCCCAAGATTAACAACAATAACACACAGGCAGAAGAGGCCACTTTAGAGGCAGGGGGAGTCAAAGAGGTCGTGGTAATTGACAAAGGCAACATAATGATACACGAGACTATTTTTACTATGGTAAGCCTGGACATGTGCAAGCATATTGCTATAATAAGAATAATGATATGTGAAATGAAAAGTGCAGCAAAATAACTATGTGTCTTCTAGAAGAAATAATGAGTATAATGAGGGGTTGTTTGTTATGCAACATGTAATTAATGTTGTGTCTGGAAATGATATAGCAGCATGTAAGGATGATGTATGGTATGTTGATTTAGGTGCTTCGAACCGCATGATTCAGGTGCTTCGAACCACATGACAAGTCATGGTGAGTGGTTCAAGGAAATGAATAGTCTTGAAAGACCAAGTTTTGTTGAAACAAAGGATGACTATGCTCATCTGAGTGCCCATGTTGGTGGAGAGGTGCCATTGTCTATGCACCATGGTAAGGTGAAGCACCTTGGAGATGTACTCCATGTTGGAGAGGTGCCATTGTCTATGCACGATGGTAAGGTGAAGTACCTTCGAGATGTACTCCATGTTCCAACATTACAAAGAATCTGTTTTCTGTTAGCTAGATGATTGAGCTAGGTTTGAAGGTTCAGTTTATTCCTGATGGTTATATAGAAGACTTTAAAGACAAGTGTAGGTTGGTTGCAAAAGGCAATAGAGTGGGCATAATGTTTACACCTAATGTAAATATGCCTCAAGTGAGCACTGCAATGTTTTCAAATGGATAAGGAGTTATTGGAAATATAGATATTTGTCATAAGAGAATTGGACATATAAATGTGCGAATAATGAAGTCTATGTAAACTAAAGAAATTGACATAGGGTTGCCTAAGTTTAAAGTTAATGGTATGCAAAAAGTATGTGAAGCATGTGAATTTGGAAAGCAGGAAAAACATGTGTTTCCACATGATAGAAATGTAAGCAGGAATGTACTAGATGTGGTGCACTCAGATGTATGGTGTCCTGCAAATACTACATCTATGGGTGGCTGTAGGTACTATGTAGCATTCATTGATCACCACACAAGAAAATTGTGGGTGTATTTCATGAAGGAGAAGAGTGAAGTTTTCACTCATTTTCAAAATTTCAGAGTGATGACTAAAAAGCAGAGAGGGAAGCATGTTAAGTGCCTAAGGTCAGATAGAGGGGGAGAATACTTCTCCAATGAGTGCTCTAATTTCTTGCGAAAGAATGGCATTTAGAGATAGTTTACATGTAGATATACTCCACAACAAAATGGAGTTTCTCAACAAAAAAACATGCAAAATTGCAAAGATAAGCTTGAGCATTGATGACATAGAAGAATATGAGCCATTGCTTTTGGGCTAAAGATATTTCTACAAAAGTTTATATCATGAACCGGATTCCTACGGCAGCCATACATGATGTAACACCAGAGGAGAAGTTCAGTGGGGCAAGAAACCTGATTCGTCTCACTTGAAAATTTTTGGATGTATTTGTGTATGTGCCAGATGAGTTACATGTACGAAGCTAGATCCAAAGGAAAAAAATGTGTGTCTATTGGATATTTTCTTGAGAAAAATGGATATAGATGCTATAGCCTTACTACACGTGAGTTGAGGGTAAGCAGAGATATTGTGTTTGATGAAATAAGTAGTTAGTATGCTGCTGAGAAAGATTCCATTGGGGTTGATGTTACTAGAAATGTGATTGCATAGAATGCAAGTCAGCAAAATCATAGTCATTGAGTGGACCTGGAGAGTCCTCTTGTGTTGGGTCTGTTTGATAGACCATGGAGTGGAAGGTTGTGTCATAATACCAGTCCTAGAAATGTAGTTGGCACATCACATAAAGATAAAGAGAAAGTGGTTAAGCCCCTTGGTATGCATAATATTTCTACAAGGCATTCTTTTAACACTATTCTACGGACCAAATAGGTAATATTTCTTGAAAACAAGAAACATTTGGCATCTTTCAAAGATTCCATAAAAAAAGTTTAAATTTTTACCTCTTTTTAAAAAGTGGTCTACACATGCATACAACACTACCAAAAAATGAAAATATTTTGGGCACTTTACACGTTTCTTACAAAATTTAACATGAAAAAAAAGACTTCGTTTTGCTTATTTTTTGAGATTATTATAAAAAATGTAATAAGCTTTCAAAAAACATGCCAAAACAGAGACAATGTTTATTATTTCCATCTTCAATCCAGAAAAAAATTGATAAAAAGAAGTTATTTTCTAAATATATAGCTTATGGCATAGTTATGGTTCCTCATAAACATTCGTATCTATACCAACACCATCACTACTTGATGTGCCTTTCCCTGACAAGGTAGATGAGGCATCCTCTTTTTCACTATCCATAAATACATTTTTTTCTTCTATGTCTACACTTGAAGCTTAGGCTCCTTGGGTCATCTGCCATGTTAGCATGATTGACGATGTGCTATAGAGTACAACTATAAAAAATTATTTACATGATTATATTACCAAAGCATTATCTTGATACAGTTATTATCTTAATTACAAAATTCTATTTTGGCTCTTGATGAGAGTAGTATTAAAATCCATTTTGAATCTCTTGAGTATCACAATTTCTTAATTGATAATATATACTTTTT
The DNA here is from genome assembly GCF_041138505.1 of Cibotium barometz. Lineage (NCBI taxonomy): Eukaryota > Viridiplantae > Streptophyta > Polypodiopsida > Cyatheales > Cibotiaceae > Cibotium > Cibotium barometz. The sequence continues at coordinate 22,687,228 of NC_141053.1, read as the reverse complement.
TTAAAAAGAGTTCGTTATGTACAAATGAATTTTAAAATATCATGAATAAGCTATTTAAAAGTTATTTAATTTTAAAAAATAATTACACACTCGTTTTTAAAGAAGATGTTTCCTTGATATGACAAAAAGGGGTCAAGTGGTAATTTTAGTTATTAAATTGGTATAGGAAGCATGAAAAAGCTCGCTTTAAGAAAAAGGGATGTGTTTGAATCGTCATGGTTACTGCACATGGTAAGGATGAATTAGCTACAACATTTGTGGCCAACTTTATGCTGAGTAAGAACTTCTTAGCTAAGAGTTGATGTTTTTCATTAACTTCATACAAAACATCAACTTTTATGAAAAATTAATATTTTGCATCAAGTTGATGTAAAACATCAACTTTACTTGCAAAACATCAACTTTCTATGCAAAAGATCAAAGTTTTATAAAATTTGATAATTTGTATCAATGTTATGCAAAACATCAATTTTCTCACAAAAATTGATGTTTTACATCAACTTTGATGCAAAAGATCAAGTTTTATGAAAAAGTTGATGTTTTGTATCAACTCGATGTAAAACATCAACTTTTCCATAGAACTTGATGTTTTGCATCAACTTTGATGCAAAACATCACCTTTCAGCCTAAAAGTTCATGCAAAACATCAACTCTACCACACAAAACTTGATGTTTTGCATTAAGTTTTGGATTCTTTGAAAAAGAAAGTTGGAGGATTAGAGGTGGATTTTCACAAACGACATGTTTTAGCAATTTTGTCCATGTGGCATGCTCAAATGATCTATTCCATAAATTTTGAGTACCAACACAACTCTGTCTCGATGCGATATGTAGACGTCATAGAGTGATCTGTGTATTGTATCGAGACACAGTCATGTTGGTACTCAAAATTTGTGGAATAGGTTGTTTGAGCATGCCACGCGGATGAAATTGCTAAAACAAGCCGTTTATGAAAATCAACCTCCGATCTTCCAACTTTCTTCTCTCGAGCATTCGAAACTTGATGCAAAACATCAAGTTGTGTGGAAATGTTGATGTTTTGCATCAACTCGATACAAAAGATCAACTTTTAGGGGGCTATTTTTGTTAACTTTAAAATATTTTTACAGTTTTTATGAGAATTATTTTTATTTTATCACTAATAATTCTATAAAAACTCATTCTAAATAGTAGATAGTAGCCGAAAAAATCTTAAAATTTTAAAAAAATCTATAAATCATAAAATTAAAAAATATATATACCCAAGATAAGATGATATAGGTAGAACATAGGTTTAGGGCTAAAGACATGAAAAACACACATGGTCGCAAGCTTTGACTACAAATTTGAGAGGAGGTCATTAAGAAAAATGCTTGTCTATGTATCCATGTAACCTTTGTATCATAAATAGTATCGCTACATAGTATATGTCAAAAATTCATGATAGCAGAAGAGCTAGATGAGATAATCCATGATGTCCTATAATCCATTGATTTTGATCCAAATGTGCAAGGCTCCATTGATTTGGAAAACCATGAGTCGATTGATTTGTCAATCCTGATTTTTGTTCTACAATTAAATTTTAAAGTTGAAGAACTATAAGCAAATACACGTGGTGGGACCATCGATGTCGAGGAGGGGGTGCATGTGAGCCTGGACTCTGGCATGCCTATGCGCAATAGTATGCTCTTCAGCATAGGGGACCTTGAATCTACTGTCATCTCGTGAAAGCTCTAAGCTCCTCTATATCACCATTCAAGAAGCCCTAAGCTTCTCTCTTTTCTCTTTGTACGCAAAGATAATGTCACACACAAAGATTGCATCTCTCTCCTTCGTATGTCCTCCAAATAATTATAACTAGAGCTTATTCTACACTACCCTTAGACATACCATCTCTCAACATCCTTCACATGTACTCTAAATAATTGTAACTAAAGCTCATTCCTACACTACTTTTAGATATACCATCACCTACGTTTATGATAATGGCTATCTGGATCAAACATCAACATATGCATACTATGAAATTTTGCCACCACCATATATGTACATGATATAAGCTATAATTTCTTCTCGCCACCCTTATCCATATTGCATAACAAGAATTTCCTTCATGAAAACAAATGCCTACGTGGGTCAAAATTTATACCCATATGCTATATAATGTATGTCTCTAAAATTGTCATGTCAAAAAAATATTTCAATTTTCTACTCTTTTAACATGCTTAGGTTTATTTAGAGCCTCCATAGTTACCATCTTCTACATATATATATGAATAGAAGTCTACCTTTGCACACCTCTTTATAAGTTGAACTCTTTAAACTCTTAGCATTGGTTGTATATCATGCCCACTATTTCTTATGAATAAAAGAGCAAATAATTATGTCATGCCCACTATTTGCTTATATAAATAATATAGCAAATAATTATGTCATGCAAATTGTCAAGGTATGTATCATGCCCACTAGTTGCTTATAAATAATAGAGCAAATAATTATGTCATGCAAATTGTCAAGGTATGTATCATGCCCACTAGTTGCTTATAAATAATAGAGCAAATAATTATGTCATGCAAATTGTCAAGGTATGTATATACTAAAGGCTTTGCTATTTGGGTCTAGAAATAGGCTAAACAATGTTTGTAGGATTTTTCATAAATTATGGAGCTTATATTGTTATGTATTCTAATATTTTTTGAGTGCTTGTCAAATAATGTGCATATTTATACATAGTAGTAGAATTTGTTCCAAGAAAGTCCATTAAAAAAAGGGTCTTACATTCATGAAATTTTTTTTAAAAAAAATTATTTGAAAAACATTGATATTTCTTTAAGTTGTGTAGACTCTTATGCCATTTTATAAGTCAAGTTTATTTTTTTGTCACAAACAACAATAGTTTATAAATCTACGAAGATCACAGGTATTCTCAACCTTGAAAACATAGTAAAATTCATGTAATTTTTAAATTTATACATGGAATTCTAGATGTGTGTTCAAAAAACTATGTTTTTAAGCCATTTTAGAGATTTCACACATTTTGGGAGGGAATCTTTTTAGGTAACCCTTGTCAGTTACCTATTTTGCTTGCAATAGTGTTTTTTGTTGATGGAGAGTCTAGTGGTTAAGAGATGAGCCTTGATGAGGAAATGAAACTCCAACAAGGAGTACACCTGGTGTAAAGAAGGTTTTGGAAGCCATGAATGCAAAGTAACAAAGATCTGGAACAGTTCAAAACCCTGTGGAGAGGTTAACTTATGATGGTTATGTGGCTATCACTATGCTTATATGGTAGAAGTTGTGAAGATTGTAGAGCCCACATGTTTTGATGAGGCTATTAGAAATCTGTATTGGGAGAAAGCTATGGACGAGAAGATGGATGCATTGTATGGAAATGAGACTTGGGATTTGGTGCCATTGCCTGAAGACAAGAAAGCTAGTAAATATAAGTGGGTGTATAAGGTGAAAAATAACATTGATGGTAGCATAAGAAGGTACAAGGCTAGATTGGTAGCCAAAGGATATGCATAGACACATGGGATTGATTATGAGGATACTTTTTTCTCGATGGAAACCATGAGAGCTGTGATTGTAGTGACTCTAGCTAAAGGCTAGTTTTTACATGAGATGGATGTAGAAAATGCATTCTTGCATGGTGACTGTAGCTAAAGACTAGTTTTTACATGAGATGGATGTAAAAAATGCATTCTTGCATAGTGACTTTCAAGAAGAATTGTATATGGACCCGCCACCTGGTTTTGAGGATACAAGTCATCTAGAGTATTTATGTAATCTTTATAAGGCCTTGTATGGGCTGCTGAAGCAAGCTCTATGATCATGGCATGACAAGATTGCTGAGTATCTTGTCACTATTGGTTTTTATATGGTAGATGCATATCACTCTTTGTATGTGCACAAGAATGATATGGGTATTATGATCATCACCATCTATGTAGATGATCTTATTATTGGGGGTGAAAACTTGGAAGAGATTTAGAATGTGAAAAAGTCTTCTCAAAAGGAAGTTTGACATGAAGGATTTGGGAGATCTGCATTACTTTTTAGGCATTGAGGTCATTCGCACACTTGATGGTATTTGGCTATCACAGAGACAGTATGTATTGGACATGGTGTCCAAGTATGGGATGGCTGATTATAAGCCAATCTTGGTGCCATTATATCAAAATGGCAAGCTCAGTTTGGATGCAGGTTATGTGTTGAAGGAGAAGATGGTAAAGCTCCCACAAGACCACCATCAATACATCAAGATATACTACACAGGGTGGGTTTGATTTTTCAATACATCAAGCTATTAAGGAGTTGTAGGATATAGTGCATACCATGAAAATTGCTATAGACACATGTCTTAAATATGCATAGTTTTTAATCACCCCACATGGTAAAATAGTTAGGAATAACTATTTTTTACCAAAAGAATCTTATTGTGGTAGATCTTGCTTTAGGAAAGCAACGGACGTATAAGGAGTATGTTAAGAATATACCTTTTGTTACATTGCAGTTCCCCCCATGTGCTTCTATCCAAAGGAGGTTTGTAGGCAAGAGAGGGGGCTAATTACAACTCCACTTTTACTGGTGCATGGGAACCATGATTCAAAGTTCCAAGCATTAGACATCTGGAAGCACATGGTTATCTTTAGTATAGCAGAGATTATGAACTAGATCTATTCCGAGTTCATTGTTCAAGGCTTTTGGGACGTGATGTGTTTTCTATCCACTGTTGGGGATTATGGGGACGGTGTGTCCAATAGCTCATCATCTATTCTTGGAGTTCACTACACACTTGTGTGGGAGTTATATAGCCAATCAAAGTTCCTTGTTGTTCGTGGTAGTGACATTTTGTTTTGAGGAAATAGGTTGGCGGGTGCTCTCTCGGAGGTGATTCTAGTATTCGTGGTGTTGGAGGATCCATGGTTGCATCTTTATTAGCTTATCTTCTTCAGACTCTTGCACACTATGAGCTACAGAAGGGGTGTTAGAATTTGTCTTGAACTAGTCGGCCAACTTCATCATGCAATCGGCCAGCTTCTAGCCTCCATATATAAAGGGCCCCCCATCGTACACTTCATTCATCCATTCCTTTCTCAGGGGGGTCACTCATAAATATTTAAGCATTGTGAGGCAGCTCAGGAACACAAGAAGGCCACTATAGCTCGCCGACTCACCACCTTTGGAACACTCACAGGCACAAGGGGCACCACCAGCTTCTCTAGCTGGAAAGAAAAATCTCTCTCTCTCTCTCTACCACCCAGAGATACCCAAAGAAAGGCAGTTTCAACAGCTTACATATCTCATCATAAAAGTCTTTTATCTATCAGCAAGGCTAAGCCACTCACATATCATCAACACAAACCCTATTGTCCATTTACAAGAGGTGATCCATCACCATAGATTTTATTAATTGACAAACTTCAACCCACTCTCCCTCGCACTCTCCTTTTATCACACACTCACAGCAAACAACTCAAACACACACTGCCCAAGATTCTCTTGGTCTCACACCAGAGGCCTCGAAACAAGACGGCCACCTCCCAGTAGAAAGCCAGCGAGCTGCACCAATACTAGTCACCTCTGAGGCGGCACCCCATGCAGTTTTCCACATGACTGTCAACCCTTTGACAGCTTCTCTACCTTTGCTATCACCATCCCACTCCTCACGTATAAGGCATCTCTCTTTCCCTTCACGCCTTTGCCAGTTACTTTATACTGCTCCTCAACTCGGCTTGCTCCTACAGCCCGACGTCACAGCTCCTTCACCTTTCTGCAGAACCTGGGGCCTCACCTTGTGCCTGCCATCTCTTGAGCACCTCCGCAAGCAATCTCCCCAGCACACTCGGCAGCTATCTCTTCACGTCGGCTGTCTTTGCCAGCTACCTTACACCCAGCTGCAAGCTCTATAGCCTCACCTGCAGTGTTCCAGCGAGGATCTTTCTCTGTCTGGTTATCTGCAGCGCCTGCCCTTGTCGCTTAATGCCAGCAGCTACATTAGACGCCCGTTAGCTGCACCCTCTGCTCTCTGTCACCAGCTCTCCCACACACGGCAGCTTCACCAACACTGGCCTCTCCAGTGCTTCCACACAATCACCTTGCCTTCTCTTCCTCAACCCTCACACCCTGGCGGCTTTCTCTGCGACCTGCAGCAGCTTCGCCCACTCCAGCCAAGCCTTCACTTCACAAGCGTCCCTTTGATGCCAGTCACAGCTGCGCCAGCCTCTCCTTCCTCACTGCTTGCGTATCACCGGCTCCCGTTAGCTCCAGCACCCGTGTGCCTGCAGCTCTCCAACGCCTTCAAGTACAACCTTGTCTTTGCCTGCACACCCGCCTCTGCAAGGGCGACTCTTCTTTTTTCATTCGGCGACCCCCTTCTCTCTACCTTCGAAGTGGCCATCCTCTCTTCTAGACGTCGAGGTGGCAGCCCAAAAAAGCTTCCAAGTGGCCATTGGTTTTATTGGCCACTTGCATCATGTTTTTTTTTAATTTTTTTTTAAAAGTTTCATAATAACCACACCCCTTTACTTCATCATTTGTCTCAACTTCACGTGCAGAGTACTCATAACCTTCCAGAACTGATAAGAGCTGTCCACCACAGCTTTAAATCATCGGCATCATCATTACCAAGACAGCCATTCCAAACTTGAAAGATTCTCAAAACTCAAGCATAAAAGCAATTTATATATTGCTGGCGTCCCTTGTAAATTCAATATTTACAGTCCAAATTAGGCTCTCTCCACATAACCAACTTATCTACATCCATTTCCACCAGAGGTTCATCAAAACCCCATCATTGACATCCTCATGCTCTTCCACCTCTTATTTACACACATCCCAGACACCTTCTTGGCAACTAAAAAGCTCATACAAATAAAAACTTCAAGTCTCAAACAGCTGCTTTGAAGAAAATTGCATGCACTAAATCACTCCAAAGCCATTCCGTCTGTACACTTGCCAGGGCATTCAGGTCAAAGTTTTACTGCACACCATGCATCCCATATGTACACGGGCTCAAAACACCTTTACAGAAAAAAACCTGACATACTTTGCCCAACCCCCAACCTGCTGAATCATTCATGATCAGTAGTAAAAAGCATTTCAAGACCTAAGTCCATATCCAAAAACTGCCCTTCATCTGGAATCATATCTTCAGACACTGCATCCTGCACAATCACCATCAAACGTGCATAATACTTCTTCAGCCTGTATCCATTTACCCTGGAAGCATGTAAAGTCCCATCTAAATCTGCCAATTGATAGGTGCCATTTGCAAATCCTTGCATCACCAAGAAGGGTCCTTCCCACTTAATTTGAAACTTCTTATGAAAGGAATTATCCAGCTTGCTATTATAACGTAATACCAAATCATCCTTCATAATTCCTTTGCTTTTAATCTTCTTGTTGAACTTCTCCAGCGTCCTTGCCTGCATATCTTCATAATGCTTCAAAGCATTATCTCTGTTCAGCTATGCTTCTTGTAAATATAATAGCCGCTCTTTAAGGGCATCTTTAGGCTCTTCCAAAAGCTTTTCCAACATTTTCACAGCTAGTACCTCCACCTCAATAGGCAATAAGGCTTCCTTCCCATAAACAAGATGAAATGGAGTGAAACCAGTACCAGTTTTAATTGCTGTTCTGTATGCCCACAAGGCAGCAGGCAATTCCAGATCCCAATTCTTACCTTGTTGCTCTGTCACCTTAGATAAAATCTTGATCAATTCACCATTGAAACGCTCATTTAGGCCATTACACTGTGGATAGTAAGGTGTGGTAAAACTGCAGCTGATCTTCATCTTTGTACACAAATAGTCCATAAACTCTGCTCTGAAACCTGGACCCTGATCAGAAAACAATTCCAATGGCACACCAAATTTACAGCAAATATCCTGATATACAAACTTTGCCACTTCTTTAGCAGTAATTAATATCACTGCCTTTGCTTCCGCCCATCTAGAAAGGTAATCAACTGCAGTTAAGATGTAGCACTTCCCTCGGCTAGTAATAGGCAATGGTCCCACAGCATCAATTCCCCATTTTTCAAAAACATCATAAGCAAGAATTGTCTTCCTCATTTCAGGCTTTAATATCCGTCTACTATGAGCTTGGCATTGTTTGCATGACCTGCACCAATGATTAACATCCTTATGTACACTTGACCATACATAACCTTCCTGCAATACCTTATGCAAGGTAATCTTTGAGGCAAAATGTCCACCACATGCTCCTTCATGGTTTTCCTTAAGAATTTTGTAGATTTCTTCCTTCCAAGGTACTCGTCGCATTATTAAATCAGTTCCTTTCAAATACCATCATTCAAAGATCTCCTACTATGCATCTCAAAAGATTTTTTATTACCCTCCTTATTATGCAAAGAAATGGTCCCATACCTCCAATCCTGTACTGCACCCACCACTCGCAACCAAGGTCATCTAAGAATAATTGGAAAAGCACCAAGACCCACAGGCATCACATGAAAATCTACAGTAGCTTTGACATTAAAAGCTTCAATTTCCAACTCCTTTATCATACCAAGACATTTTACCTTTTGATGATTAGCCATCCTGATTCGAAAACCAGAAACCCCAGACACTCTCAAGCCTGACTGCTCCACACATGATTGGGTAATCACACAGATTTGAGCTCCTCCATCTATATAGGCTTGACCAAGATTCCTACCTTTACTCCACACCTCCACAATAGGGCAAATATCTGGAAGCTCTTCTAAAGATAGTACTTTTACTGACCTCTTCTCTCACTCCTTTTCTATTGGATTCACAAGTCCCTTCCATTGCCTTCTCAATTTTGGCACCATCTCCACCAACTGCCCAAAGGTGATGTTTGCCTTCCTGTTCACCAAATCAGATTTCAAATCATAGCTGGTTTGCCCATCCCCCAGTGGGAAGTTTGACACCTGAAACCTTCTACGAGGCTTCCGTTTCCTTTTAGCTTTCACATCTTCTCCTTCCTGCTGCTTCCCCTTCTTACGGCTGGGTCCGGCCGCCCCTTTTCCTTCTCTTTCATCTGTTGTGCGCTTGCCAACAGGCATCACATCCCCTTCTTCTCTCACCTGAACATTCTCCAGAGTAACAACATTCATAACCTTTGCCTTCCCCTTCTCCTCAGCTGTGATTCCACTGGGGCCTGCTTGATCCCTGATATCAATACCATAATCATTTAACCTGTTAGGTAACTGTGAAGGTAGTGGGTACATATCACCACCCATTCGCTGAGGCTTATCACAATCTGTACTCAGATGACCAAGCTCACCACAGTTCCAGCATGTAGGGATGAAACGACGGCCCCTACCGCGACCACGTCCATATCGTGCTTGTCCATCTCCCCCTTCATGATTATTGCCGCTGCCTCTACCACATCCACCACCTGTACTTCCCATTAAATTTAAGCTCAAATTCTTCATAGGATCAACCATCTGTTTCATATCCTGTCGCAATCCCTCATCAGAACCTGCAGGAACCATAGGTACTCCTTGACTAGCTTGTGGTACCATCTGCATAGCTTGGGCTTCAGTGGGCTTCATCCTCTCTATCACTGCATTCATGGGTGTAGCCTCCACTCTACGAATCTCCTGCTGTGCTACAACTGGAATCATCCCCAGCTGATTCATCCGCTACAGCTTCCAGTCTTTTTATTTGCAATTTCTACCGCATCCTCATAAGACCTGGGCTTCTTCAATTCCACTTTCCAGCGAATACTCCTCTTAAGACCGGCTACAAACTTGTTTTTCTTCATCATGTCAGGGGGTACTTGGTTTTCCCCTAAAGCCCTGCATAAAGTTTCCCACAACAAAGAAAATTTCTTGATATAATCATCAATTGATTCCAACTCACCTTGTGTCAGAGCTTGCACCTCATGCCAAACCTTGTCGGGGTCTTCTACCTTCTTGAACCTGTTGCTAAGTGCTGTCTTTAATCCATTTTCAGTCATATCAAGATGTGGAACAGCAACCCTCAATGACTCCTCATAAGCTCTGTACCAGGTCCTTGCATCCCCTTTCAAGCAAATGCTCAGTAGCCGCAACACCTGTACCGACTCATTGATGTGGTTGCTTATGCATGCAACCTCCATCCTTTCCAGGAAATCTGCCACATCCTCATTAGGGCTACCATAAAACTCTGGATAAGACATCATTTTAACCCCCAAACTTCACCTCAGATCCAAGAAAACTCCTTCCCTGAAACTCTCAATTCCTAGGGCACACACCCTGATAAACTCAAGAAAATAGCAGAGCAATCCTCAGTGGGGGCACCAGAAAGATGTGAGGCAGCTCAGGAACACAAGAAGGCCACTATAGCTCGCCGACTCACCACCTTTGGAACACTCACAAGCACAAGGGCCACCACCACCTTCTCTAGCTGGAAAGAAAAATCTCCCTCTCTCTCTACCACCCAGAGATACCCAAAGAAAGGCAGTTTCAACAGCTTACATATCTCATTATAAAAGCCTTTTATCTATCAGCAAGGCTAAGCCACTCACATATCATCAACACAAACCCTATTGTCCATTTACAAGAGGTGATCCATCACCATAGATTTTATTAATTGACAAACTTCAACCCACTCTCCCTCGCACTCTCCTTTTATCACACACTCACAGCAAACAACTCACACACACACTGCCCAAGCCTCGAAACAAGACGGCCACCTCCTAGTAGAAAGCCAGCGAGCTGCACCAATACTAGTCACCTCTGAGGTGGCAACCCATGCAGCTTTCCACACGACTATCAACCCTTTGACAGCTTCTCTGCCTTTGCTATCACCAGCCCGCTCCTCATGTATAAGGCGGCTCTCTTTCCCTTCACGCCTTTGCCAGTTACTTTATACTGCTCCTCAGCTCGGCTTGCTCCTACAGCCCGGCATCAGAGCTCCTTCGCCTTTCTGCAGAACCCGCGGCCTCACCTTGCGCCTGCCATCTCTTGAGCACCTCCGCAAGCAATATCCCCAGCACACTTGGCAGGTGTCTCTTCATGTCGGCTGTCTTTGCCAGCTACCTTACACCCAGCTGTAAGCTCGGTAGCCTCACCTGTAGTGTTCCAGCAAGGATCTTTCTCTATCTGGTTATCTGCAGCGCCTGCCCTTGTCGCTTAACGCCAGCAGCTACATTAGACGCCCGTCACACAGCTGCGCCCTCTGCTCTCTGTCGCCAGCTCTCCCACACACGACAGCTTCACCAACGCTGGCCTCTCCAGCGCTTCCACACAATCACCTGGCCTTCTCTTCGTTGACCCTCACACCCTGGTGGCTTTCTCTGCGACCTGCAGCAGCTTCACCCACTCCAGCCAAGCCTTCACTTCACAAGCATCCCTTTGATGCCAGTCGCAGCTGCGCCAGCGTCTCCTTCCTCACTGCTTGCGTATCACCGGCTCCCGTTAGCACCAGCACTCGTGTGCCTGCAGCTCTCCAATGCCTTCAAATACAACCTTATCTTTGCCTGCACACCCGCCTCTGCAAGGGCGACTCTTCTTTTTTTATTTGGCGACCCCCTCCTCTCTACCTTCAAAGCGGCCATCCTCTCAATCTCTCCTCCCTTCTAGACGTCGAGGTGGCGGCCCAAAAAAGCTTCCAAGTGGCCATTGGTTTTATTGGCCACTTGTATCATGTTTTTTTTTATTTTTTTTAAAGTTTCATAATAACCACACCCCTTTACATCATCTTTTGTCTCAACTTCACGTGCAGAGTACTCATAACCTTCCAGAACTGATAAGAGCTACCCACAGCTTTAAATCATCGGCATCATCATTACCAAGACGGCCATTCCAAACCTGAAAGATTCTCAAAACTCAAGCATAAAAGCAATTTATATTTTGCTGGTGTCCCTTGTAAATTCAATATTTACAGTCCAAATTAGGCTCTCTCCACATAACCAGCTTATCTACATCCATTTCCACCAGAGGTTCATCAAAAGCCCATCATTGACATCCTCATGCTCTTCCACCTCTTATTTACACACATCCCAGACACCTTCTTGGCAACTAAAAAGCTCATACAAATAAAAACTTCAAGTCTCAAACAGCTGCTTCGAAGAAAATTGCATGCACTAAATCACTCCAAAGCCATTCCGTCTGTACACTTGCCAGGGCATTCAGGGCAAAGTTTTATTGCACCCCATGCATCCCATATATACACGAGCTCAAAACACCTTTACAGAAAAAAACCTGACAATGTAACACGTGGGTTCAATAAAAGGAGTTTTTAAATTCCCATTTTTACACATATTTTGCATAATAAGGGTACCATTTAAAGAGGGTATTTATAGATTGAATAGACAAACGGTGTTTTTTATCCATGAAAAATTTACAGATAAGGGGTTTTTAAATTAAGCCTTGAATGCACGTGATATAGAGTATTTATATATAGTGACCCCCCCTTCCCCCTCGGCGGCGAGATTCCTTTGCACATTGTTTAGCATCTCTTGATGGCATTGACATTGTAAAGCTTCTTGCTATTATAAAAGGTGGTCTTGTCCACAAGTTCTCTCTACTCTCTCTCTTGTCTTCCGCCTATGCATTCTCCAATAGTTTTGGCCTAGCTTCATTCACATATTTTTTGCCACTTTCGGAGGAGCCACTAGTTGTACTTTTGGTGATGATTTCCAGCCATATTCATTCTTTGTTTTTAGTATAAATACAACTGTACTTTCACATATATTCCAACTTGTTTTCTTATCTGTTTCAAGCTATGTTCTACCTTTGATTTGAGCTTGTAGATCTTGGGACAAAGGCTAGTGGTTGGATAGCAACCTTAGCCACTTGGTTTGTTTTCCTAACACATGCGTCTCATGAAGTTCTTCTTCTAATTAGCCTAGGTCTAGTTCTTGTAGCTTCGCTCTTTGCAATTACCCCATCACTAATCTCCTATACCTCCCCACAAGAAGTGCGCACCACCTACTTGTTGCTTTGGATTCAACCTTCTTTTCTTCTAGGATTGTAGCTCTTGTGCTCCTACCTTCATAAATGACTCTATGATTGTATGGAACAATGGTTTCGAGATACCCTTGCCTACAAAGTTCTTGATCGAGTTTGTTCAGAGTGACCTCTCTCTCTCATAAGCACAGCGCCTGTTATGGGACAACTTTGGCATGGGAGCAATGGTCAAGTGATCATAAAATATGAGTTTTCATCTTCTCATTTTATGATCCACATAGATGAAAAGAAAGGAGTAGGCAGAGTCGTTCGTTCTAAGGCTACTTGAAGAAATCTCAAAACGAAAACATAAATATTTATAGTTTTATTGAAAGTCAAAAGCATATGACTTCTCAAGTTACTATATCAAGTATAATAATTGAATAAGAAAAAGTATTTCTCAAGGTCTAATGATTAAGAATAAGATGTGTTTATTGTTAAGGACGATGATTTTTTAATAGGGAGAGAATGTAACATACCTCCGAGTTTAACCAAGTTTTGATTAAAGATAATCTTAAGTTTTGGATGCCATAGATCTTAGTAATAAATTCTAATAGGGATTTGGCTTTCTAAAGTCTCATACACTCTTGTAGAGTTTCTTGTTGTCTAAAACTTTTGTGTTTTTGTCAAAATTTGATTCTAAACACAAGGAAACATAAACGATTCGTAAAATAACCCCTTGTGAAGGTTTTACCTAAAATCTAGTAAAACTAGTCAAATATTCTATCTTCTAATTCTTTACCTCCAAAAGTGTTTATTCAATGAGTCGCTTAGATCAAGGCAATCATGTGTAATTAAGAAAGTTAAGAATTACTCATCATCGTTAAGCACGCCATACATCGACTCAGATTCTCTCATATACACGCTTATTGATTTATTTATTTAATCTCGAAAGAATTTAAAAAATAATAATAAAACGAGTGTTTGTGTTCTTCTTTGATGTATTTGATGGTGTCTTCAGTGATTGGTAACCATTTTTACTCTCCAAAAGCTGTGGAAGAAGTGTTTGTTGCAGATTTCAGTAGCCTCTCAGATCTGTTATGAGGGCTACAACTTGCAACATCTATAACTTCGTGCTCAGTTATTTAACACTAGTCATGTGGGTATCTAAAATTACCATGACATGTGTGGTCTACAACCTAGCGTGAGCAGAATTGCCAACATCGTTCATATGTGAAAGCTGACTTCAACAATTGGTCACATTTTACCTTTTTTTCCAACTTCAATTTGCATGTCCATATGTGCTAAGTGTCCATTAAAAAAAGATCTCACACTTAGAAAAAATAAAATCAAAAGCACTTGAAATTTGAAAGCTTTATTCTATGTGCATACAATCTCCATCACATCAATTTTTTAAATACCATGAAATTTTATCTTATCAGAGCACATAAATGGATAGTAGAATCCATGTGTTGTAATAATCATTTTTTTGCCAAAGTAGTTAAGTGATGTGCTTTATCTTAGTTTATTTGCAAGTTATACTTAGTTAGTTACATTGAAGATTTACTGCAGAGAGCATTTTTAAAACCTATAATTTACTCAACTCAATTCAAAAGGTGATGCTCTTTTATTAATGTGGATGACAGCATCTTAACACAATCTTAGAGAGGCTCGTCTATTATGTGGTTAACTTCTTTTGCCTCCATCAAGAATGTAGAAGTCGTGTTCTCATGTATCGATCATAAATTGTGTTTTAGATTAGAAATTCACCATGTGGGGTTCACCTAAAAACATGCAAAATATTACGTGAGCTCAACAAAAGAGGTTTTAATTTTCATTCACTTACAACAAAATAGGTTATAATTTTCATTAACTTACAACAGAAGAGTTTTTTATTTTCATTGACTTAGATACTAAGTTACATACATAAGGCATTTTCAAACTAGATAATCCCTTTTTATAGGCAAGTTTGTTGTGTTAATTGAAAAGAAGAGGAGGGGAGGAAGGGGGGAGTGGGTTTTATGCTAGACAACGGGGGCATATGTGAGATTTCCTCCTCCTTGTGTTAACATTTGTTAAGTAGTGAAAGTAGTAACTCTAAAAATAGAATCAAATGAATGCACTTCCGATAGATTGATAAATATTTCCGCCAATGCATGTTTTTCAATAAAGGTGTTCATAACCCAATGATCTTATCATATGACGTGTTTTCTGTGTGACAAGAAAGTCGTGTTTTCTCTGTGTGACAAGAAAGTCTATGTTTGACTGAAGTAAGATTACTATTTCTTCACAAAAGAAATAATAAGGTATCCGTTTAGTATGGTTAACCGCCAGGAGGCTAGCATCATTCGAGGGCAACCCCTATACCAAGGTTCCGTCATTTCATGTCCCAACAGCGATGTCCTCCTCGCTGATCGTCATCTAACATCAGATTTTGCAACTTTCCTCTGGTCTGAGGTCTCATCGCTCAAAGTCCGACGTCACAGACCACCTCGAAGTTGGAGCCTCCATAACGTTGCCGAAGTAGTACGTAGTCGGTCTCCACAGTTCGCAACCTTGCAGATATCTCCTAGTCGGCATCGAGAATCTTTTCTGAAACCTTCTTTTCCTTTTTATGTACATAATGTAGATACCCAGTCAAAACTCGGCCACACAATAATTTTCTTTTTGTACCCTAGAATCCCAGTTTATTTTCTTGGGGGAAACCTAAAATATGTGTTGAATTCCTTTTTTTCCCCATTTAGATGAGTGGGTCCTCCCCTACTCCCTTATTGGGGATTTCACTCGCTTACACACACTCCAAGTATGACACCTCATTCGGTACCTCACACTAGTATTAACCACACACACCCTCCCCTCCCCCAAGTACCACAAGGAGGTACCACCCTTCCAAATATTGGCCACATTTAAGGTAATGAATAAGCCTTATATACGGACGAACCCGACAAGTTAGTAGTTCGATTGAAAGGAAGGAGTAACACGTACAGTCAAAACTGGGTCTCACGCGTCATGGTTTGCTCCAGTAGCATCGTTCTTGATCCAAAACTTGAGCTTAACATGTTGGCATTGCACACCACTGTCACCGCAGCAATGCTGAGAAGAACTGGTAGGAAATCGCAGGAACACTTGAGCAGAGACGTTGGGATATGTGGCGAGCGAAACCAACATGCCCACTCACACGCGAACACACCCCAAGCTTAAGGTGTCCTCAAGTATACTCAAGGAGATTTGAACCCATGTCCTCACTCATGAATGAGAGTCCTAAGCTCAAACCACTTGAGCTATGTCTCTTGGACAAATATGTGTTGAAATTTGGCAACTCCCGTAGCAAGCTTAGAATTTAATCTTTGATCTATTTTTTGCAAAGCATGACCTCTTCAACTCATAAGGTAATTTGACCTTGAACGCATAGGGTAATTTAAACTTTGATCTATTTCTTACAAAGCATGAATTGTTGAACTCATACGATAATTTAACAAAATCATCTTTACTAAGATGTCTAAATCGATATAAGCCTCTTATCCCTAAAAATTATTTTATACTAATTTCAAACAAAAGGAAAAAAAGAGAGACCTTAAGTTGTTTAGGGTTTATATTTTGTGATAATTGTATTTTCAATAAAGTGTTAAGCCTAGGTAAAGTGTTACGAATGTTTTTTTAACCAACATTTTGAGAAAAAATTAGAAAAAACTACTTGCATAAGGGGGTTTTAAATGGAATTTTGGAAAAAAAACCCAAAAGTTTATAAAAAAAAGGGGTTATTTTATTAAGTCAAAACTCACAAAAAAGTGTATTTTTTAATACCCTTTGCATGCACATGTATTTAGGTTTTCCTAAAAGTACACCCTCCACGGTCCAAGATTTAATGACCGTTTGAAGTATCTTTTCACTCAACCTCTTCTCAACAACAGTAGACAAAGGAAATGAACATCTAGTCCAAATATACTTTTGATATTAAATATATCATAAGGAAGAGAATAAAGTAGTTGATGCTTTTAGTCAAAGATTGTAATGCTATATTCGAGGTTGGATGCGAGTTTTAGGATCACATTAGGAACTCTTTAAGAAATTTAATGCGTAGTTTTATTCAATCCTAAGTCACTTATCTTCAAACAACGATGAACTTTTAGAGCAGATCAGTATGCAATCCATGATGGGAATTTATTCTTGAGCACTACAACACGTCAGTGGCATAGCAACGTTTCAAGCAACGCTTTTTTTGTTGGGATGTCAGGGATTCCATTCGCTGCTCCTCCGTAGTAAAATTTCACCTACTACTACAGAGCAAATAGCAGTGTTGTTAACTCGCTGCTCTCCACCACAGAGTTTATAGCAGCGAAATTTTGCTGCTAGGCAGCTCCTAGAGTAGCAAAATTTTATTTTTCTATAGTGTAATTTCGCTACTGAACTGCGAAAATAGCATCGAAATTATGCTGTTATTCTTGCTGTATAAAATTCTAGAGAGTTGTTGGATGCTCAATTTTAAAAATACATGTCACATACATACATAAAACGATATATAGTTTTAAAAAAACGTCCATTAAAATCCTTGGAGCCATGTTTCGAGCAAAATATATATATATATATATATATATATATATATATATATATATATATATATATATAGTTGAAAAATTTTGAGAAGCAAAACAATGTCAAGATCATGAATCTATCCCATCTTGTAATAAATCCATATGTGTTGCTTCATCAATGTCTATATCTAATGAAATCTCAATGCAAAGATTGGTTTCCATATCAATATCAATATCAATATCACTATCATGATCCAATGAAGCATTATCATGATTCATAGGTGACTCATCATCTTCTTCTCAGAGATTGATGTTCCTCATGCTCTTCATTGGCCCCATCTAAAATGTTTTCTTCATTGTCTTCTTCCAATGAGCTGATTTCAGGTAGTACTTGCACCTCATCCAGAGATTCGGCCTCCACATCTTGATCTTGAAAGATATGTTTTGAACGAGGGGAAACTTATATAACATACCACCACTTTGGATCAATTCGATCGATGTGAAACACAACCTAATATCACAAAGCAAAGGGGTTACAATTTTATTATACTACATCAAGATTTAATTTGGGATTGGTTGGGTTATTAACCCGGTTGACGGTGTTGAGGTAGTACAAAGGTATCTTTCTCATCATTCCAAAACTTGGTGGAATCAATTTGAAAGAACCCATTTGGATGTTTCGAACTGAGTTGACGGTGTTTAGGTAGTACAAAGGTATCTTTCTCATCATTCCAAAACTTGGTGGAATCAATTTGAAAGAACCCATTTGGATGTTTCTTCATGGTTGCTTGAGTACCTCTATATATCACCTTGAACCATTTGACATCAAGGATAAATAGACTAAATGATCTAAATCCAACCTTAAGAATATCTCGACATTAGGCAAAATATGGGCTCTCATTTTTGCCCCTTAAGGATTTCCACACCTCCTCTCTCTAGAAAAATGGGCTTATGGTGAAATTTTTATAAATTAACTCAAACGTGAGCGGAGTTTGGACATTTGGAATCTACTCTTCGAGACCTTTCCAATGATATATACCATAACAAGCAATTTTGAATATTCAAGAAATCCCCAAATTGGTGATAATGTGGCATGTACATGTCATGTCATCACCGATTTGGGGACTTCTTGAATAATCAAAATTTTCCATTATACTATATATCATTGGAAAGGTCTTGATGAGTAGATTCCAAATGTGCAATCGCCGTCAACTTTTGATTTGATTTGCAAAAATTTCACCATGAGCCCATTTCTCCAGAGAGAGGAGGTGTGAAAATCCTTAAGGGGCAAAAATGAGAGTCCATTTTTCACCTAATGATAGTTCCACAATACTCAAGATTATCCTCTATGACATTGGTATCATGTCTACTAGCTCGACTTTCTTGCTCAAAAGTTGCCATCACACCCGAATCAAAATGTTTTTCTTTTAGAATCCACACGCTCTGTGCGAAAGTGCCTTTCCTTTGACCATATTGCATTATCTACTTTGTACTAACATTAAACAAAAGCATGACATTTAGTATAGTGCATTAAACAAGGTATATACATGAGATAGACATGAAAAATGTACTTACTTTTGTGGGTCACATCCTCTTGCATACTCATGCTCTTCTCTTGTGATCATCTCTTCATTTTGCGATGCCATTGATATTTCCATATGAATCCATTCTACATTGATCACATTTGGTAGAGGTTCCAAGCTAGGTGTGGGAATGGCAAGCGTCTATTTGCTCTTCTAAAAGCTCTTCTCTCATATTTGTGATTAGTCGGTCATCATCCTCCTCATTGCTTCACAATCGTGGCATGGAAGGATCTATGCGAAATAGATGTTTTGAGATATACACAAGAGACTCTTGCATCAACCATCCCTTTGCCATGCTTGCTTATGGCCTTTCTCTTTGTCTCACAAAGTCATTTAAGGTTTTCATGAACCTTTCAAGGAGAAACATCCATCGAACATGAACAACACCACACAACGTCACTTCATCAACCAAATGAACCACAAGATGCAATTTACTAGTGAGAATTTTTCTAGAAAAGTATTCCTAGATCATACACACTGCCTCAATACACTGCCTCAATAGCATTGAGACGAACCATGGATGTAGGATATATCTTCTTTAAGGATATGTACCTACATACATGTAACATAGCAATTATGTGTACTATTTACTAATACATAACTTGTGTGCGCATGAGAATTCCAAATAAGCAATATAACTTAGTGAATTGAAGAGAAGATTTATACCTCACCAAGCTTCCCATTTTGTAAATAGCCTCTCTCACCTTCTCGTCTCCACAACCAACTATAGCAATTGGAAGAGTAAACTATGCATAGAAAAAAATGGAAGTTAGTATATGAGCTTACAAATTATGTACCACAAAGAGAAAATGAATAAGCGAATATTTATATACCTGTAGTATCCTATGTGAATCATGTGTCTTGAGGCCATATAATTGTTCCTCTCCTTTCTTTTTGGTCTTTGTGAGTGAAGGCACCACCTTCAATGAATTCATTACTCCCATTGGTGTATCAAAAGAAGCAATCACACTTTTCACCTTATTGTGCTCTCTCGTGGTTAATACCCATAGTGCCTTTGGTAGGACTATTTTGCCACTCTCACTTTCAATTGGCCATGCACTTTGAAGGCGTCCGATGTTTTGTAAGTCATCCCTTGCAACCTTTGTATCTCTTTTACCAGTTAAATGGTTTGCCATATTCTTGAAGATATGCATGGGATCTAAGAGATGATTAATCTTCATGTCACACCAATATGGAAGTCGAAAGAAGATTGAGTGTCTAGACATCCCATTTGGTGGTGGATTGGGAGTGCTTCTCCATGCCTCAAACCAATCTCTACCTCTCATCACAAGTGGTGAGACATCATGTGGCACGTACTTGGGATGTGAAGTAAGGAGAAATCGATGATGTTTGTCACCTTTTTAAGTGTGAGCTTTTCTTCCCCTTCCTCTCTCTTTCCTTCCTCTTTGTCGCTTCCCCTCTCTTTTCTCTCCCTTTACCTAACCTTAGCCTAATGCATAGAGCTCTAATAGAGAGATTTCATGGAGAGCTATCCATAAAAGCTTTCCATTAAGCATTCTATGCATAGATCTAGGGTTTAGGCTTAACATAAAATATTTTTTTCATTCACTTATGCATTAAGAGTAGGGTTTAGGGTACTCACCTCTTTTTTCTCTTGTCTTACTTTTAATGAGAACTAACTTTTTAATTTAATGTGTTTCCTTGTTGTAGGTTTATTCAAGTGAGCAAGGGTTTGGGCATAGCCTCTTATATAGTAAGCCCTATTTCATCATTTCTGATTATGCTTCTTGTCTTTGTGTTTTTGCACCCTTGGGTGCTGGGGATTAGGGTTAGGTCAATAGGCAATAGGCTTTATGCATAGCCTTATACATAAGGCTTATGCATAGGCCTTATGCAAGAGCCTCTTACAATAGGATAATGCATAGGCCTTATGCTATAGGGCTTATGCATAAGTTGTATGCATAGCCTTATGCATAGGACTTATGCATAGCCTTATGCATAGGTCTTATGCATAAGCCCTATGAAATAGGGTATGAAATAGGTTTATGCATAGCCTTATGCATAAGGCTATGCATAAGCCCTCTACAATAGGTTTATGTATATTATCATGCATAGGCTATGCAATAGGTCTTATGTAATAGGGTTTTATGAATAGCTTATGCAATAAGGCTATGCATATACCTTATTCAATAGGCCTTTTGCACTGGGACTTTATGCATAGCCTTAACAATAGGGCTTATGCATATTCTTAATAATAGGCTTATGCATAATAGGCTTATGCATATTCTTAATAATAGGCTTATGCATAGCCTATAAATAGTACTTATGAACTAATGTTTTGATTTATTATGATAATTTTTTATAGGTCTATTCAAGCAAACAACCACCAAGGGTTCCAGGCATGTAGTGGTTCTTGGCATAACGAATTCGTCTAGTACAATAAGCCCTCTTTGTTTATGCTTCTTCTCTTTATGTTTTTGCACCCTTGGGTGTCGGGCATTAGGTCTAGGTCAAGAGCCTATGGCCCCTATGTGTGGGCTATGTATACGCTATGCATAGGCTAACTCATAAGCTATGCATAGCCCTATGCATAGCATATGGATAGGCTATCTCCTAGGCTATGCAGAGCGTATGGCTAGCGTATGCATAGGTTAGTCAAGGCTATGCATACACATAGCGTATGCATAGCCTATGCCTAGCCTTATGCATACCCTATGCATCCGCTATGCATAGCCTATGTATATGTGCTATGCATACCCTATGCATAATGTATCCATAGGCTATGCTTAGGGTATGCATAGCCTTATCCATAGATATATGGGGCATTGTTATATGCCATCTAGAATGTGCTTATGTCAAGTTAGGAGTGGTTATCTCTCAGTAGGTGTGGTTCTTGTGGAGGGGAAGCTCTCGATCTTCTCACTATACGTCTCTTGTGAAAGAGGAATTTTCTTTGTCTTTAATAGTGGGGAGCATGTGGAAAGTCCTCAGAAGCTATCATCTAAAAGGGGCATTGTCCACTTTGCTTGCCTAAGCAGTATTGTAGGAGATCTTAACAATGTTATAGTATCACATAGTGTATTTTTTGTCTAAGCTTGTGTTGTTTTCTCTTGGTTGGCTTGATGTTGTTGAGGTAATCGAAATTATTCATTCAAACTCATGTTTATTGCACCGTTGGGTATCGGGTTTAGGAAATGGACTTATGAATAGAGATATAGGGCATTGTTATATGCCATCTAGAATGCTGCTTATATCAAGTTAGGAGTGGTTATTCGCAAGTAGGTGGTTATAGTGGAGGGGGATCCCTCGATCTTCTTACTATATGTCTTGTGTATAGAAGAGGACTTGCCTTTGGTTTCAATAGTGTGGAGCATGTAGAAAGTCCTCAGAAGCTATCATTCGAAAGGTGCACTGTCCACCCTGCTTGCCTAAGTAGTATAGTAGGAGGTCTTAACAATGTTCTAATATCACATGTATTTTTATCTAAGTGTCAAGTATGGATTTTGTTAGAGTAATCAAGTTTTGTTGCCTCATGCATGTATGTAGCAATGTCGATAGACCCGTCGTCTCACAAGACCTTGATGTGGCAAATCTGCTATCTATTATAAATGAACGATATGGGCAGCAAGCTTGGTCTGAGTTTACTCATGGTTCCATCAAACTTTTTCACATACACAAAGTTAATCTTTTATTCATTCTATAAATCATAATTTAACCTTATATGCAACAGGCTAGCTTACAATTGAGCCAATCGATGCCATGGGGGCAGACTATCCCACTTGGCTAGTTCAAGCTATGGGGGCAATCTACCCCACCTAGTCAGTCGGGGCACACCACACCTTTGATAGGCGTGGGGCTAAATGGTGCAGGTCCATCACGATATGGTTGTGATTGATGAGTCTACACCACCTTCTTTGACTAGACCCACCCCCACTCCGTCACGTTTGTCTTCACCAAACCATGACAATGACGTAGTAGGGAGTCTGGGGGGGTAGTAGATGTGCTAGCAGGGGGGGAGCCAACTACTTTTACTTTGGGCATCGCTTTGGGCAGCACTAGGTCTCCGGATGTGTCTCCCAAATAGGGGGGCTCTTCATCTACATATTATGAGCCAGCCCTCGGGAGACCCATTCGACCATTCGATCCATGCACCCTACCATATAACAAACACTATTGCGAACAAAATAGGTAATATTTCTTGAAAATAAGAAACATTTGGTATCTTTCTAAGATTCCATAAAAAAAGTTCAGTTTCTTTACCTCTTCTTAAAGTTCAGTTTCTTTACCTCTTCTTAAAAAGTTCAGTTTCTTTACCTCTTCTTTACCTCTACGCATGCATACAACAATACCAAAAAAATGATAATATTTTGGGTATAGTTTATTCTTCCAATAGCTATAGGTGGTTAAGATGGTGAGAGAGGCTATTTTTGTGAGGCATGTATGTAAAGCACATATATGTGCACCATGATACAGAGGCGTACGGGCCAGCCTATGCAACTCTTGCTCTTCTCTTGAGGCGTGCTCTGTACATCGATGGCATCTCCCATCTCCTGTGTTGTTTCTTGCTCGATATCCCCTGTGTGTCATGTAGGGCATGTATCATGTCATCCATGTCTTGCTCCAAATACGTCAGAGAATCCACCATAGTTTCTTCTTCATGAGGTTGATTAGTACTTACTGATGTCATTATCCGTCTATTACTCCGCTCGGGTTGAAGGTCCAAGTAATCTATCTGTTGCTCATTTTTAGGACACACATTCGCAACACCAACACAACAAGAAGACAAAGCACCTACAGACGCGCACACAGACGTGTTAACTAAAAAAAAACTTATGGGCACATCTATTTGCACGTCTATTAGCACGTCTAAAGACCCGCGTCTAAAGGCGCGTTTAAAAGGTAGCAAACAAATGCGCCTATAAACGTGCCTATAGATGCGCATATAGACGCACATTTAGACTTGCAAATAGACGCGCAAATAGATGATCGAGGAGAAATTTAAAAAACAGACAGATGCATGCAGACGCGTTTATACACGCAAACAGACAGATGCATGTATAGACGCTCAAATAGACGCTTCTTGAACAGACAAATGCGTGTATAGACGCGCTACAGAATATTTTTTAAATTTTGTGTGGTTTAACATAATGTTGTGTATGCTATGTAGCTACATGAATCCCATTTCCACATTGTGTAATTCAATTCTTAGAGCCAATCGCATTTTAATTAGTACTCTTGCAAGCACGTCTATAGCTGAAATTAACTACAATTCCAAATAAAGCATTACAACTCCAAAACGTTTAGTTACAAGGCATTAATTGATAGCTCAAAAAATGCTTGTATGTACATATAGCACGAAGCTAAGCCACGTCCGGTGGCTTCAAGTACCAAGAATAAGAGGAGTGTATATACAATAGGCACGAAGCCAAACCAGTGGCTAAGTACAAAAAAGAGTAGCTAGCACTACTCCTCGCTCCCTTCTGTGCTCCCTTCTCTGCCTCCTTCTTCCTCGTCTTCTTCCTCATTTTCTTGTGCAGGGTCCTGTAAACAAGGGACAACATATATCAATGTATGAAAAATCAAATCTTTATTTATAATATTAAAATTATTTAAGTACTTTCAAATACCTCGGGGGACTCTCCAGTAGCTTGGATATACTGCTCCTCAGTAATCAACCCGTCATTATAGAAGTGCCTCCATGTATCTCCTCTATGATGGTGGCAGTGGTAGGCTGTCTCGACAGGAGTAGGGTACCTGCCCACGATATCAAGCTCCAAGATGACACAATTTGCGGAGGGGTTAGTACAAAGAAACAACCTCCTAATAAACTACATAAACAATATAATTTGAGATCGATACTTACAAACTGGGCCTCCCATGATTCAACACCCCCTGCTCCAAAATGCACGCTTCCATATTGCTCCATTTGGATCCTTTGTGCCTCCACGTGCTTTAGACTGGGTTCCTCCTTTGCTAACTTCATTGCTTTCTTCCACTCACGCTTGTGAGCGGTGTGGGGCGGGCCCTTGGTGGTTGACCTCCCTCGAGCCTGGAAAGCTCCGCTAGTGCATGCCTCTTAAGCGAAGATCTTTTATTGCTAAGTATCGAAACAATCTTTGACTTGGCCCATTTATCTGTGAACTAAACATTGGGGGGGTTAGGATACCTAGAGCAAACAGTAGCGAGGGTCTCATCAGCTAACCTCTTTGGTTGATCTTTGTAGTGAATAAAGCAATCTCTGTAATAGTTAGCAATTACAGAGTGCATGAAGGCCATGATATCCTTCCCCCGTGCATCCATCAAGATGCCTCCTGTCTGAGTGATGTCATAGTAGATCGTACCATCACCCGGAGGCACGTCTAAATCATCTGAATCATTCTCATCCCCACCACCATCCCTCCCAAAGCACTGTGCCATGCATCCCCCACCGCTCTCCCTGCTACTACGCATGCTACTATGTCATGTCGAGCTAGTACGCTGGCCACCTGTAGATACTGGAGAACCAAGTCTCAACTGCACGGGAGTACGCCGACGGCTCTGCGAGGCAGAAGGGCCTCTTGACGGCATGGGGAAGGAGCATAGGACGGCATGGGGGAAGGGTCTCGGCTATGTAGCCGGCTGGTAATCTGTGTTGACTCCACTGGGGTAATCTCAAAAGGTGTAGGGTTAGGGTGGTTTGGAGTCTGTAGTGCCGACTCTTGGGGGGTATTTAGGTGTAGGGTTAGGGTGGTTTGGAGTCTGTAGTGCCGACTCTTGGGGGGTATTTAGAGTACTCGTCATGTAGCCGTATAACTCCGCAGGACTAGGAGGGTGCCCCAAAAGGTTATATAAGTCTCGAAAGATGGTCTTCCGAAGATCAGGTGAGCCTGAAGAGCTTCCTGGGTGGCCACATGATGAACTGGAAAAAAGAAAAAAGAATATTACTGATGAACTAAGAAGAGAAAAAGAAGAGAAAAAGAGTGAAAAAGGGAGAAGGAAAGAGAGTAGAAAAGGCATGCACGGCGGGGATAAAAGAGAGGAGAAAGGAGAGGAAAAGAGAGGAGAAAAAGAGGGGATAAAAGAGAGAAAAAGAGAGGAGAATAGAGGAAAAAAGAGGGGGATAAAAGAGAGGAGAATAGAGAAAAAGAGAGGAAAAAAAAAAGAGAGAAAAAGATAGGAGAATAGAGGAATCGAGAGGAGAAAAAAAGAGAGAAAAAGAGAGGAGAATAGAGGAAAAGAGAGGAGAAAAAAAGAGAGAAAAAGAGAGGAGATAAGAGAGAAAAAGAGAGACGAAAAGAGAAGGAAAGAGAGGATAAAAGAGAGAAGAAAAAAAAGAGGAAAATATAGAGTGCAATCTATTTTTTCAATCATGCTTTCCCTTTCCATCATTAATACAATCCCCTTCTTCAATCATGCAATCCCTTTCCATCATTCATGCAATCCCTTTCTTCATTCATGCAATCACTTATTTCCATGAAAGGAGAGGAAAAGAGAGAAAAAGTGGGGATAAAAGAGAGGAAAAGAGAGGAGAAAGGAGACTAAAAGAGAGTAGAAAAAGTGGGGATAAAAGAGAGGAGAAAGGAGAGGAAAAGAGAGGAGAAAAAAAGAGAAAAAGAGAGGAGGGGAAAAAAGAGAGAGAAAAAACACAGCTTCTATATTCGCGTTTAACAGTGCGTCTATAGACGCAGCTACTTGTTTCCAACACAGAGTAGACGCATCTATAGACGCGCTCTTAGATGCATCTATAGACGTGCTCTGAAAGATACACTATTTAAAAAAGACGAAAAGGACATGCGCCCGATGCGCCCGACACAAAAACACAGTTGTTGTGCCAAAAACATTCATTTCAAAGAGAGCAAAGGACGAATCAAACGAGAGTAACTTTCAAAGAAGATCAACCCTAAAGAGACTTACCTTGGATAGAAGTATGGAAGCTTCTTGTCCTTCTTCAAAGCTGCTTCTCTTTCTTCTCTTCCTTGTTCACCCTTTGCTTCTCTTTCTTCTCTTCCTTGTTCACCCTCTTCTCTTGTGTGCTTGGAGATGATTGTGTAAGCCTGTAGAGAAGTGTGGGTACTTGAAGATAAGTGTGGATGCTAGGCTCTGGATCTGTTAATAGCAAAGCAAGTCCGTTAAAAGTATGTGAAGAAAAGCAAGCGCACTAAAAGTAGGTTTGAAAATGAAAATCGTGTCTACAGGAGCGTCTAATGTCGCGTCTACTATCACGTCTAAAACTGCATTTAATTGCGCATTTATAGCAATTTAGATGCGCCTATAGACGTGTACCACACAGAATCGACGCGGTTTTAGACGCGGTATTAGACGCGACACAGAGTTTTCAGATTAAATATTTGATACAAGAGTAATTTTTTTGGGTTGTTTATTTGTAGGATGTCTGGCTCTGTCCATTAAAGTGACTGTTCTTGCATGGGGCAGCACATATGAAGATATCATTCATGAAGTCGGCATCCTAGTATCATCCTATGAAGTAGAGAAAGATCAAAGTTAAAATTATTTATGTTATTAAAATTATCTATGTTAAAGTTATCTTTTTTTAAATTAAAAAAGATTATTGTTAGTTGTTGGTTTTTTTTTGTTTAATTAAAAAAAATTTGACGGATGACGGCCAGCTTCACCTTGTGATGACGTGGTTCTCAGAGGGATAAGCCGAAGGGAGGTTGCATCCATGCACGAAAGAAGGCTGGTCAGCGGGTTGTAGACCTCCGTTCTTCTAGTCGTTCTAGTAGGGCCTCGAGGGGCGAAGGAGGGATCAATGGCGAAGGTGTTAGACGAAGCGCTGGCAGAGTTGGTGGAGGCAGAGGATCGTTTTGTTGTGGTAGGTGAGAGGAAGCGTGTGAAAGAACCCACACAAGCTCTCCAGGAAAGGAGGCGATGATACCATGTAGAAATGAGGCAGAGGCTACAACCATGCTAGTGTTGCCATGGCTGCAGCATACACGAGAGCGAGAGGGAGAGGGAGAAGGAGAGAGACGCGCTCACAGTTATGAATCGTTATGTTATTATTGAGAGACCTTCTCCATTTATACAATTGGGTTTATACCCTTTCGTGTGTGTCTCTTGCTAATGACTATTCATACTTACGCGGGCGGACACTAGCATTAACTCCAACACAAACTCCATCCACACAAGACAAGACTACTTATTTACATCGAACAAGGGATCCTAAAGGAGCACACAAACGAGACCACTATTAAAAAACAAAGGAGCCTTTGACAAAACCACAGCCACTTCTTTGGGATTAGAAAAGACCACAATAAAAAATCCTTTAGACATATATAAAACAAAAATGCCACATCACAAATACCAAGTACATCCCTTTCCAGCTATAGTTGAAGCTCATCCCTAGAGGGGAGCTTACCAGTGAAGTAGAAAACCAGAGCAGAAGAAGAAAACATAGATAACTATTTTTGGAAACAAACTCCAACGAGGTACAACATTGTATCGTATCGTATTCAGGGTAGCCTTCAATTGGACTTGAGCTTGTACTTCAATCCCTCAACTGTCATAGCGTCGAAATGGAGACCCCTCCCCACACCCAGTGCATGTGTGAAAAATCGCCTCCCTCTGTCTCCCCACACCCAGTGCATGCGTGAACAATCGCTTCCAGCTGTCTCCCCACAGCCAGTCCATGGGTGAACAATCTCTTCCCTCTCTCTCCCAAATCAGTGCCAGCATGTGCTCTCTTCATAGAGTTAGGAGGTAGATTCGCCCAGGCCATCCCCCTAAGGTCTGTCCCAAGTAGGACCCTACCTACCTCTCCCATCATGCCTCTAACATGAAACATCAGACAAAAGCTCTAATTTATAGGCTTTTAGGTTTAAATTTGCATTGACTTACAAAAAAAAAAGAGGTTTTAATTATCATTGACTTACTTACTAAGTTGCATACATAAGGGGTTTTAATCCCTTTTTACAACAACGAGGTGTGTTGTTAATTCCATTGAAAAGAAGAGGAGCGGAGGGAGGGGGTTTCATGCTAGACAACGGGGAATATGTTAGATTTTCTCCTAGTTGATTTAGCATTAGTGTAATATTTTCTAGCACACTTCAAAGTAGATGGAATCAAATGAATGCACTTCCAATGGATTCATAAGCATTTCGCCTAATGTATGCTTTTTATTCTAACGATTGTTGTTCATAATCCACTCTCATCATATGACGTGTCTGTGAGCATCTGTTTCTCTGTGACACGAGAGTCTATCCTTGACATGACAATTTCTTCATATAAAAGAAATAATAGGGTATCTTATGAGAGAGCTCCACCGACACAAGCGACTCGGCCAATACAAAAAAGCATCGACACAAACTGGCGACAAGGTTCCGTCATTTCATGTGAGGGCGGCCCTCATACCAAGGTTCCGTCATTTCATGTCCAAACAGGGATGCCCTCCTCGGTTCCTGAATCCTCACCGTCATCTAGCATCAGATTTTGCAAATTTCCTCCCGTCTCATGATCTCATCGCTCAAAATCCGACGTCAGGGACCACATCGATGTTGGGGACTGCCTACTAACTACGTAGCCAGGACTCCGACTCCAACAGTTTGGAACCTTGCAGATATCTCTTGGTCCGCCTAGAGAATCTTTTCTGATTCCCGAAACCTTGTTTTCCTTTTTAATATAGTTAGCCAATCAAATCTCGGAAGTCACCCACAGAATAAATAATGCTCTTTTTGTATCCTACAATCCCATCCCGGTTTCTACTATATTTTTCTTGGCTCAAACTAGAGTTTTGGTAGCTCACGATATAAATATGTTTTTTTTCAAGGGTTTGCTAAAAAATTCATATTTTATTATATCAATAATGGGAGCATCATTTTAGCATTTTTCTTCTAAAACATATCTTCATGAATGTGGCAAACCTTAAAAAATTAAAAATAACTTTAAATATAATTGATAAATCATCGTAAGTAGAGGTATGTCCAATACTATACTAAAAAAAAGTTATGAATTTTCAAAGTAAATTCTTACATGCAATAAAAAAATGATCTCAACTCATTATGAATTTCTCCTAAACCTTACATAGTATTTAAGATATGAGAAATAGATTTTCTATGATAAAAAATTTATAAATTAATAATTAATTCAATTAAATTTACTTCTTAGAATTTTTTTTAGTTGTTAAGTCTTTGAGACCCAAAATACGGCAATAGTGTGAGCTTATATGATGATTTACTTTAGTTATACTAAAAAATCAATGTCTTCACTAAATTAATCGGTCAAGAATATATATCTGAATATTTTAATTTAGTTAGAAGACAAGGTGACGGTCTCAACTTTCAAAATTACATTGATAACAAAGTAATGTATATGAATCCTTGCTTATATTTAGATTATATAGTGAGAAACTCATAAAAATAGTGTTTATTATTATATAAAATGACTAGATATTCCACTTAAAGCCTTATTAACTTTGATGTAAGATGAGAACATAGGATTCATTATCCAAACTTGGATGTCATCCGACTCCTCTACCATATTCAAGAGGCTTTTAAAGAAAAATAAAGTTAATTTTATAAAGAATTGATTTTGAATATTGTTCTAGACTATCATGAAGAGCCTAGTGTATACCTTAAAGACAGAAGAGTCATAGTGTCATTGATCTCCCTTCTTCTATCCCTTAGAATTACCATATCTTCAGCTATGGTAAGGAAAATTCTCCCTCCATAGGCAGAAATAATGTACACATTAAGCCGTGTGAGAGTAATTTTACATTGTTTGCATTCAATGTGATAACTATTTGTTGTGTTTCTTGAGCTCTCTGTTTTGTAAGTTTTTGAGAATCCTCTAATTTTAAATCAGGTGCCTTCCCATGTTTACAAATTTATGGGTACTTTTCAATCTTTATCCCACCACCATCACTTATTTTCTTGCTTGAAAGGTTATTTAGTATTTCAAATGTTTCTAGATCTATCCATGGGCCAAGCTTAATTTGTTTCTATTTTATTTTCCATTTAATGATGAGATATGCCATTTCTTTCTCTCTCTCAATATCTCTCTAGTCTTTAGTACACGCTTAATCCCTATTTATTTGTTTCTTTATTTAATCTATCTCTCATTCGCACTCTCTTTCTGTGTGTAATCTTTAAGTGACAAAAGGCAAGAGGGAGAGAGGGTGGGGCACCTAGGCAATGATTCCGCTCTCGACAGCTTGCGGGGGGGGTCAACAACTCAGGGAAACAACAGCTATCTAACTCGAGGGCGACATGTGCTCAATAGCTCGGATGAGATCAACGAATGGAGTGAGATTGTGACAAGCAGGAAAAGTGCACATTAATTAGGAGTTTTAGGGCCTACTTATCTCACGCAAGAAACGTGGCTACCGATAACATTTTCTTTATTTTGCTATCTTGCCCGAGACACATTTCAATTTAATTATTTATCTTGTGGGTTTTTTTAAATTCTTGTTAGTCGATTGAGATCATTTTTAATAAAATTTCAGTTCTCACCTAAGATAAAATTCTATATATTATTAGTATCTCGCCCAAGATATATTAATTTCGGTTTTTGTATACCATCCAACATATATTATTTCATTTTATTTTTCCATCTGAGATATATTATTATATTTTTTATATCTCACCCGGGATACATTATTTAATTATTTGTATCTTACCTATTGCCATACATTATTTCAATTTTTGTATCTCGTCGGAGATTGAATTACTCATATTGAGTTGGCATGGCACCACCATGACTATGCAATCTACCTAGCATCTTCACATATCTCGCCTAAGATATGTTGAGATGCAAACTAGATTGCATGGTCATTGTGCCATGTATCTCACCCGAGATATGTCATGGCAATTCTTGCCGGACATATGGGGCTGCCACAATCTTGAGCTAGATATGTAGGCATGGCAATGTGGCAATTTGATTCTCTATGTGTAACTCGCTTGACACACATTAAACACGGATTTAGGAAACTTGAAAATGTCACACTTTTGTCCAAACTGCCCCAAAATAGCCAGCTTATCATGCTAACTAACACCTTTCTTTAAAAAAAAGAAAATCTATCTTGAAAAAGAAAATCGATCACGAATGCTCGCAAAAAGAAAATCTATCTCAAAAAAGAAAATTGTTCGCCGAAGAGATCTCGAAAAAGAAAGAGAGCTTCGTTGTGCTTTTCAAATCGTTGTGATTTTTTGGAAATGAGCCAAGAGACCTTTTTATACTCATATTTCTTTGTTTTATAAGCTCGGGTTTACTAAAACCTATAAAAGTGTAAATATATATAACACGATTGTGAGAATGTAGCTTTTATTTACATTACATACTCTATCGTAGGAATGTGCATTTTATAACATGACTGTGAGAATATGGATTTTATTTATAGTACACCTCGAGTTGCCCCAACATGAACTTAGCATATAATTGTTGTGCAAAGTAGATAGGAATATCATGATGATGGGGCATGGCACCATAGAATGCCACATATCATAGTATAATGTGAGCTACAATAGCTGCATGGGTGTACCAAACCACCTTAAGTGACCACCATCCTCACAACTGAATAGCTATAAAGTCCTCTCTTTGATAGTGGGTAGTCTGGAAACCTCTTGGTAAGATAAGTCATGATGCACACGCTCACTTTTCTATGTCTCACAACTGAATAGCTATAATGTCCTCTCTTTGATAGTGGGTAGTCTGGGAACCTCTTGGTAAGATAAGTCATGATGCACACGTCCACTTTTCTATGTCTCTATCCATGCTCTCAAAGAATCTACATCATCGAGGGAATGTAGAGTCTCGAGCATGCTCTCCAACGATGCAATAAGATGCATGGTGGAGGGATGGGGATCTCTTTTTTCACAAAGCAGGCTGTGCACGAAGCCTCTAAGAGTGCGATCAACTCAAGGATGGTCTCTAGGTGCCTCACGAGCCATGATAAAAATTGTGGGGTGCCACGTAACTGAAAGATCATCTCTCTCTCTCTCTCTCTCTCTCTCTCTCTCACACACACACACACACACACACACATAAACTCATTCTTTCTCTCTCACATTTTCTCTATCATTCTCTCTCTCTCTCTCTCTCTCTCTCTCTCTCTCTCTCTCTCTCTCCACGTGACATAGTTGAGGGATATCTCTCAGCCGTAGTCATTAGCCCCATGCTTGATAATTTAAAGAGTGGTATACTATATATTGGGGATTGATGCTTCTCTCATGTTCTATGTTTCTTGGTATTCCATAGATAGTTTTGTATCAGCCAAGTGAGATAGCTTTGTTTTGTTTCTATTCTATTTTATGTTTGATGCCATGGACATTATTGTAACACTTTGGTCTCATAGGCCTATTGGGTCTTTAGTACATGCTTAATATTCTCTCTCTCTCTCTCTCTCTCTCTCTCTCAAACCCCTCTCATTCTCCTTAATATATTTCTGGTCTAATTTAACTAAATTTTACTTCATGAAAGCTCAAACTATGAGCATATAGACTCTCTACTATAGAAGATAGAATAGTAAAAATGTATTCCTCATTGTTATGGATGAGGATTTTCCTTCTATAAATCTTGAGTATTTTTTAACTATGTCACAATTGAATCCTTGGGTATACTATTGTGCAGCAAAGAGAATGCCAAAGAGAACCTTGGAGGCATCCTCTTTGAACCTTGGGTGATCTAGTCCTAAAGATATTATGGGTACTCTACAATGCAAAAAGAAGGTCCATGGATTCTCTGAAATGTTTCTTTTCAGAGAACGAGACACATTCTTCAACAAAGGTGAAATATTAACAATATATAACATTTTTTTTAAACATAGGTTTATGGTATTGCTTCACACACGATGGAATCAAAGGATGTTGAAGAAATAATTCGAGAATAGATTCATGGGGAGAAGCTATGTAGTTTCCTTTACAATGTTGGTGTGCAGACCGAAAATTTGTAGCTACTAGAGAAATATTCAGTCCCAAGATTTATCTGGCTGACCTTATAACAAGACCTCTTTTGAAAATCTCAAAGAATTACATATGGTATTTCATTAGTCTCGGTTATTGAGTCTAATGATTATGTGCATGTTAGTGATCTTGTATCGACTACCAACAATGAGAAGACAATACTCACAAGAAGATATATTTCCTTTGCAAGAGGATGTAAAGTTCACACATACATGTACTTCACACAGAGGGAGAAAGTATAGGTTTCTATTGGCAGATGTTACACTAATGTGCTACATATACTTGAAAGTTGACAAAGATGGCACAATAGTGAAACAGTAAAAAATACTCCACCATACTGCTACAAACTAATGTATGTATTTGAGATGGAGTAGAAGATGAGGAGATATAGAACCCTCTAGAGCTTGAAGTTACGATATAGCGTAGTAAATAACTTGACATTTCACAACTCCAATCAAACATAATAATTGAGGAGGAAAATGTCATTGGAGAGAAATTAGAAAGGTCGGTGAGATTGCCATGCTACCATCATTTAGAATTAAGACAAGCAATTCATTTTGTTGTTAGATATACAACTGATATTCTCCTTGACAGGGATTTAATATTCACGTGATCACAAGATTTTTTGTGATAATAACACATGTGAACAAGTTATTCACATGTTCTCATGTTACCGTTCACAAAATAACAGGTCACTTGCCATTTGGGAACCCCTTAAAAGCTTGGCTACACATGGGAATAAGCTATTCACATGTTCTCATGTTACCATCTTCACATAATAGCAGGTCAGTGGCCACCTAAGAAGATTTTTTATGCCCGACAAAGATAAATTTTTTAGGCCCTTGTGAAAGCTTTGTGAATATAACATGTGATCACAAGATTTTTTGTGTTATTAACATATGTTATTAACATGTTCACATGTTCTCATTTACGTCAGTGAAATCCCTGCTCCTTGAGGTAAGATTACTATTTTGTTCCTGTTGTACAAATCACTGAAGATGAGGAGGACTAGGTGGATTTGAAGTATCAAATTATTCTCATATTGTATTACCAATAGAAGAAGAACTTTTTCCTAATAAAGAAAGGTTGGAGCTCACAAATTTTGGGAGTCAACCATACCAGTGTCTATCGAAGAAGAATCATTTCAGACATGCAAACAGAGGATTGACTTATGGTACAAGCCATCTCTAGTTAGTGATAAAAACTAGCAGGTATTTCTTAATCTTGCATCATAAGTCATCTCCGTAAATTTATAATTAATTCTAGTCATAAGTCATGTCCATAATTCTAATCTAACGAATTATTATTTTTATTAGCTTGAGATTGAGGATGTTGAGGGGTTTCTTTGACGAGCTAGTGTAAATCAAGGAGGAAGAGTTGGCAAGGACTTTGGGCTTGGTCATTATACTAGTAATCTCTTTCCATTTTTTATTGTAAATACTTTAAGAGTTGTGAGACAACATTTATAGCACTTAAGGCAGTTACAAGGTATCCAGGTTGATCTACTGTGTCCCCTCAAATATTGATAGAGTCATCCTATTAGAGAGTTTTAAAGATATTAGGATTTTTGGGTATGCACCTAGGGTTTGGGCTCTGAGATAATCTTATTTTCTATATTACATTGCATATGCTTTAGCATCTAATAAGATGGAATCAAATCTCCTAGAAGGAGGGAGGTATAAAATATTAATTTTTAATATTAAGAGGTGAGATTGAGTTTACATCTACTGAAGAGTTCAACATCCACAAGCAAGCTCAAAGGAAAAATAAGCTGCCAAAAGAGGAAATCATCTTCATACCAGCATACCACTAGTGTTTAACTTTTAAGTAATTACCTTTAGATGTATAATCTCCATAAGGATGAGTTTTTATGATGCTACTTGGGCTTTAAATTTGTTACTTGATTTACAAATGGTGATCATTAACAATATATCTTGGATATTCATGTAATCAAGAGTAGACTTTAACACCTTTTTCTCATACCTAATTTCTATTCTTATGTACTACCACCACTGAACAAGTAGCCTCATTAGAATAACA
Source organism: Cibotium barometz (assembly GCF_041138505.1). Classification (NCBI taxonomy): domain Eukaryota; kingdom Viridiplantae; phylum Streptophyta; class Polypodiopsida; order Cyatheales; family Cibotiaceae; genus Cibotium; species Cibotium barometz. The sequence goes on along the minus strand of NC_141053.1, from coordinate 22,651,377 downwards.
TCATGTTGTGCTACAAATTAAGGTCCATATCATAAGTACTTAAAACTTTAAGAAAAATAAAATCGCTTTTAGATATAGTTTAATATAAGTTTGAAAAAACTCTTACCATATAGTGGGTTCTACTACTATGAATCATGATCCCAAGCTTTTACCATTGATTTATAAAACCTTATAACAATATTATTGAAATTTAATATATCATCTATTGTAAATGTCTTGTAAAAGAATTGCTAATTGGTCAAATGTTTTCCTTTGCAATTGAGTATTTCCTCCATTTCTCCCATGAGGAACAACCATATGTAACTTTTTTGATGCATTATATCTCCCTAGTTACTTCACTAGTAAATCTCCCTTTTCATTTTGTGGTGGAGAAATTAATATTCTCGCCTTTTCTCTCCACCAAAGCAAGGCTTAAAAAGTAAGTTTCCACTTTCCCTTGACATCTTCTAATTGTTTTTAATTTCCACTTGATGTGTGTGTAACACAATGTCTAATAAACTCGTCTTAATTTCATAAAATTTAACTCCAAATAAGAAACTAAATAGATCTTGCGGCATTACACAAAGTATCTTGATCTTGTACATCAGTCACTATCCATGTTAAAAACAAGCCTTCTTAGAATCACAACTTAATAAACAATAATGAATCTGATGAAAAACATTATCGTCGTATTGTCTTAAACTTCAAGTTAATCAAACAATTTGCAAACTCTTATTTTAACTTTGCTTGTAGCTTTAGACTTAGTCAAATTCCTTCCAAAAGAGAGCAATCCTCTGTTCTTTCTTGATGGACTTGCAACCTCCACGGTAGACAGATTTTCCAACCTACACATTAACTTTACAATGAAAACTTACTATTTAATAAGCAAATAGAATACTACATGATCTTTGCACTATGTGGATGAAGTCTACAGTGTCTTTTGTTTTACAGAACATGATGTCTATGTATGAGAGAGTGAGTGAGATAGTTAGTGGTGTGATGCAGAGTGAGAACAGAGAGAGTCAGAGTGAAGGTTTGTTCAGTACAATGGTGCTCTGTGCGTCCCCATGACCATTTGAAAGTTGGTGTTCTTACCCAGAAACTCTTGTGGGTGATTGCACGTCTCCCATCAAATTGCATGACTGGTTTGTCACCAAAGATTGCTATTTTGCCATTCCAATGAGAGGGAAATCAGCGAGAAACACCTGGCAATCTTCTACTAGGGAAAACCTCCATTGAGTAACATTCTGCGCCATCAGGCAAAGGAAAGGGTGGGTCCACTTAGAACGAGTCCAAGGAGAAACCATAGCATGAAAGGAAATTTCTAAAAAAGAAAATGCGGAGAGCCTTTCACCAAAGACCCCAACCAAATTCAGGCACGATTTCCACATGTTCATAAATCTAAGGATGGTGAAAGATAATGCCTAGAGAAGAGACTCTCTAGGAAGCTCGCATATGGGAGTGCCTCCCACCATTACCATTAAGAAGCCAGTTGCGGAAACTTCAACAACCCCACATGAGCAAGAGAAAGTGTCTGAATTCAAGTGCAATTTAAACTAAGAAAAGGAGTTCTACGAGCAAGAATGCAAACACAGCTCAGGTTTGGAAAGACCTAAAAGGGTGGAGTAACAAAACCAGGAAGAACATTCACAACAAAACCCCTTGGAAAATGTTCAAGGGAGCCATGGCATCATTAGCCAAAAATTTCCCTGTGTTCTTAGGAGAAAAAGGTAAAGATGCAGATGTGCATGTGAGGACATTTGAGAATACTCTAGACCTAGGGATGTGGAAGAGCTAGAGCTGAGTGAGATCTGGAGAGATGTTTCATGAATACCTTCAAAGACAAAGCTACGGAGTGGTGTTAAGATATCAAGACAACCATTTCCAGACCTATAAAAAGATCATAACTGCTTTTCTGGGAAGATTTCAAAAGATATAGTCTGCAAGTCAACTCTGTGTGATCAAATGAGAGAGCTCCGACAAGAGAATATGGATGTGGAAGCTTATGCAAAAAAGATGCTAAGCTTGAGGTAGAGAGTGGCGGAACAAAAATGACCCTCAATGCAAATTGTTGTTGATTGGTTTGTCCAAGGGCTTAAGCCAGATATCCACGCAGCACTCAACACAAAGCAACCAGAAATTGAAGAGGAGTTTGAGGAACTGGTTGAGCTGGCCAAAATGGTAGAAAAAAGAAGTCGAGAAAGGAGACAAAAGAGGAAGCCTAGGAAAAGTGTCACCACTAAAGAGGACGATTCAAGCAACTCCTCGCAGGACACTCTAGTGGTAGAGTAACGAAAAATAAGGACAAAAAGAAGAAAATCGGGAAGGCTCAAGTAAGCCCCAGAGAATTGATGCTGCAAGTAAAGAAGCTAATGCAAGAAATGAAAAAGAACAAAGGCTTAGATTTCCACAAGAATGCATTCTGTTCCCAATGCAAACAGGAAGGTCATCTTAAGGAGGAATGTACTAAGCCACCAACTTGTACCATTTGTTATGTGTATAATCATAGTACATGGAATTGTAGGTACAATATGAAAAATAGAGCTTCCATGGTGAACAACATGGAAGGAGCAGAAAGAAGACCCTCAGGAATGGAAAGGTATGGAAATAGAGGCCATGGAAATTATTCAGGAAGTAGAGGCCAAGGACAAGATGGTGGTTCTACAACCTTCACATGCTACTATTGCCAACAGCCTAGACACACCAAAGCAGAATGTGCCATGAATAAAAAAGCATGATGAAGAAAGATAAGAAGAATTAATGGTAGCTGTAAGAAAATCCGCCAAGCACCAACATGATGAAGAAAGATAAGAAGAATTAATGGTAGCTCCAAGAAAATTCCGCCAAAGAACCAACATGATGTAGGCATATGAGATACAGAGGGAGGTGCATGACATCTTGGCAGTAACAAGGGATAAAGCTAATGAATCTGGTGTAGAAATAACTCTGCTACATAATCAAGACTTACCCCAAGCCTGTAAGAAGGCAGTTGTGGACTGGGAACAACAGGAAAAGTTGAGGATTCAAACTACTAAGGAAATAAAGAGAAGTCAAGGTAGTAAAAAGGAGGATGGCTCACGGGAAATCATTGCAAATCTCCCAGAAACAAGTGTAAGTAGGCATGCATAGCAACACAATAAGGAATTCTGGCAAAAAAGCCATAAGAATGCTGACTGGTTACAAACCAATGTAATGTTAATGTTGTTGGATAGACGGGTCTAGCTGAGACAAGTGCTTGACTTATGTCCAAGATTCAGGGCCAAAATCTTGATGGCAAGAGTTGAAGGACTAAGCAAGGACTAAAGCACTCAATAGAGGAAGAAACATCGCAGAAAGTAGCAATATTCAAGCTGAAGAACCCCCATCATCATCCAGAGATGATAAAGTGGCCAAAGTCACAATTCAACTGAACAACGTACTCATTGATGATGTATTTATGGATGGAGGATCCAAAGTGAATGTCATCACTGAGGAAATTGCATTGGGATTGGGTCTCAAGTGAGAACCCATTCCGTTCAACATAAGAATGGACAATAACAGGGTAGTAGTATCTAAATAAATCCTCAAAAATGTCCAAATGAAAGTAAAACAATGTTATTAGCTTAACATGTACCTCACAAACAGAAGAGAGAAGAAGAAGAGAGTGCTTGCAAGGGTCAAATCCGATGACTTGCACTTGGCAAACCCTATTAAGGTTAACTCCCCGATGTGAGGCCGCTACGGGCTCATGCTACGCTCTCTTTGTGCCACCTAAAGAGAGATCCAAGCAAGATAGGTAGAAGCAATAGGAAAGGAGCTATGGAGAGCTCAACCTCTACCTCATGTCAATCGTATGCAAACAAGACTAGGTGGAGAGCAATGAGAAGAGAGCGAAGGAAATGCAACACCATTCCTATTCACATACACCAACAATCACAAGCAAGAAAACTACCATAAACTCAAGAGAGAGTGAGAGAGAAGGCAAAACTCAATTGAGACAAATGGGATTGTCCCTTTTCATATTCCATAAAATGTCTTCTATACATGAGCTCACTTTTTACAATGGTCGACCGCTCGATTGTTGAGAATCATGAATCGAGCTCTCCTAAATAACTTCCTAATAACAAGACATTTACCTAATCCTAAAACTAATGATAACACTAATCTAAGGTGGATAAAAATGAACAAGACTTATTGTGATGAGTGTGTGCTAACTAAGTTTAGACTCAAGTTCAGTTAGGTTACAAGATGGAAACTTGTACTCATAAAAAGACTTGAGATATTGTGCTTGTATTCCAATGCTTGAAATGTCCTCCTTTTATATGAGGAGAGTACAACTTGGCCTTTCTCTTGCATGTGGGATAATTGTCACTAGGTGATATGGCTTCTCACACTCACTCCATATTTTCCTTGTGCTCTTTGGCACAACATTTCTCAACACCCCCCCCCCCCTTGGTGCCAAATCTTTGGGCTACTCAAGGTGGTTAGATGTTGGTTACAAAATGTTGTTTTGATTTTTTACTTTCTACATTCCCCTATATGCTATGAGTAACTTTGTCCCATGTGCTACTTTGGCACTTCCTCCCCTTAATGCTACTTTGTCTCTAGGTGAGAGATAAATTTCTAGCTTGGGTACATTGGTCCCAGAGGCTAGCTACAAACACTTTTTTTAGGAAGTAGGAGTTTTTCACAATAATTTTTTGTTCGAGAGATTGGTAGTGAGATGATTTTTTATTTTAATCACGTGCTCATTTGGTTGCTTTTACAAAGGTTTTTGCAGGAATTGTTGGAGTAGTGCTCCTTGGTCATAATATTCGATGATAAGTCCTTTGATAATGATCCGGTTAAGGACTTATGTGTCAATGCACACTTTGATGAAGATGTATTTGATGTCAGAATGCTATAAGTTTTACAATATGAAGATTTCGACACATGTGATGATGCCCAAACTGCACATATTGATGAAAAGACCCAAGACGACAGCATTTTTGAGTTCCATATTTTTTGCGTGTGAACAACCTCTTAGAAGGGATCTCTTTTTCACCAAGAAATACTTATCTCTTAGTTTATTTATGTTTTTTTTTAATTTTTTTTAAAAACTTATCTACTGTCTGCGTTTTGAACTCGACGTTCGCTGTCGCTTGCTATTTTCTACTGCGCTGGCATTTCATTTTGCAAGTCGTGATAGCAGCGGCTGCTACTGGGTGGCGATAGAGATGGCGAGTCTACTGGCTGCGCTACTTTTTCCACTGTGGGCCTTGGCTATGGGGACGAGCTGATTGCTCTTTCTCCTCGACAAACACATCTACTTCTCTCTGCGCGCGTATCAACGCCTCTTCTACAGCGCTACCCACGATGTTTGTTCTGTTCTCTGCTATTGGGCCACTACTGGGCTTCTATTGTGTCGACAATAGCTTCTATGCATCATTCTACACTTTTGGGTCTGCCTGCAGCCGTGTGTGCCTTTTTTTTTTTGCTGCACATTGAACGCTTTCTCTCTTCTCTCTTTGTTGTGTTGCTCTGCTGCTCTGAGAGTACGAGTGACACTGTTTCTTTCGCTAGCAGCCTGCAGGGCTGCGCTCGTTGTCGTCTTTATTTGGTGGGCTACGATGTTGCTTGATAGCTTGTTGGTAGTAGCAATGGTGTACGCTTTTGCAGTTAGCAAGGAAGGTTACCTATCATGAGGTAGCTTTATGAGAGAAAACCCTATCAACTTTGTAGATTGAGGAGACTATTGGTGATTGGAGTGAAGGATTTCAGAAATAGCCTGGTAGAATTCTTGCAGATACTTGAGAATGGGGAACAAATTAGTGGTGTAAAGCGCTTAGTGGGGAGTTATTGAAGAGAAATAGATGGCAATGGAGAATATTGCGCTTGATGAGTGAAGGGAGTATTGGTGAGCTATTGCTTGAAGGTATGTATCTAAATTAATGATAAAACAAAAAACAAAGTAGACGGATAATGATAAACCTTACTAAAGCAAGAAGAAGAAAGAAGGAGTGTCCTAATCTATTCTAATGACACACTAATTAGATACTAATACTAATGAACTAAGCTAAGAGAGTTAGACCTAACCTTTGATACCATGTTGAGAATCATGGATCGAGCTCCCCTAAACAACTTCCTAATAACAAGACATTTACCTAAATTTCATAAATTAATCTTACAACTAATGACAACACTAATCTAAGGTGGATAAAAATGAACAAGACTCATTGTGAGTGATGAGTGTGTGCTAACTAAGTTTAGACTTAAGTTCAGTTAGGTTACAAGATGGAAACTTGTACTCATAAAAAGACTTGAGATGTTGTGCTTGCATTCCAATGCTTGAAATGTCCTCCTTTTCTATGAGGAGAGTACAACTTGGCATTTCTCTTGCATGTGGGATAATTCTCACTAGGTGACGTGGCTTCTCACACTCACTCCATATTTTCCTTGTGCTCTTCGGTACCACATTTCTCAACACCAATTACAAATGGGGGCCCAAAACTAGTCTTCCTAGTTTAACTAGCTCTATGTACATCAATTCCTTTTGACCAACATTACACAAGTAGTAAGCTCGGTGTCATACCTTGTCTCATTTACAATTGGCGTTGAGTGCGGTTACAAAAAAGATGGATTACAAGAATGACGTGGTAGCCATGTGAAAGGTCATGTTAACCAGAGTGGTTAACATATCCCCCTCCCGATTCTAGGTCCATCCTCGGAACTGGTTGAAAAAAAGGCTAAAGTTGAAGCACCAAGAAGTGGAAGTGTGGTGGTGCTCGAGGGGGGTGGTGGGGGCGCTGGTTGTGTGTCAGGTGATGCCGATAAGGGTCTTGACGATGGAGGAGGGGGCGATGGTGAAGAGATTTGTGGGTTCGGAGGGGGCAAGCTGCCCTACCATCTATGCCATCATTTTTATTATCGCGGACAGGGCCAGATGCAACAGTAGGCTGAGGACCGTGGGTGTAGAAGAAGGTGATTACAAGGGCCGCCTGGGCTTCACTTAAATCCCATGGAAAGGTGATGTGCTAGTGGCCTCCATGCTCTCGATTTGGGTGAAGCAACGTTGGTAGAGGATGAGGAGGCCGGGTGTAGAGTAGGGAGGTAGAGGATCATTGAGGAGGGAGAGGTAGGAGTCATGGATGAGGTGCCAGCACCAGTGTGGAGGTAATATTGCACCTAGCTTGAGAGGAGGGGGAGATAAGGGTAACGACAGACACCATCTGGTAAGGATAACTAGATAAGGTCAGATGGGACTAAGGTATGGAAACCATAACGAAGTAACAAGCTCCAAGTGGTTAGGGTGTCTTGTAGGGGGTGGAAGGGGTGTTCAAATAAATCGAGGATGTTTGAAAGTTATCAATCCCTGGAAGGAAAAATGGGGAATGAGGCTTAGGGTATCAAGGGGGATTATGGAGAGAGCATAGGTGAATTGTTGGTGGGAGAGGGACTCCTCAATATAAATATCATGTTGGAAGAGGTTGAGGTGGATTCCTTGATACCGCAATTAGAGGAGCTGACTAGGGGTTTGAGGGGGGAATACCAAGATAGGTACCTCAGTTTGCAGTGTCCAAAAGGGCTTCCACCTTATGATCAATCGAGCTAGATGAAGGGGCTGATGGGGTGGTTGGCGTCTGGGCAGCCCGAGCCTCTGCCTCACCCAGCTGTTTGTGTAGGTGATGGAGGGTAGTCTCTGTCAAGTTGGGGTGCCTTGCAAAATCCTCGGTTGTGCGGGCGAGAGCTTTCTCCTTAGTTTGGCCTAGTTCTTTGCCTTGTGATGTAGTCCTTCGAGGATGGTTAGCTCTTGCTGGGCTATTGCAGACGGTGCATGGGCCTGGGTGACTTGTTGCTGAAGCTCAGTGATTCTGGAATAGGTTTAGAGCTTGTCATGAGGAGAAACTGCAGGGTGCGTGCTGGCAGTGCGTGCTGGCATCACAAGGTCTTCCTGGGCAATGTTTCCCCACTCAACTCCATCTTTTCATCATAAGTCTCTATGAAGTGTAAGGCATTGTACAAATCGGGCCCCCAAGGCTCAAGTGTGGGTAGTCGACCGAGTCCAAGTAGCTCTTAACTTCTGGACCATGGCGGGGTTAACTACAACAGCTCCATAGCATAGCCTTGTGTAGTGAAGAAGCTTGTACTCAACTTTATGATGGTTCTTCATTAGGGAATGGATAGTGTGTCCATTAACCTGCTTCATCAGGGCTTCACCTAGATGGGAGAGTTGGGTAAGGTGCTTCATGTACTCCTCAAATCGGCCACTGGTAGGCCTCTTCCTATGCAAAGAAGTATGGTGGAGTACCTCTAAGGATAGTAGGAAGCTTTAGACATTGTGAAGACTGGCTGTGAGGGTAGGGGTGTGGGAAAAATTTTGTGAGAGTTTTGCTAAGCTGAGAGTGAAAAGTGAGAAAGTGGTAGGAGGGGGCCCATATTTATAGCATTGTGAAGAATACACGACCATGGCAAGTTCAGGGAATGGGCGTGCGTCAGTAAGGAAACGGGCATGGCAAGATGATCCAATGGCCACGCACTACAAGGGATTGGGCTCATACTCGCGCTCTTAGCCGCTAAAAATGACTTGTGAAAAAAAGTAGCGGGCCCGTGTATCAGCGCGTGTATTCTCGCGGCCACAGACATGCGTGTAAAAACGCGTGTACAGTACCTCTCAGACGCACGTATACACGGGTGTGTAGCCGCGTTTTTTTTTACAGACGCGTTAATACACGCCAGTATACACGCGTCTTCTTCTATTAGACGCGGTTATACACGGGTGTATAGCCGCATCCTGTTCAGTTCCAATGTCCCAGCCGCGTTTTTACTTGCGTCTGTACACGCGTTTCTTTTATTTAGATGCGCTTATACACGCGTTACTGCCAGTTTATACGCGTGTATACACGCGTTATTTCCAGTGTATCCGCGCAGATACACGCAATTTTTAGCAGTTTTGACGCGTTTATACACGCGAACAGAGAGCAAAAAAAAAATCCAGAGAGTGCTATTTGGCGCCTGAATACTGTTCCAGCATTCCAGCACCCAATAGCACTCTCTGGTTTAGGGTTTTTGGTGCATTAGACCATCCCATTAGACCATCCACGAAGAACATATGCACGAGGGAGATTAAGACAAGAACGACATGAATGCATACATTGTCATTACACGATTCAAGACAGCCATGAATGTAATACTATCGATCAATCAATTCAATATTACTATCAAAATTTCATACATGTATACAAGGGAGTCCATATCTCGAAGTAGCCCATGGCTTGAGTTTACAAAAAAATATATACAATCACATCCTAAATATGGAATGTGATACTACAAATCTGAGTACTACTCAGACCCAGATGATGACTCGGTGCTCCCCTCATGCTCAGATGAGCTCGCATCGGTCGGAATGTCCGAGGAGTAGTGCTCACGTCCACCCTCTGCAGCGGCGGCCGGTGGATCATCAGCAGCTTGTGCCTGTTCAAGTAATATATAGTATATAAGTATATATATATATATATATGCAATTCAATAAACCAAAACCATTCGTTACGAATTTTCAAGTACCTGTCGACCGTATGGTCTCATGGCCAACTCAAACTGCGCGTCCGTAATACGTCCCTCGGCTCTGAAGATGGCCCACGTGTCACGTCTGCTATGCCGGCGAGCATACGCAGTATCGTGGGTTGTGGGCTTCCTCCCCGTAACCCGTCGCTGTATCATAATCAACACAATTTGTAAGATTAAAACAATTCATAGAATCAATGAATTAAGTAAACAATCAAATAAAGTGACAGGATACTTACGAACTCTGCCTCCCATGACTCGACGCCGCTAGATCCGAAATGCGAAGATCCAACGGTCTCCATCTGGATCCGTCGTGCCTCCACATGCTGCCTGCTCTTCACGCCACCCTCTGCTCGTTTCTTTGCCTCCTTCCACTCGCGTTTGTGCGCAGTGGCAGGTTTCTCGGCAGGATAGCCACCCGCAGCTACATTTAGCCGGTCATCGTACGCGAGTTTTTTAAGGTGAGATCTTTTATTACTTAAGATCTCCCTTATTCGCGTCCTTCCCCATACATCCGAGAATGTAGCATGTGGGGGATTGGGGTACCGACTGTGTACAGCCTCTATCACCTCCCCAACTAATCGGCTATTTTGATCTTTAAATTTAATAAAACAATTTCTATATGAGTTTGATACTACCCCACGCATGTATTCCATTACCTCCCTCCCCCTCGCATCCATCACTATCCCGCCCCTATCCGTCACATCATAGCAAACCACTCTCTCCATCTCTCTCATCTCCTCCTCTTCCGAACTGTCTCCTCTAACTCTTCTCCCTCTATCTCCTCTCTCACCCCGTGCCCTACTACCTCCCCCACCTCCCCCACCTCCCCCACCAAAGCACCCGCCGCATCCTCCCCCACTCCCACTCTTCCTACTGCTGCGGGTGGAGTCACGACTGGGGGATTGTCTACGTGACGGTGGCTGTGAGCCCTGACGTGACGGTGGCTCTGAGGGAGCACGTGATGGTGGCTGAGGGTGTACGTGAGTGTGTCTGGGACGAGGTATGTCTCCTCGGTGGACGTGGAAGAGGAGAAGCTGCATGCCGTCTCGTCGGACTCGGAGGAATAGACGGCACTGGAGTGCCCTGGATACTCGCGATAGGGGTATAGACACCAGGCAGGGAAGGAGGGGGATGGACATACATATACTCTGTAAGCTCAACCGGACCAGGTTGGCGCCCAAAGTGATTCATCATCTCCATCAACCAATTGCTGTACGCAAATGGATCGGATGAAGAACCTGGAATATCCATAAAGAACCTGCAACAAACATCATCATGTACATCATGGGCTGTCTCTTTACTCACACATTGTCATTACACAAGTCAAATGCCTGCAAACCATGAAATCTGAAACGCCGCAGTTTTTTGTCTGCAGAAACGCGTGTATACACCCGTAAAAAACGCGTGTATATACCCGGCAAAAAACGCGTGTATATGCGCGTGGAAAAACTCTGCAGACAGGTTACACGCGCTCCTACACGCGTTCGTACACGCGACCTGCGAAAAAAATTTCTCGAAAAGACCGACCCCCCGACAAAAACAGAATGTCCTTATAAAAGGACCAGCCATTGTCGCCCCTGTCAGGATGCAGCAACCCAATCGTGTGCAAAAAGACAAACCCAAAGAGCAAAGAGCAAAGTAAACAAATCTGACAAAAGAGACAAGGCACAGGACAAAGTGACTCACCTCTGAAAAAGTGAGTCCTCTCTGCTCCTTCTCTGCTCCCTCCTTCTCCCGTGTGTATGCTCCTTTCTCTGCTCCCTCTTTGCTGTTGGAAGAGGCGAAAACAGGCGCACTGTTGATTTCTAAGTTCAAAATCTATATTTGGGGAAGGCGGGCTATGTTTAGTTTAAATATGCCGCCGCGTTTATGGGTGCGTTTATGTTCGCGTTTATAAACGCAGGTATATTCGCGTGTACATGATTTTAGCTGCGTTTATACACGCGTTTTGCAGAAATTAGCCGCGTGAATACACGCGTTTTTTAGGAAGTAGCCGCGTTTATACACGCAAATTTTAGGAGATAGCCGCGTGAATACACGCGTTTTTGTGCTTTCATTAAAAATATATAATGAGTTTGTGTTTTCTGGTTTGTACACAGGATGTCATCAACCTCTTCAAGCAGTTCTGAGGAATATGAGACAATGCGTCATCGTAATCGCGATGTGTGGTTGGGACAACGGATCAAATGTATGTGTAATCGATGTCAAGGATGCATTGTACGAGCACGTCGAATTACCTTGAATCATATCTCCATGTATGGAGAATGGAATCAAACAGGTTTAGAGGTGAGTAGATGTAAATTGATGGTATTCAAATGACTCATGGTATCCAAATTAAATTAATAGAGTTGTAACATATAATTTGATAAATTGAAGCAGGATGCAGTACCACACCCTAACATGGTACCCTACGCGCGACGAGAGCACGTAAAGCGTCGACGAGATGATGCTGGAGCTTCGGGATCTAATGTCAGAGATGAGTGGGAAAGGGACGACAATAGCCCTGCACCTCACGAAGTTGTGGAAGAGGAGGTGCTTGATGATATGGTGCGGAATCTTTTTAAGGATGATCCCAAAGGTATGGACGACGATGATATGGAACAAGAGCATCTTTATAAAGCTTCATCGACACCGGTGTTTGAAGGGTGCACATTCTCAGTTTTACGTGCTTCCCTTGAACTACTTAATATACAAACAGTTTATGGATGGAGCAATGCAAGTCTTGACGCATTGTTGAAGTAAGCATTCTAACTTATAAATTTGAATTAGTGGTTTAAGGTTTAGGATTTAAGACTAATTATACTTGATGATATTGGATGCAGGCTATTGTCAAATATGCTTCCAAAGGAAAATAGACTGCCCACCTCAAGAGACATAGTGAGGCGCTATGTGACATCTCTTGGAGGACTGGATTATGATAAAATACATGCATGCGTCAATGATTGCATTCTCTTTCGTGGGACGCATAAGGAGGCTCTGACATGTCCCACTTGTGGTGAAGCAAGGTACAGAACAGATATAAAGAGTTTTGATGTACCTCGTAAAGTCTTGCGACACTTTCCTATAATTCCTCGCATCAAATACATGTTCAAGTGCAAATCCATAGCAGAGCTCATGTCATGGCATTCCTCACATCGATCGGATGATGGCATGTGGAGAATTCTCGCAGACACTCCTGCTTGGAAGCATATTGAAGATACCCGTGTATATACCCGGCAAAAAACGCGTGTATATACCCGGCAAAAAACGCGTGTATATGCGCGTGGAAAAACTCTGCAGACAGGTTACACGCGCTCCTACACGCGTTCGTACACGCGACCTGCGAAAAAAATTTCTCGAAAAGACCGACCCCCCGACAAAAACAGAATGTCCTTATAAAAGGACCAGCCATTGTCGCCCCTGTCAGGATGCAGCAACCCAATCGTGTGCAAAAAGACAAACCCAAAGAGCAAAGAGCAAAGTAAACAAATCTGACAAAAGAGACAAGGCACAGGACAAAGTGACTCACCTCTGAAAAAGTGAGTCCTCTCTGCTCCTTCTCTGCTCCCTCCTTCTCCCGTGTGTGTGCTCCTTTCTCTGCTCCCTCTTTGCTGTTGGAAGAGGCGAAAACAGGCGCACTGTTGATTTCTAAGTTCAAAATCTATATTTGGGGAAGGCGGGCTATGTTTAGTTTAAATATGCCGCCGCGTTTATGGGTGCGTTTATGTTCGCGTTTATAAACGCAGGTATATTTGCGTGTACATGATTTTAGCTGCGTTTATACACGCGTTTTGCAGAAATTAGCCGCGTGAATACACGCGTTTTTTAGGAAGTAGCCGCGTTTATACACGCAAATTTTAGGAGATAGCCGCGTGAATACACGCGTTTTTGTGCTTTCATTAAAAATATATAATGAGTTTGTGTTTTCTGGTTTGTACACAGGATGTCATCAACCTCTTCAAGCAGTTCTGAGGAAGATGAGACAATGCGTCATCGTAATCGCGATGTGTGGTTGGGACAACGGATCAAATGTATGTGTAATCGATGTCAAGGATGCATTGTACGAGCACGTCAAATTACCTTGAATCATATCTCCATGTATGGAGAATGGAATCAAACAGGTTTAGAGGTGAGTAGATGTAAATTGATGGTATTCAAATGACTCATGGTATCCAAATTAAATTAATAGAGTTGTAACATATAATTTGATAAATTGAAGCAGGATGCAGTACCACACCCTAACATGGTACCCTACGCGCGACGAGAGCACGTAAAGCGTCGACGAGATGATGCTGGAGCTTCGGGATCTAATGTCAGAGATGAGTGGGAAAGGGACGACAATAGCCCTGCACCTCACGAAGTTGTGGAAGAGGAGGTGCTTGATGATATGGTGCGGAATCTTTTTAAGGATGATCCCAAAGGTATGGACGACGATGATATGGAACAAGAGCATCTTTATAAAGCTTCATCGACACCGGTGTTTGAAGGGTGCACATTCTCAGTTTTACGTGCTTCCCTTGAACTACTTAATATACAAACAGTTTATGGATGGAGCAATGCAAGTCTTGACGCATTGTTGAAGTAAGCATTCTAACTTATAAATTTGAATTAGTGGTTTAAGGTTTAGGATTTAAGACTAATTATACTTGATGATATTGGATGCAGGCTATTGTCAAATATGCTTCCAAAGGAAAATAGACTGCCCACCTCAAGAGACATAGCGAGGCGCTATGTGACATCTCTTGGAGGACTGGATTATGATAAAATACATGCATGCGTCAATGATTGCATTCTCTTTCGTGGGACGCATAAGGAGGCTCTGACATGTCCCACTTGTGGTGAAGCAAGGTACAGAACAGATATGAAGAGTTTTGATGTACCTCGTAAAGTCTTGCGACACTTTCCTATAATTCCTCGCATCAAACACATGTTCAAGTGCAAATCCATAGCAGAGCTCATGTCATGGCATTCCTCACATCGATCGGATGATGGCATGTGGAGAATTCCCGCAGACACTCCTGCTTGGAAGCATATTGAAGATGAGTGGCCCAGCTTTAAAACAGAGCCCAGAAACTTGAGACTTGGCCTGGGTATGGATGGAGTGAATCCATTTGGTTTCAAAAGCACCGCGTACAGCGTGTGGCCAGTTGTGCTGGTGAATTATAACCTTCCACCATCAATGGCGATCAAGAAGGGACATCTTATGTTATCCCTTCTAATTCCAGGGAAACATAAAGTCAAGCATATGGATGTTTATCTTGAACCACTGATTGATGAGTTGGAGGAACTATGGAGAGGTGTTGCGGTGGTGGACATTAGTAGGCCTCCCTCCTCTCGACACTTCGACTTAAAAGCAGTGTTGATGTGGACAATGCATGACTTTCCAGGATACAGCGATTGTTCTGGTAAGAATTCTAATTACCTCCCTACTCTATTACTATTGGCTATATATATTAATTAGACGGTTTGACTTTATTATTCTAACTTTTATTTATATTTTAACAGGTTTGAAAACATCGGGTAAACATGCATGTCCTGTTTGTGGCCCTTCGTTAGTACATGAGTATGCTGATGGTTTGTGTAAGACTATATTCGATAATCATCATCGATTTCTCCCCTCAGATCATCCTAAATATGTTGCTAGTAAGAGTAACATTCCTCCACAAACACTTCGTGCAAAAGATTGGAAGCGTATTTGGGAGTCTACAACTATTCTTCCTCCAGATGGCATGAACAGACCTGTTTTTTCAATCTTGTTTTGTGTAGTCTCTAATTGGATTAAAGGTCACATAGAGCAATCCCTTGTGCAGGTACTCCATTTTTTTCCGGCTGCCATATTGGACCCATCTTAAGATCAACCATCTTCTTGATCCCATGCACATCTTCAAGAATGTGGGATCTGGTATTTGGGAACATATTACTGGTAAACGAGACAATGTTAGCGTACGTGAGGACTTGCGGGTCGCAGGACGTATGCGTCAAGCTTGGCCACGAGAGGTGGGTGGGCACGTTCGTCTTCCGCCTGCACCATGGATTATATCAAAGAAAGAGGAGAAGCAGGTAAAGCAGGCCATCACCACTTTGCGTACTCCCACTGGATGCATGAGATCATTGAAGGGAGCCTTTACAACCACTAAGAAAAGAGGCGTTGAGCAACTATATGGGTTGAAGTCCCACGATTGGCACAAGATGCTTCAAGTAAGTGTTTTCCAAGTCTTGTACGTACGTTGAAATTAAATTTTGTAATGCCATAAACCATAAATGTGCTCTTATGTGCGCAGTTCATACTACCTACTAGCATCGACCATTGTGCGAATAAGAGTTTGAAAAAATGTATTTATAAGATGGGCGAGCTTGTGAGGTATGTAAAACCCATGCTCAGATCACCCTTCATTATACCTTGCAAAATGAACGTGCATGAGGTATAACGTACTATTTATTTATTTTTCAGATATGTTAGTTCCAAAGCAATTGATCCAGCCACGTTGGATGATGCGCGTGTTATGGCAGTGGAGGTGGTTTGTTTGGTAGAGGAGACTTTTCCGCGAACCATTCTCACAAGTCAACTACATCTCATTGTGCATTTAGTGGACGAAATTGCTTTATGTGGTACTGTGCATGCACGTTGGATGTTCTTCCTAGAGCGCTTCATGAAGACCTTAAAAGACTTTGTGAGGCAAAGTGCAAGGCCTGAAGGAAGCATGGCCGAGGGTTGGTTGATACAAGAGTCGCTTGTATATATTTCAGAATTTCTTGGTCAGGTGGACAGCTCTTTGCCACGACTATGGAGCAATGAAGAGGACTTGAGGATGACCTCTATTGTGTCTCAAGGAAAAGGACAGAGTAAAGTAATTGACAGAACGTTGATTGATGATCTCAATTTCACTTGTATCCTTAATAGTGATGTGATGAGCAGATGGGTTACAAGATATGAGGATGCAAAGACAAAAAGGCAAGCAGAAAGAGCTCTCTTTCGGAGGCAACATGGCTCTCGGAAGGCGTACCCTAAGCATCTAGCAACACTTCCGAATGATATCCATGTTGATTGGTTGCATGAGGAAATGGAGAGAGCAGAGAGTGACGAGGGGCTGCATATCACGGCGGAAGAATGGGAGTATGCACGAGGATGCATGTCAAAGGTACATAGAACTAATGTTTTGCATTAGTTGTAAGTGATTTTCTTTTAATATTTATTCACATTGCTTACACAAATATTGTTTCTATTTTGGTCCAGTGCACTATGTTCAATGCTATATGGTGTGAAGGCAAGCATTTTCGAACACAAAGAATTGATGAAAAGAGAAATACACAAGATTGCGGTGTCATTAGTAGCTTTGAGGGAGCTAATGGCAAAATGGATGATTATTGTGGCATAATCCAAGACATATTTAGGCTTGACTTTCGTCGCTTCTTTGTGTATGTTTTGGATGTCAAATGGCAAATGAACGTGGTGGAAAAAGGGCCTGATGCAACGATAAAACGCCATGCAAGTGGATATGTAACTATTGACTCTACAAAGTTCTGGCAAACAAAGAAAGATAGGCTCGTATTGCCACAACAATGTGAGCAGGTATGCATTTTTTTACTAATGTGTTTCATGTACATATATATCTAAGCTCGCGTACCCCTTGACTTTTGATATGCTAATTAATTACTGTACTGTGTGTATTTGAGTAGGTTATCTATCTACCAATGGTGCATGACATCAAATGGTGGTACGTCATCCCTATTGCACCACGTTCCAAAGTGATGTATAATACATTCACTGATATGGAGCATATGGAGGATGTAACAAGCCGCAATGAAGATGACGTCGAACATGCCATTGAAGATGTTGTGATCGATGATCAAGAAATAAGAGATGATCGTGATAATGAGGATGAGCATGCCATTTCTCATGATCATGAGAATGACCCTACCATTGAGGATGATGGTGATGTTGATGAGGATGATCAGGACATCGATACCATTATCAATGGAGTACAGAATATCGATAGTGGAATAAATTTAATCGTAGCCTTACCAATTGATCAAATGGATATTGATGTTGATCGTTTGGCAAGGATGGATCTTATTGAAGATGAGATCGAACCCTAACCAATCCGTCACTGTATGTTCTAAATTGATGACATTTCCATCATCTCATATGCAATATGATTTATTTTTGAATATATTTCATTGTTGTAAATGCATGTAGTGGGATTGTGTAATGATGTATACTGTAATGTACTATGAGATGGTTTAAGGAAAATAGTTTTTAATTTTGTAAAGGAATTCAGTTTTTTTTCAGTTTTTCTCTGCCATGCGTGTATTAATCCGTGTATAGTAGCGTGTATTTATCCGTGTATAATAGCGAGTATTACCCCGTGAATATTATCGTGTATAGGTGCGTGTATTACTGCGTGTATATAGACGCGTTTATACACGCGTTGATTAATGCAAACATACACGCGAATTTAAATGCAAAAATACACGCGCCCGATTCTATTCAAATACAGGCGCGACCATACACGCGTTCGTAATTTATCGCGTGTATGAAACGCGTGTATGGCAGCATTGTCTTGTAGTGACGGGCAAGATGAGACCAAACAAGCATTCGCTTTGCATAAAGAGTCAGCACGGCCGTGGCAATGGGTAGGGTAGGGAATAGCCGCTCCAAATGGGGAACATCCGTGGCAAGTTAGATGTTGAGAAGGAAATGGCCATGTAAAATCTAGAATGGCTGACACGAGCTTTGGGTTCAGAATGGAACGGCCATGGCATTTTGATTATGAGATAGGAATGGCTGTGGCACTTTGATTTTTTGTTATTATTATTTTTTGGGTGAGTACCCTATTTCATAGGTTTTGTACACTAATGCTATGCTGCTAGCACCCCATTGTGGATTTTGTACTAACCACATGCCCAATTTGCCCATAGAAAGGAGTTTATGCCAATTGGGTGATGGCAAAGTAGGGGGTAGCACTTCCTTAAGAGATTCTAATGTGAGTGGCAAGAAAGAAGCTGGGGCTGAGGGAGTTGAAGGGAGTTTCATAGTTCTGTCAATCCTCTAAAAGAAAGGCAAAGGAATTGATGACGTTGAAGGTATAGGTGTAATGAAATTTTTAGCAATAGCTTGGGGGTGACTGTGTCACATAGGACATTTTTCTCCCCTTTTTTTTGAGTAATCTTAATGCCAGATGTTGCCTTGGGTGCCCAGTGAAGGGTAGGTAACTGAGACGTCACATGAGGTAGGGGTTTAGGTCAGAGAGGTTTGGGGATCCATAGGGTATAATTGCCTTCATAGTAATGTTGACAAAGAAGAAGAGATTTTGGGATCCACCGAAGAGTTGAGTGCATGGGTTTAGGGTTGGGTTGAGGGTCAAAGCGCCTAGGAGGGCACTTTGATTTGTGTTGATTATTTACCTTGTAGACTTGAAGTTGGAGAATGAAGGGCCTACACTGGTGGGGGCGAGACATTGTGGATGCCCATTGGCAAGGGAGATGGTGGGACCTTTTCGGGATCCACAATGGACATGCTCCCTCATAGTAGCCTTGTCCTGCAAGAAGTTGCTTGGGCACACCTAGTCGTGAGATATCAAACCTTGTGAAGATTTGTTTAGGATGGTTAGCAGTGTTAGTTTGGTTAGTATAAGGTGGTGTGGTAGCTGCTTGTGATTTGACCATGTAAGAGCATGCCGCCACTGTGTGTGGGTGCGAGAGGCATTGGTGCGGATAGCATGTTGAGAGGCCTCTTTTTTGGGGGAACAGAATGATAAGAGTGGGGTGTTGGGGTATTTTTGGTTGTTCTTTGGGAGTGGGAGTTCGTGGCATGGGGGAGTGACAGAAACTCATTCTTCATCTGTCATTAGGACAATAACATGGCCAAAAGCCAATTGTAGGGTGGTCGTCCGTGCATCCCAGTCAATGTTGTATCTGTTATGGCCCATCCATCCTCTACGGAGGATGATCTCTTCACCAATAGTTCTTGCTGGCATCACATAAAACTTCCCTTCCAAGGGATTATTTCCAATGTGTCGATGCAATGAATGTGCTGTGAGGTAACTGTGGTGACCACGACAGGTTTTTCTTTCAATGTGGGTCTCCTATAATAAGGAAACACCATGTTTCATAGGAAAGTAAATTGTAACTAGCCCTTGTATCAACAAGAGCTAGTTTTTGGGAAAATCTGGTTGATGTGGTAATTCCTAACCACAACCGAGTTGGCTTCACCTCCTAGTCTTCCTCTTCTAAGTCAATTACTTGGGCCATGTTAACCATAACATGTTTCTGCCTCAGCTTTGCTTACCTCGCCTTGCCCTCTTCTTGCGCAATTTTTTTCATATCCTCATGGTCTTGTTTTTGTTTTTTTAAATCATGGATGGCCTTTAAGGTGGCCTCAGTGAAGGCCAAAGTAGCATTTAAGTTTGCTACCGTTGAAGTATCCTGCCACCTCGACACCATCAAGGGTTTCAATGTGCACAACACCCTATGGTGTGATTTCAGAGACCAGAAAAGGTCCTAACCCCGTTTAATATTTTTCTTATGTGTTTTTGTGATGAATAAGAGTACCATATGGCCCTCATTTATCTGTTTATCCTTGAGCTAGTCGGTCAAACCACTATTTAAACCTAAGCTTTTTGATAATCATGCTGCATTTTTAGTGAGTTTTTTGTGCACTGCGACACATAGGCTTGGGACTAAGAATTCCATGGGCATGACTGCTTCAGTGCCATAGGTTAAACTAAAGGGGGTAGCATTAGTTGCTGCAGTATATGAAGTTCTATAAGTCCAAACTGGAGCCGGCAATTTTTGTTCCTAGTCATTGCGGCTGGTCTCCACTGTTTTGGTGAGAATGGCACATAGGATTTTGTTTGTACTTTCGGCTTGGCCATTCACTTGAGGATAGTAAGGGGAGGACTTCTTGTGGGTGATAAGGAACTCTTGGAGAAGGACTTTGATTACTTCATTGATGAAATGCATTCCATTATCGTTGACAAGATCAAGAGGACACCCGAAGCATGTGATTACGGACTCATAGAGAAATTTGGCCATTGATCGAGCATCGACCTTGCGGGTGGCGCGAGCCTCTACCCACTTGGTGCAGTAGTCCATGGCAGCAAATATATATCTAGCTTGAGTGTATTTGGTTGCCAGATTGATAGAACCTATGAAGTTTGTGCCCCATTTTTCAAACGGTTGTAAGGACATAATGGGGTTCAAGGGCATGTGATCCTTAAAAACAAGGAATTGACATTCATCACATCGTTTGACATACTCAGTCGTCAGCCATTAAGGTGGGCCACCATAATCCACCTGTGAGAAGCAGTGATATCTGCGGCAAAGTGCTCCCCCCAACACAGGCCGAGTGAGCCTGTTCAAGGAGAAAGACATATTCGTTTTCTTGAACACATGTTAGGATTTTATCCTTGCCTTGTTTGTAAAATTGACCCGCAATTAATTGGTATGGGGATGCCTTTTTGATTAAGCGATGGGCACAATCCTTATTGAGAAGAGGATCAATTGGCAAGCTAGTGGCTAAAAAGTGAGCCACTTCTTCACCCCATTCAGGAATTACGCAAAGTTGAAATAAGGCAGCATTTGGTAAATCATCGTCTATTCACACTAGTTCACCATTGGTAATCCTTGACATGTGGTCTACTAAAACATGCTGAGAGCCTTTTCTCACCGTAACAACAGTGAGATCAAAATCTAGCAAGATAAGCAGACACCTGGTGATTCTCTCTATCATACTACAGGGTTTATTAACCAAGTACAAGAGGGCTGGATGGTCTACAAAGAAGACGAATTTGGTCACCAAAAGATAATGGCAAAACTTCTTAACTGTGTAAACCATAGCTAATCCCTTTCGCTCAGTTGTGGTGTAATTCCTCTCAGCTTTGTTGAGTTGGCACAGCTGACAAAACTAATGGGGAATTCCATCTTGTGTACACCAGGTTGGGCCAGCACGCCCCATATGGCAAATGTTGATGCGTCAATATGGACATGGAAGATGAGATCCCAATTGGGGGATCTAAGGATTAGAGAACTTGCCTTTTTTGAGTGTAGTGTAAGCTCTGTGGCATTCTTTTGTCTACTCGAAAACTATAAGGAGTCCGTAAAGGGGTCTAGCAATATTCGCATACATAAAAATGAATCACCGATAATAGCTGACATGTCCCATGAAGCTTTGGACGCCTTTGAAGTTGGTAGGTGGCAACAGCTCAAGAATGAGCCGCACCTTGCTATTGTTAGTTGATATTCCTTGCCTAGAGAGGATGTGTCCTCAAATCATTCGGTTCCAAACCCAAAATTGGCATTTAAGAGGGTTCAGCGAGATGTGATATAGTCTGCATCGCTCTAACACCTTACGCAAACATGTGAGGTGCTCCTTCCAAGAAGAATTGGCACATAGGTCGTCCATGAAGACTTCTAGGAATTTCTAGAGATATTCCTTGTTGTAAGGCATACACATTAAGCGTTGGAAGGTTCTAAGGGCATTGGTTAATCCAAAGGTACCCCATTCAGTAATAAAAGTAGTTTTGTGCTGGTCTTTAGGGTGGATCAACACCTGGTTGCATCCTGGGAATCCATCTAAGAAGCTGTAGGCTTCCTTTCCCACTACTCTTTCTAACACGTGTTTAGTGAATGGTAAAGAATAGTGGTCCCTTATGGTGGTGGTGTGAGGTGAAAAAAAGAAAGAAAGAACCTTGCCTCTATAGCCCTTCACCTCCCAAACTTGGAATACAACACACGAACGGAGGCACCACCAGCCACCGGCTGGAACACTTCTCTCAGTTCACCACCTACTAACCCACACCAGACACACAACACAAAACACGGACACCATAGACCAAGTAAACACCTAGCAATATATTCCCAGTCACAACACTGGATACAAGCTTCTCCCGACACAGAAGCCTTACTCACACAACCATACAAACACTCACTCAGGCCTGTCACTACCAAGGATACACCACATCCCCAATCACCACGAACCTCTTGCCTGCGTGCTGAGCCAATCACACCAGAAAGAACATGGCCACTCACTCTCCAGAAGGTGCCCCACCAGCAATCATTCTTCACTTCCTCTGTAGCTCGGCTACTCTATGTCCAGCTGCTACCTGCCAAGTGTTGTAGGCGAGCCCCACTATCTCCAGCCCACACATCAGCACCTCTACTGCAGCCAACACACACAAAAAACCAAGGCTCTCTCTTTGGTCAGCATCCACTCTCCGCCTGTAATCATCGCCCACACAAAACCAGCTACATCTCTCTCCAGAAGGCGCCCACACCAGCTAACCTTCAACTTCACCAGCTAACCTTCAACTTCAGCAGCTCCCACTCTCTGTGTGTCGAGACCAGCAGCTTCGCCAACCACCAGAGCCTGTCAGCTCGTTAGCTCCTCTCGCTCTTCACACTGCAGCTCCCTCTTTCTCTTGTATCCAGCCCAAGCCACATCAACTTCAGTCATCGTCATCTCCTGTACACTACTCCCCAGTTGCCACCCACGGCTCCCTTCTCACACGGCCCACACCAGCCTGTCACTTCACTTGCAGAGCCCCCAAGTAAAACCACTAGGCGGCCATCTTCTTCTGCGCTGCCCCAACAAGCGTATCTTCCTCTATCCGGTGGCCAGTCCACTTTGGCTCTCTTTGCACATCTGGCTGCGCTCCAGCCCACTCCACACCAAGGCTTCACCACGCTGGCACCTTCCAGCGCTAATCAGTTGTGCTCTACCTGCTCTCCAACACCTCTCTTCCACGAGGCGGTCACCACAGAGTATCCTGGTTCAGCTCGCCTGCAGCACCTTCAACGTCTTCTTCACTGCTCGCGCTAGCGGCTGCACACGCCCCAGCTTACCACCGCAAGGCGGCTCCTCTCGACGCCTTCGCCAGCCCTCGCTTCCACGCCAACTTTGCTTCTCGACTTGCGCTGTCAGCCCGTCAACCTTTGACGCCTTCTGCGCCATGCACTTCACAAGCAGCTACCTTTGACGCCAGTCACACAGCTACGCCCCAGTCGACCAGCACTCCTCTGCACTTCACAAGGGAGGGCCCCCAGCCTCTACACGATGGCCCTGTCCGCTCCAGGGCACTTTCGGCTGCACTCACTCTTCTCTCTTCAACTATTCGCCCCAGCGCCTTGCGCCTACACGCTCAACGAGACCCCCCAAATTAAAACAAGGCGAAGGCACGCCTTTATCTGTTTGTAGTTGCGCATCACCCGCCACCTCCACGCTTTTCACTTCACGTGCGTCCAACTTCCAGAGACCCTCGCTGGCGGCTCCAAAAATCTCCACGCATACCTTACCAGCTGGCCACGTTATTTATCATTTCATTATTCTTTATTTTCCCTAAGGCCTAGAAGATGGCCACCCTCACACCTCCATTTCACACCAAATCTCAAGGCAACACTGGCCCCTCTCTCTTTTAACTGCCCATGCCTTCACGCACATTCAAACACAACCTTCAGTGCCCACTCCATTTGGGGACGCGTACACCTTGAGCCATCAAACGGCTGATATCACCTCCATCTAAGCTTACTCCGGGCAGGCCTGTAAATAGGCTCAAAACCAAAAGCATCCACCCTGAACACCTGGCAACGCCCTCAAAAGCCAACCTCTTCACACCTGCCATGCACACGTATGTACACAAGCCCAAAATACCTCTCAGAAAAATGCATGACATACTTTGCCACCCCCCCATCTGCTAGAGCATTCATGCTCAGCAGCAAAAGACAAATCCAATAGCTTTTTACTGTAGCCAAAGATAGAAGTGAAGAAGAAGCAGGAGCTGATTGAAGGAATGCTGAGTCCGGATCTCTCGAGTGGAGAAAAGGTTAGATATGTTAATATGCTGTCTCATTTTCCAGAATTGTTTATCACCTCTTATAAGGAGATTCGAGGATTTAAAGGGCCAGACTTGAGGATTGAATTTAAAGGAGGTGTAAAAACAGTTAGGCAGAAGCTTCGCAGGATGGGACGAGAACAAATGCAGGCCCTCAGAGAGGAAGTTAATAAGTTGTTGAGTGCAGGTTTCATTACACAAGTGGACACAGCTGAGTGGGTAAGTCCTACGGTGGTGAGTCCAAAGAAGGATGGCAGGTGGCGTATATGTGTGGATTTCAAGCCTTTGAATGCTGGTACAAAGAAGGATTCTTACCCCCTACCTTTTTTGGATGAGATCTTGGATACTGTAGCTGGATATGAAAGGTATAGTGTTTGTGATGGGTTTTCAGGTTATTTCCAATTAAAGATTGCAGAAGAAGATCAGTGCAAGATGACTCTCATTACACCGTGGGGGTGTTTCTGCTACAAAGTTCAGTGCAGAAGAAGATCAGTGCAAGATGACTCTCATTACACCGTGGGGGTGTTTTTTGAACAAGTTTGTCAAGGATTTTATTGATGATTTTTGTATATACAGCTCCAGGCAAGAGCATTGTGATAGGTTGGCTATAGTTTTTCAGCGTTATGATGAGTGTGGTGGTCAATTAAATCCAAAAAAGTGTTTTTTGGCTCAATCGAGGGTGAAGCTCTTGGGCCATGTTGTTTCAGAGAATGGTATTGATCCGGATCCTGATAAAGTCAAGTCCCTTCTTCTTCTTCCTACACCAAAGAATACAAGGCAACTGGCTACTTTTGTGCAAAAGGTGAAGTATATGGCTCGATTCATCTCTCTATCTTCACAGTTGTTATATCCTTTGCAGCAAGCAGCAAAGCATGATCCTTTGCATTGCACGGAGGAGTGTGAGGTAGTTTTCCAAAAAGTGAAAGAGGTGTTGGGAGCTATTCCTACAATGCAGGTGCCTAATTGGGAACAGGTATTTTATGTCAACCCTTCAGTAGGTGAAGATGCTATTGGAGCTATGTTGTTACAGAAGGGGAAAGAATCACATTATATGCAACCAGTCTACTGTGCTAGCAGAGTAAAACTTGCTAGAGAAAGGTTGTTATCAGAGGTGGAACTTGTTATGGTTAGTGTGATGTATGCATGTAGGCGGTTCCGCCATTACTTCTTGCCTCGCTCCTTTGTGTTTTTGACGAGCTACACTTTTTTGCCTCAGTTGATAAATGGTACAAATTTATCTAAGGCTATGATGAAGTGAGTGATTGAGTTACAGGAGTTTACTTTCTCATTCTTGGTGGAAGAGAGTACCAGGGCTACCTTAGCTGATCTACTGACATATAAGGAGAGTCCTCTTCTTATAAAGGAGGAGACCATCAAGAAGCCAGTTGAGGATGCAGCTGAGTTGGTGAATGCACACTTATTGTATTTTGATGGTTCTTACAGGAAAAGCCATGATGCAGCCTCAGGAGGTTTGGTGCTTTATGATCCACAGGGTTGCCTTGTTTTTAAAAAGGGTGTTAAGGTGGATGCACATAGCAACAATGAAGCGGAGTATCTGACTTTGGAAGTTGGATTGCAAATATGTTTGAAGCATGGTGTACACAGGATTCGCATTCGAGGAAATGCATTGCTTTTGGTAAAACAGGTATTGGGAGTTTGGAAGTCAAAAAATATGTTACTCAAAGAAATGTGTTTCAAGATTAAAGGTTTGTTGAAGGAATTTGAAGCTTGGAGTCTCAAGCATGTGGATCGAGGCCATAATGAGGAGGCTCATGAAGCAGCCTAGGGAATGATTGGTGAAGTTTTTGTTCTTAAAGCTCATGCATCATTTTATTGTGGCAGGGAGAATTTACAGGATATTGAGGAGTTCTTGTTAACAGGGATGATTCCTAATGGTATTGACAAATCAAAAAAATATGGTTTCATCAAGAAAGCTGCAAGGTATGTGATGGTTGGTGATGCTTTGTATTTGAAGGGAATTGATTTGATAATGCGACGGGTACCTTGGAAGGAAGAAATCTACAAAATTCTTAAGGAAAACCATGAAGGAGCATGCGGTGGACATTTTGCCTCAAAGATTACCTTGCATAAGGTATTGCAGGAAGGTTATGTATGGCCAAGTGTACATAAGGATGTTAATCATTGGTGCAGGTCATGCAAACAATGCTAAGCTCACAGTAGACGGATATTAAGGCCTGAAATGAGGAAGACAATTCTTGCTTATGATGTTTTTGAAAAATGGGAAATTGATGCTGTGGGACCATTGCCTATTATCAGCCGGGGGAACTGCTACATCTTGACTGCAGTTGATTACCTTTCTAGATGGGTAGAAGCAAAGGCAGTGAAACAAATTACGGCTAAGGAAGTAGCAAAGTTTGTATATCAGGATATTTGTTGTAAATTTGGTGTGCCATTAGAATTACTTTCTGATCAGGGTCCAGGTTTCAGAGCAGAGCTTATGGACTATTTGTGTACAAAGATGAAGATCAGTCGCAGTTTTACCACACCTTACTATCCACAGTGTAATGGCCTGAATGAGCGTTTTAATGGTGAATTGATCAAGATTTTATCTAAGGTGACAGAGCAACAAGGCGAGAATTGGGATCTAGAATTGCCTGCTGCCTTGTGGGCATACAGGACAGCAATTAAGACTGGTACGGGTTTCACTCCATTTCATCTTGTTTATGGAAAAGAAGCCTTATTGCCTATTGAGGTGGAGATACCAGCTGTTAAAATGTTGGAAAAGCTTTTGGAAGAACCTAAAGATGCCCTTAAAGAGCGGCTGTTATATTTACAAGAAGCACAACTGAACAAGGATAATGCTTTGAAGCATTATGAAGATATGCAGGCAAGGACGCTGGAGAAGTTCAACAAGAAAATTAAAAGCAAAGGAATCATGAAGGATGACTTAGTATTACGTTATAATAGTAGGCTGGATAATTCCTTTCATAAGAAGTTTCAAATTAAGTGGGAAGGACCTTTCTTGGTGATGCAAGGATTTGCAAATGGTACCTATCAATTGGCAAATTTAGATGGAACTTTACATGCTTCCAGGGTAAATGGATACAGGCTGAAGAAGTATTATGCACGTTTGATGGTGATTGTACAGGATGCAGTGTCTGAAGATGTGATTTCAGATGAAGGGCAGTTTTTGGATATGGATTTAGGTCTTGAAATGCTTTTTACTGCTGATAATAAATGATTCAGCAGGCTGGGGGTTGGGCAAAGTATGTCAGGCATTTTTCTGTAAAGGTGTTTTGAGTCCGTGTACATATGGGATGCATGGTGTGCAATAAAACTTTGCCCTGAATGCCCTGGCAATTGTACAGAGTGGGTGGTTTTATGGTTTTTTTACGAGCTGATGGTGATGCCTGCATGTGAAAGTGTGCTGGGAACTTCGAATGTGATGATGGTTGGTCAATCTGGGGTTGATTCTGGATGCAGAGAAGGCACTCCATTTTTAGCATGAATGTGGAGATGGCCGGCAAAGCAGGGCACCGACTGGGAAATGGTCTGGTTCGGTAAGTTGATGCTGCCGATCACGAAGCTGTGGGCAGCTCTGGCACTGGTTTTGGAAAATTGTGGGCGCGGCGTGATGATCCAAAGTGAAGGAAGGAGGGGCTCTTTTAGCATTAGTGGGTGGCCATTATTGAGGCTCTGAGGCTTTAATAAATAAAAAAAATATATAGGTTATGTGGCCACCCTATAAATGGCCATGTGGAAGCTTGGTTGGACGCCAACACACCATCGAGAAGGTGGCGAAGGCGTGAAGGAAGGAGAGAGAGACCGCCTTGGGGGGATTCAGCGACGCTTGCTGTAGAGAGCCGAGGGCTGCCTGGAAAAAGAGGACGCTTATTGCTGGGTGTGAGAGGCGAAGACAACACACGTGGTGAGTAGCCGCCTGGAGGGACGCTGCAGAAGCAGATAGAGGCGTGAAGAAAGGAGCATAGCCGCCTTGTGGAAAAAAGACGGGCTGGTGATTCGAAGGACCGCCTTGCTGGGGAGCCGGGTCCAGAAGGAGTGCGAAGGCTTGCTATGGCGCAGTGAAGAGAGAGGGAGTGGATGCCTGGGGTCAAGGCCTGGTGATCGCGCTGAAGTGGCTCCTGTGAGGAGAGGTTGCAGAGAAGTGGCCGCTGGTGGACGAACTGGGCTGTGAGACGCAATAGTGAAGGTCGCCGCCTGGTTGTGGAAGACCACTTGGGTGGTCGAGCAGTAGCAAACAGTAAGTAGCCGCCTTGTGAGCCTGGTGGAGTGCAACTGCAGAGGTGTGAAAACTGAGGGCCGCCGTGTGAGAGAAAGGAAGTTGCAGACGACTAGAGAGTGGCTAGGAAGCAGCCGCCTGATGTGAAGGGAGCACGATATAGAGGTTGGCGAAAGAGAGTGAAGCTCCGGGTTCTGCAGACTGGCGCAAGGGGAGGCTCTGAGGAGAGAAAGCCAAAGTGGAGTGGCTGCCTTGTGGTCGCCTGGACAGTGGGAAAAAGACGGGCTGGTGGTGCAGATGAGATTGGCAGCTGTAGAGAAGCTGGACGACACCGAGACTGGGAGCAGAGAAAGAGATGTGGTAGCTGCCTTGGTTCGAGGCCCCTAGTGTGAGACCAAGAGGAAGTTTTGGGCAGTGTGTGTGAGTTGTTTGCTCTGTGAGTGTGTGATAAAGGAGAGTGCGAGGAAGAGTGGTTGAAACTTGTCAATTTATAAAATTTATGTGTGATGGATGACCCCTTTGTAAATGGACAATAGGGTTTGTGTTGATGATATATGAGTGGCTTAACCTTGCTGACAGATAAAAGGCTTTTATAATGAGATATGTGAGCTGTTGAAACTGCCTTTCTTTGGGTATCTCTGTGTGGTATTTAGAGAAATTTCTGTTTCCAGCATTGTGCTGGTGGTGCCCCTTATGTTTATTGTGTCTTCCAAGGCTGCTGGGTAGGTAGCTGTAGAGGCATTTCTTGTTTTCCCAGCCTCCCGACAGGTGGCATTGACCTTTTTGAGGTCGATGCACACCCTTACTTTTCCGTTTTTCTTGGGTACTATCACAATTAGTGATACCCACTCCGTATGTTCAATTTTGTAGATGAATCTAGCGTCAGTGGTCTTTCAATCTCTTTGTGGACAATCTTGGAATATTTGGGGCTCATTGGTGGGTAAGCTCGTTACTTGACTGGTCTAGCTCCATCAACCATGGGAATGGTGTGCTGTACCACTTCTGGAGTTACACCCTTCATATCCATGTACTTCCAAGCAAAGCAGTCCTGGAATTCTGTTAAGAGAGCAATGAGCTCTGATTCTTCTTCCTTTTTAATGTCTTATGTGATGAACATGGGCCTCGGGTCTTTGCTTGGGCCTGCCAATTTTACTTCCTTAACCTTGGCTAGACTGTCATATAAGGTCCCAGGTTGCCCACTATGAGACCTTTGAGCCGAATCATATTGAACAAAGCGGTCGGCCATTTTAAAGGTCCTAAAGTTCTTGGGCAATGATCATGTTTTTGCTTTAGCACTTTCCTCGTCAATTAGCCTTTTGGCCTCGTTTTCACATGAGTGATGACTTTTTGCTATGTGCCTTGCGTGTAGAGCGGTAAAGATTTTTAGGGACTGGTTCTGGTTGAGTGGGTGCAACCAGTTATGGGACAATAGTATGGACCAGAAGAGATTGGTTTGTAAACCCTTTTTGCCACACCATTGAAATTCTCATGGGCTTCCATGGCTCCTACATATTTTAACCAATAGGTTCTAGAGCTATGTGGGAAGATGTACTGCTCTGACCCAAGAAATCCTTCGGGCCTGTGAGTCTTATGTGAGCATGCACTCCTTGATATCTTAGCGCAAAAAAAACCTAATCCAACTCTTGCATGGCTATATTGGGCAGACATGCTGATCTAAGCATGTATAACGATGTAAGCTCTTGCCTATATGCCGTGGCAAATCTCGTACCAGTTTTTCTAGGAAATATGTCCAGTGTAGCGGGCATATGCATCCAGTTTTCAGAGTCTTCTGGCTCAGGGAAGTGGTGTACAATCCTCACTCTCCTTTTCATCTCCTAGTGTATTATGGCATGTCTGGCACAGATAGACCTCCGTAGATCGTGTAGTTGTGACTGAGTTCTCCGCAAATAGTCTGCCACTCATGGGGTGCACTTTCCATGTGCGTAGATTGATCTTAAAGGTGAGATCTTTTGTCCGAATGTAGATATGGTTAGTATCCCAGTCATGGATCATTTTGGATTCTTGCATAAAGGGTCTACCGAGGATGCATTCATATGAAACTCGTCTGACATCCAAAATTCATCACCACAAAGGTGTGGTGGTAGGTGGTTCCTAGTATCTTAATTTTAAGCTCCTTTAATAGACCAATGGGTCTAGCGGTGGCTCCATTAGTGAGTTTAACTAACAATTGGGTGTTGTCCAAGGCATCTTCTCCCCATTTTTCCCAGCATTGTTTGGTCATAATACTCACTCCAGCTCCTCCATCCAAGATTGCTATAACTTGGTGGCCATCAAAAGTTAATTTCATCGCCTTCAAAGTATTATTCGAGCTTGTTCACTCAAATGGTAGGAGTCCCTTTTACCTTAAGAGGAATGTGAAATTCTTCTTCCTCAGATTCATTACAGCTATCTAGCTCCATGGTCTCGTGCATGCCTGCCCTAAGATGTCCTTTCATCCAATCTTTCAGGTCATTCCATAAGCTTGGGATACCTTGGAGCAAGGTGCGATTGAGATAGGGACCTGGAAGAGAGGAACAAAGAGAGGTCTACAATGTTTCTTGGGGCGGAGGCAGTCCTGTGAGGAAGGTCAGGTCTGCATTGTCTCAAGCTTTTTGAGGTGTATGGGATAGAAACAAGGATTCCTGCATTAGTTCCCCTATGGTGTTCATCTCCTAAGCCTCCAAGATATTTTGCTACCCTGTCTTTGAGTTGGGGGATAGCTTCTTCTTTTATTAGCTTGAGCAGGAGTGGTTGGTCGAGAAGCTCACCAAGGATAAACCTGAGCCTCATGTGTAGGTCTCTAGCTTGTGATAGACGGGCATGGTTCAAGATAGGCAGTAGGGGGGTCAGCTTCCATCTGAGCACTCCCGAACTAACCCTTGGGCGGCTTGGAGCCTCTCTTTTTCCTCAATAGGATTTAGATATTCCTTAAGCTTTTTAGATAGCTGATGGGGGTCAATGGGTTCTTGGGTGCGGGCGACTGTATCTTCTTCTCTAGATGAACAAGTCGAAGGATGAGTTGTTGTGCCTGAGTCAGGACCGCTTTTGATAATCACTCGGCACTCTCCCTTCCCAACCTTGGTGTTCTTTGTTCACGAGCATCGAGTTATTCAAGCTTGCTCAAAGGTTCTCGCTTGGTCCTAACTTTGAGAGGTTGATTCCTCTACATCAGCATGTGTTGTGGCCCGTTGCCTATTATGTAGTCTGGTTACTATGTTGAGGGGGACTTCTTGAATGAAACCATCTCACTCAGCAGGTTAAGGCTGGTGTTGGGATTTTCTAGCAGGAAATATTTGTACATATGGTCGATACCACATCCAATGCATAGTGGTGTCAAGGCTAGAGTATGTGCTGGGGCACTTTCTACTCTATTCCTATTGGGACACTCAGTCACTCTGTGAGGTCCACCACAATCATAACACTAGATGGGTGGTCAATTTGTTGTTTGATTCATATCCCTAGCTCACGATATCGAAGCTGTAAGGTATACTGGATACATTTTATCCCCCTCCATAACATAGTGACTAAGATGAGGGTGGACTCATGGGCTCTTGGGTTTCATAACTGGGAGTCTCCAAGATTTATCCCTCGTTCACATCCTCGAAGAGTTCTATCATGGTTATTTGACGAATTGGTGCAACTCTAGGTAATGGAGGCTATGGTGGGAGAACTGGTGGGGGTTGTAGGGGCATCTCAGGGACTCTCAGGGTTCCTCTTTGGGCCACTTCATTGCCTGATTGGGGGGCATTGTGATGTGCAAGGGCTCGCAAAGCTAGCGGTTGCAACCTGGGGTTTGTAGGTAGTAACTAGGGCATTACTCGAGCCATTCAGCCTTGTGATGGTAGCAGTTAGAATTCTTGTGGTTGCCCCATTTCACACAGTAGGTACAATACAGTAGGTACAATAGAGGCTTTGGCAGGGTCTTAGATGAGGAAATTGAGTGCCAGTATGGTTCGAGAACCATCCAATTTCCTTTTTAGGATATAGATGTGGATGGCCCCCTCGATCTTGGCCTTGGTCGATCCTCCATTGGTGGGTCATCTGTTGCATTAGAGAAGCGGCTAGCTGCTCCACACTTTGTTCAGAAGTGGATTCTTTACCCTTTTCATGAGGGTTTGTGTTGGTGGTCTTAAAGGAGGCTTCTGATGCATCTTCGTGGAGGTGTCGGGAACATGTTCCCTTGAAGTCATCCTCAAACTTCAGAGCACTCCTGTGGCATTGTTCAAAAGAGGTGTGACCCAAAGCGAATAAGAAGTTGTGCAGGGGAATATCTTCAAGTCCTTCCAGAAATCTCCCAATTAGTCTCTCATCAGAGAAATATGACTTTGTTTATATAATATGTGATGGTTTTTTCCTCATTTTGTTTGACATTATTGATTTATTCAACCAGGCTCATCAAAACCATTGGCCCACTTTGCTATCCAAGGTGAGGCCAAAGGCACTTATCTTGGTCTGATCATCTATACGGCCAAATGCTTCACATATTTGATTAAGCATCTCCATATGAGTAATGGGATCACCTGTCCCATCACACTTTGTCAATCATGAGATGTTTGCTGGCTTGGTTTGTTATTGCCCAGGTTGAACTGGTGTAGGGGGATTAATGCCAACGGCTACCCCCTCCCTATTTCCATGGCAATTCTTAACATTTCATGTGTCAACCCTGTCATGGACGGTGTAGGTGGTGCAGGTTGGTGGGGAGGAGAGGGACCGGATAGTAGGCAAGCGAGGGTCTTTGTACTCTCGGAGGATCTGGTTGTGGTCCATGGGGTCCTTCTTTGTACACTAGGTGTAGCCCTTGAGGTGGATACTATTGATAGGCTGGCACGCCTTGTGGTGGTGATGAGCCTTGGTGGTAGACCCATTGTCTTTGGTGTGATGCCTCAAGCCTCTGGGAAGATGGACCTAGTTCTTGGTTTGGCAAGGTTTCCTGGGCTTAGAATGAGTCTTCCACCCCCAAGACAGGTATGGCGTCTTCAGTTTGGTAGTTGGATCTTGGTTTGATGGCTCTAGCCTTAGGCGACTTCCACTCCAAGGTCTAGAGGTGGAGTGGCTGAACTTTCTTGAGGTTGATCCATATTTCTCACCTTGGGCTACAGTTCTACAGCCTGTGTGTTTCTGAGGATAAAATTATGAAGACTTGATGCGAGAATGAGTTGGAAAGATAGGAGGAGGTTCCTTGATTGATGGTATGTCCATGCACTACGGTTCGGGCTCTCTTGCCTCTGGGTTTGGGGTCCCTTGTCCACTACTCCGAAGGTCCTCACTCTCGTTCGTATTGTCAAAGACAAGCACCATTTTACTCGACATGGTATTTACCGATGGGTCCGATCCAATTTGCAAAGGGACATCTAAAGAGCTTACTTTGTTAAAGAGAGGGTTATTTCTCACCAACCTACCCGAGCATAGGTGCATGGGAATATAGATTCACTACTTTGAACCCTCAAAGAAAAGATGATGTTTTTTTTAAAGGAACGGTTGTACTCTTATGAAGCAAACGGGTGCACGCTCCTCAATGATAGAAGGAATGGATGTTCACTTCTCTACTACTGGCAAGCTGGCACTGCGGGAGTTCCTTTCAAGGTTCGTAGCATGGGCGTTCGCTTCATGTTCTGGAAGGAACAGGCGTGCGAGTTTATGAGCCGGTTGGAACGGGCATGGCAAGATGGTGCCATAGAGCATTTGATTTAAGGTTGGCATGGGTATTTGCTTCCAGTTCAGGAAGAAACAGGTGTGCGAGAGTTGGAACGGACATGTGCTCATGGGCAAACGGGTGTGGCATAGTTAGGTAGAGATTTTTTCAAATTTGACTGGCTTGTTTTGCAGGTGTCTGACAGCCACGCTGATTGTATAAAATTCTTCTTATTTAATTGCGCTTTAATGCTCGTGAGGCCTAATTAAATGCAATTAAACTAATTTTAATGCTCCTGCCAAATTTAGGCAAGAAATCTAACAGATTTTGGTTGCAGGAAGAAGGGACGAGCGTGGCAGAGTTGGAACGCATGTTCCCTGAAGTTGCCACACAGACGTTTGAATCTTAGAAACGCTTGGCAAAATGGAATTTTGCTTGGAAACCTCTCCAATCGGTAGCTAATTCAAGCACCTTCCTAGGGTCTTTTGATGTTTTTGTTTTTACAAGGAGCTAGAGCTGGAGCTGGAGCTAGTCTCTAGCTACTTATTGATAACTATAATGCATGGTTTAAGCTAATAGATTAAGATTAATTGAATAATTAAACAAAAGTTCAAACATGATGAAAAACATAGAAATTAAAAATTGTTTGAATGTTGAGGGCAAATAGGGGCACTTACTTGCATCTTCCTCGCTCTCGGCGGTGAAGTCTTGAATGCTCTGATGCTCAACCAACGATCCAATCTCTGGGTAATGTCCTACAAAAAACAAAACAAACAATGTTAATCAACCAACCGGTGGGTTTGTATCCCAACCAGGCAAAATCAATCTCTAGCTAATGAATCTAATAGAGGACCCTAAGCAAATGAATGTAATAGAGGACCCTAAGCAAATGCCAATCCCTGGCAGCAGTGCCAAAGATGTTAATGGCTTAACATGCTATCTTACAAACACAAGAGAGAAGAAGAAGAGAGTGCTTGCAAGGGTTGAATCCGATGACTTAAACTTGGCCAACCCCATTAGGATTAACTCCCCGATGTTGTGAGGCCACTAGGGGCTCACTCTATGCTCTCTTTTTGTAACCCAAAGAGAGATCCAAGCAATCTAGGTAGCAGGAGAAAGAGGGAAGGAGCTATGGAGAGCTCAATCTCTACCTCATGCCAATCATATGCAAACAAGACAATGTGGAGAGCAATGAGAAGGTAGTGAAGGAGAGAAGGAGCAACACCATTCTTATTCACATACACCAACAATCACAAGCAAGGAAGAAAGCATCACAAGCAAACAAACTACCATAAACTCAAGAGAGAGAGAGAGAGAAGGCAAAACTCGATTGAGATAAATGGGATTTTTTCTTTTCATATTCCATAAAATGTCTTATATACATGAGCTCACTTTTTACAATGAACGGCCACCCAATTACAAATGGGGGCCCAAAACTAGTCTTCCTAGTTTAACTAGCTCTATGTACATCAATTCCTTAGGACCGGCATTACATAAGTAGTAATCTCGATCATACCTTGTCTTATTTACAATTGGCACTTAGCGCGGTTACAAAAAAGATGGATTACAAGAGTGATGTGGTAGCCACGGGGAAGGTCGTGTTAACTAGAGTGGTTAACAAACAAGTTGAATTCAAGGTCAACACAAAAAACCACACCAGGTCTTACCAAGTGTTTTTTGGAAGGCCCTGGTTGAGACATGACAAGGTAAAGTAGAACTGAGACAGGAATAGAATCACCATCAAAGAGGGAAAGCGAAAAGTGCATGTTGATCTTTCCGATGCAAGGAGATGAGTGGAACTTGCTTAGAGGCGTCCATGCTGAAACATTCAAGGCTTTGATGACGAGATGAAGAGAACAGAATACTCTTTGAACACCCGGATCTGGTGCCCTTATACATGTTAAATGTATAAGGGCACCAGATGAAGAGAACAGAATACTCTTTGAACACCCGGATCTGGTGCCCTTATACATGTTAAATGTGGATGAAGTAATAAGGAATTATGTGGAAGCAAAGGGCAAAAATGTAGAAGTAGCAAACAATCAAATAAAGAGAAAAGATGCAGACTCTAAATAGACAAAGGGCTCAAAACTAAACAAAACCTTGCAGGAGAAAGCCTCAGAAGAAATTAAATGGGCCCACAATCTAGAGCAAGAAGAAGACATCCAGGAAATCTGAGACTGGGTGCAAAAGAAAAAGGAGAACCACGAAAAGAATGCCACAAAAGTAAGCCTAGACAAACTACAGGAGGTAAATCTAGGAGATGGAAAATAAGAAGAGCATGTGAAGATCAGCCGCAAACTAGAAGAAAAATTCAAATAGGAGTTGGTTTCCTTGATAAGGAATACCAAGATGTCTTTGCATGGTCATATGAAGACATAGAGGGCATTGATACTAAATTCTTCTAGCACAGCATAAACTTAAAAGAGGGAGTCATACCTATGAGCAGAGGTACATAATGAACCCAAATTATAAAAAGCAAGTCAAAGCCTAATAAATTAAGAGACTACTGAGATTGGGTTTCATTGTGCTAGTAGAGAAAGCTGCCTGGATATCCCCGATCGTAGTAGTTTCCCCAAAAAGAATATGAAAATTAGAATCTGTGTGGACTACCGCAAGATGAATGCCACAACTAACTCAGATCCCTTTCTAGTTCCATTCACGGACTCCTTGCTAGATGAGGTAGCTGCCGGATAGGAGATGTACTCTTTCTTGGATGGTTACAATGGGTACAATGAGGTGAAGATGGCTCCAGAAGACAAGGAGAAGACCATATTCATCCCTGAATGGGTGGTCTTTGTGGCAACTCTTATGATGTTTGGCTTTAAAAATGCACTTGCTACCTTCTAGACAATGGTGTAGGAAATTTTCTATGACTACTTGATAGACTTCACAAAAGCTTTTGTGGATGATTTCACTGTGTCTGAAGAAAGGGCAAAGCACATCTATCATTTGAGGCTATGTTTGTAAAGATGGAGAGATACAAGGCTGAAGTTAAATCCGACCAATTGTGCTTTTGTAGTAGAATCCGAAACACTGTTAGGACACATCCTGTTAGCCCAAGGATTGGATATAGATCTAGCTAAGGCAGAGGCCATATCCAAAATGTATACTCCCCAGAACATTAAACAACTTGAAAGGCTCCTAGGCAAGGTGAAGTGGCATGCAAGATTTTTGAAGTATCTAGCACATGTAGCTTGTGTATTATATGCACTTACTTGGAAGGATGCAAAGTATGAATGGAGTCCAAAGTGTCAGAAGGAATTCCATTCGTTGAAGAGCATGGTGTCATCTGCACCAGTGAGATGACACCGCACCTAGAAAGGAATTTGATTTTCCATGTTTATGTAGATGCTTTAGACAAAGGAGTGGGTAGCGCACCGATGCAAGAAAAGAAAAAGGTTATATGCAGCCTCTATGCAGCCCATCCATTATGCCATCAAAGCCCTCACAAGGGCAGAAAGGAACTGCAGCACAACATAATGTGAAGCCTTTTCAATGGTCTATGCTGTGAAAAAGTTCCAATAGTATCTCTTGGAAAATAAATTTGTTTTTCATATGGACCATCAAGCTCTCATTTACATGCAGGTGAGCAAAGCTTTTGTGGTGTGAAAAATGGCAAGATGGATGCTCCTACTCCAAGAATTCGAGTTCACCATTCAGCACACACCTAGAACAGAAAATATAGTAGTGGACTTTTTGTTTAGACTACATTTTGGAGAACTTGCCTTGGAGGGTGTAAAAGTTCAACTCCCAGATACCAAGTTACTCACAGTAGCAGAGCAGGTGAAGTAGAAGAAAATTGGTATTATGACATGATGCAATTTTCAGAAGATGGGAAGTTTTCAGACAAGTATATCACTAACAAGTACATCGCTGACATCATGAAAAAGAGAATTACCCTAAAAAGTAGAAATTTCATTTTGTTGGACCAATCAAGCCATGCACAAAAGGCAGCACATGTGAGAACATCATTATGGCTATTGACTATTTTACCAAGTGGCTGGAGGCTAAAGCTGTAAAGAGCAACTTTGTAGAAGAGGTGGTGAAGTTCCTCTTTAAGGACATGACTGCTAGGCATGGGCTGCCGATGAAAATAGTCAGTGAAACCATGAACAAAGTGATGAAAGGGTTGATGGAGAGATACCTAACCAATCACAAGAATTCCTCACCCTCCTACCCATAGTGTAATGGCCAAGCAGAATCGACCAACAAGGTTCTAATCAAAATTCTAAAGAAAATTGTAAATGCTAACAAAAATGATTGGGACCAAAAGTTCGATGATGCCCTATGGGCATTCTGCACATCATACAAAGTCTCAAATGGGAAAACATTATTCAAGTGGGTGCATGGGTTGGAAGCAGTTATGCCTATGGAATTTGTAGAACCCAGTCTGAGAGTGGTCGTTCAAGAGAAGCTGCCAATGGAAGAATCCTGGGAGCATGGAATACAAGAACTCCTAGCCTGAAAGGAAGGAAGGCAAATCAGCTCGCGAAGAGCGAAGATAGTGCAGTAAAGAAGAAAGGCTTGGATGAATAGGCATCTCAAGCATATAATTCTTTAGAAAGGAGATCTTGTATTGCTCTACAATTCCAAACTGGGACCTCACACCGAAAAATTCAAAATCCAGTGGTTAGGACCATTCATAGAGTGATTGGATGACACACCTTTTTCAAAGATAGTAAATGGCTTGAGGATGAGAGAATGCAAGGGCCAACCAATGGTAACTACACCAGAAGAACCAGAAGAGCGGAAGGCCAATCGGTCCAGAGTATATGTTGTGGCATGATCTCACTAGTGGAGGTAGATGCAAAATTTTTTAAAAATCACAAAGCCACGGAAGGGGGATCAATCCGCAAGGGTGGCCAAACCGCAAAAGCTCAGATCTCAGCAACAATCAAAGACATGACAATAAGAAAGAAAGTGACGATGTGTGTGCCAGCCCGATCCATGTCAACAACTTAAAAGGCCACGATGTCAGCATAAACAACTGCATAGAGGACAGGTGTCACAACATCATTAAAACCCCACTCACAAATGATAAGATGGAAGACAACCAGAATGCTTTAATATCATTAAGCCAAGACGGTGGGCATGATATGAATCAAGGGTAACATTACATCGAAAATTGGGAGGCCAAAAATGACAACACCCCAGAAAAGGAAGCGAAAAGGAGAAAACATTGCAAAAAAGAACACAAGGAGACTAAACATGCACATACACAATCTTCCCGCTTACTTACAAGTCTTTCACCCATCTACTTTCTCAGAAGACAGTGCCATGCTGAAGATCAACAAGTCTCAAAGGCCAGACAAAAGGCCTGAGAAAAGCCTCTGCATGCCTATGATCATCCTTGAAATGAGGAAGAAAGTCTATCATGAGTGGGCAAGCCGTGGGTTTGAAAAATTGTTGGAGCACCAATGCGAGGAGTTGCAAGACCCTAAGTATGGGGAGAAACTGGTAAATCAATTTTTGGAGACCAACACAGTACATGTAAAGGGGAAGGAGTCTATAAAAGTGTTAGAGCTCACAGTGCATCATGCACTGAGATTGTCAATGGACACAAACTTGTAATTCACGGTGGAAGAAGAAATTCCAAAGACTGGAAACATGCATCAGGTGAAGGACGTGGTGGATGAAACCGTGTGGGAATAGTTCATATTTTTCTTGTAGAACATCCTGTTCATGCGCAAGATGGAAGACATGTCCAATAAAAACCACACAATGCATAGAGCAGCAGAAGTACGAGAAAAAATAAACTGGGCTGCAATTTACAAAGAAAATCTGGCAAAGAGGGAATCCACCTATGCTAAAGAGAAACAACCCACTGTAGTGCATGCACACCCAAGGGCGATAGCTCAGGCTGCTTCCAGGTCAGTGGATCTCATCAGATGGGAGATGTCTATGTAAAATAATATCATAGGGAAGTTGGTGGATCCGCGAAAGCTGCCAAGGTAACTTTTAGTTTGTTTGACGATGACATAGATGATGAGGAGGAATGGAAGAAGATTGCCCAAAAATCCAGTAATAAGAGGAAGAACATACTTGATGAAGAGATGTTGCCTGACCCAGAAGAGTTCAAGAAACAGAAGGCAGACGGTAGAAGAAGGAAGAAAAATGGAGATGGAGGAGAGACTAAAGTATGAAGCCGTTGTGCGAAAGTTGAAAGGATGAAGAAGCTTGAAGAAAATGTAAAGAAAAAGGAGGAAGAAGAAAAGAGATGGAAGAAGAAAGAAGAGAAGAAGAGGAAACAAGGAGAATAGTAGAAAAAGAGAGAAGAAGCTCAAAAGCGGAAGTTGCCCACAAGAACAAAAGTGGTCATACCACAAGAGTTGCGGCCTTGGGTGGCAACCCTGGCAAAAAAGGTGTAGGAAGGCCCAAGCCATAGCATCAAGCTACCCGGAGAGTTGGTGGCAAGGCTCCCCAACCCAGTAGCTCCATACAAAAAAGGGCTAATATCTGTAG
This sequence comes from Cibotium barometz, assembly GCF_041138505.1. Classification (NCBI taxonomy): domain Eukaryota; kingdom Viridiplantae; phylum Streptophyta; class Polypodiopsida; order Cyatheales; family Cibotiaceae; genus Cibotium; species Cibotium barometz. The sequence goes on along the minus strand of NC_141053.1, from coordinate 22,610,771 downwards.
TCAAGAAAATTCTTTCACTGGCTCTCTCTTTGATGGATTATTAGAAGAAGGCCCAAAGCACAATCAATAACATGTGTGCCCTGAATCATAAACAACATGGAATGCTAGTGAATGCCACAGCTAAAGCGAAAGATTTAGAGGGAAATCATAGATGATGGCAAAAAAAACAAGGAGATGTAGAAAAAGATTACCATGGCAGAGAGGTCCCTAGTACAACAAAAGGAGATAAGTGAGAGAAAGATCAGAGCCCTCAGTGAAGGACACATGCTCCAAGGTAAGGTGGAAGGGCTCTGTACAGAATTAGTAGAAGTAAAAAAGCTAGCGAAGGTCTAAGTCGACACCCAAGGACTAAAGGATGAAGTGCTATCTAGACAGCATAACGAAGTTGGCAGTTGCCCAGTCAGATGCCTGGAGTTAGAAATGCAGCATTGCATGGAGAATGAGAATCAGCTCTCACAAATGATAGACCCAGAGATTGGGAAAACTACACGACTGCACTCCAAATGCAAAAAGAGGAGGCAGAGAAAGTGGTGGAAAGGGTGCAGCAAACCTATCTAGAAGACAAGGCTAAAATGGAAGTTAGACCTAGAGGAAGCAAAGAAAGACATGGCCAGACTGCAAGAAGAACTTGCAAAGGTAAAGGCTGCTGATGCAGAGCTAGCCACAGAAAGCACAAAAATGTTGTCACCCAAAGTACCTAAAAAGGAGCGCGAAGAGATATTTGTTAAGGTTTGGATGTTGCATGATGCCAACCAAGCCCTACAGAAAGAGAATGAGAACTTGAAAGACGGATTGGTCAATAGCTCAGCAGCTGCATGGGCTATCTTGGACAATCCATTCTTTGAAGCTTCGCATGTGATGTTCTCTAAGCTGGTGAGGGATAACAAAGAGCTACCACCATATTTTCAAAATGCAGACAGAATAAGGTCAATGCTTACTAGGAAACCTCTTCCTCCGAAACACCCATGTGCACAATTCTTGTTCTCATAGACGCCGGAGGGAAAGAGGATGCTTCCACCAAGAATGCAACCACCTACAAGTGTGGATGTCTAGAAGTAGGGCATCAAAAACCCGAAAGTGAAAAAGGTGCAAAACTCACCTCTTGATGATCTAGCAGAATATGAAGAAGTTGTACAGATTGCGTGGAGGCCCATACTAATGGCGAAAAAGAAAATCCTAGGGCAGACTCCACTTAGACCGGTGGTGAAAGTTTTTGACCAAAAGACACCATAGACCGACAACTGGGGTCTCGATTTCTCAAAAGAATAGGCAGAAAAATTAAAGAGGATATAGAAGCACGACACCTACTCGGATGATGTATACATCGCAGACCATACTCCCCCATAAATGTTTATAATATTCAAAGAGAATTTTTCAAGGAAATTGGTTGAGAAGCAGAAACTCAAGCACCGAGAGTGCCAGGTGTTGCGCCCCAGTAGCTCAGTGGTGGCGGCACAAGGCACATGAAACCCACTCCACATGTTGTGAGCACCAACTCAATGTATCGCACATGTGTTGTAACCACTAGAGAGCCGTTTCCAAGAATAAGAAACCTCAGTGTAAAAGCGTAACTGATCACTACAGATAGGGATAAGAGAGATACGGTGTAAGAGAAGAAAGATAGACACTCTGATAGAAGGAATGTATGAAGGATGCAGTCATTGTATGCTCTCAACTAATAGTTGACAGTTGTGTCATGAAGCTTGTTATAGTGATAATACTTAGGAAATGGTAGTCTGGTTAGGAAATTGCTCTGTATTAATCTACAATATTTTCAAAATATAACTAAGAGCAAGCTTGCTATTTTATTATTGTTATGTGTTCCTCTCTCCACTATGTGGATGAAGTCTACAGTGTCTCTGTTTTACCGAACATAATGTTTATGTGTGAGAGAGTGAGTGAGATAGTTAGTGGTGTGATGAAGAGTGAGGATAGAGAGAGTGAGAGTGAAGGTTTGTTCAGTGGAATGGTGCTCTATGTGTTCCTGTGACCATTTGGGAGTTGGTGTTCTTACCTCAAAACTCTAGTGGATCACTACACGTCTCCCAAGGCATTGCCTTACTGGTCTGTCACCACACACTACTGTCTTACCTTTCCACTGAGAGGAAAATCAGCAAGAAACAACTTTGAACATGCCATTATTGATTCTTGATACAAAGAAAACGCTTATAGAGATGTCATTAATTTTTTTAACTTGTCAAAATCACCACAATGCTAATAGGGTCCGCAAATACGATCATCAAAACCTTATCGTGTTCTAGTGATTCTTGTGTGTAACCATCTTATATTACTATATATTAACTATTTGCAAATGGATTCAAGTGCACCTCTCTCACTCACAGACACCAGCAATAGTGATGTATAATTTTATGCAAAAGTTGGAGTTGCACGATCACTTCCAGGAAATATAAAAAATGTTTAACTGTGGTTTTAACACTATATTCGTGAGTTTGGGAATTTCCCAACTCCCATTTTTTGAATAATAAAAAGGTGGGACCTGGATAACATGCCTATAAGTTTTTCAAAACCATATCATGTGACCTATTGTTGGAAAGCGCTTGGAAAATTGAATCTAGTGAGCTATAGAGCGCTCAATTTGGAGTAACGGTGTTCAAGTTATGATTAATCCAAAGATTTGACCACGTGTCCCAAACTTATGGGAAATTCCCATATTCCCCAATATGGTGTTTTTTGCTCTTTGGGACATCCTTAGGGCTGCCTGGCGGTGTCAGATTTCTCAGCATGAGGTAGAATTCTCACGATTAACTTCAAGGGACAGCTAGAACTGAGTATTTTGTGCATATCAACGACATGAAACTATCTTTTGGAAATAGTTTCATGCAAAAGCTTAATAGAACCCTTCAAAGGGTTCCTAAGAGCATGAAGAGGATAGAGAAGAAGTGCCATGTTCATACCACACATGATGCTTTGTGAGGTATGATCATGGTGTAATCTATTATCTAAATTTGATCCTTGAAGATGATGACCATGAAGGCACAAAATATGTCAAAGTGAATGTATCCGAGCTTGTGGAGGAGGAAGAAGACTTTCATCAAGGAGATTATTCTTGACTTTGTTGAGGAGAGGAATTCAGCTCAGTTTCTTGATGTTGAGAATCTTTGTGAGGAGAGTTTGATTATGCCTTAAGAGGACATAACAATGCTTGAATAGAATAACGACATTCCTACATTTTCTTTGCTGTCTTTCCCAATCAAAGATCTCTTGTATGTTTTAACATTGGATCTACAGGCAGCCTTTAACCTTAGGGAGGACTACTGCCTCACAATCATTACCACTTGACCTACACACCATATGCACTACCATATGCACTATCATGTGGAATTAAGGATAGATGCTTGCTTAAAGATTTTGGAAAAACGGAGCTCCTCATGTATCAAAAACAAATACCTGCTCCAATCAAAGATCATGTAGATGATGAGCCAACTATGAAAAGAAGAAGGGTTTAGTGATTTTTCAGTGATAATGATCATGATACTCACCAATATTGTATATTTTTTACAATTTATACTAGAATTTTTTCTGGACTTCTTGGATGGTCATTGCGACCAGATGGCCCAGATGACTGAATTGGATTTCCCAGTCAGGCGATCATTGTGACCATATGGCCCATATGACTGTATTGGATCTCATAGTCGGGTGGTCATCGTGGTCATCAGGTGGTCAATGCGACTAGATGGCCCAGATGACTATGGAAGACTTCTCGGGCGGTCCTAGTGACCAGATGGCCTTGAGGATAGCTTGAGCAGTTTCACTCGGGAACCAGATGGCTTGGCATGGTTTTGATAAAACCAGACATGACTATCCTGAATAGGAGGATCATTACTTCTACATTGCATATTGATGTATGTTTGAAATTCTTTGACTTTGTGTGCTGGTTTTGATGTGTGGAGAATGCTTGGATTTATAGCATATGATAGTCCATTGGGCTCCAGACTACCTGAATGATGGTAGTTTTGTTTGGTATCTACAACACATCTTATACGCTCATGGTGCATGGTTTATGAACGCCTACGGCTCGCCTAACATGTGGAGCACCCAAGGAATCGAGAAAAGTCATTATAGTAGTACAAGGGGAGTTTATTTCAAGAACACAAGACATGGAGGTGGATTTGCTTTCTTGTTTCCGTCACTTTCACTAGTGATTTCACATTTTCGTTCTTCAATTCCTTGCATATTTGACTCCTTGCTCCTGTCAATCACCTTCCCAACCTCTCAAGGTGGGAGCTATACCTTTTCTTTCCTTCTTTTTTGTTCTTTGTTTTTTGTTGTTGTTTTCTTTGAATGTGTATATTTTTTGGGACGGGTGTTGAAATTATATCTCTTTTGATTATTATTACCGATTCATGGACTGATCAACAAATGAAAACGTAAAATGCAAATGTAAAAACGTAAGATATCAACCTTCTTAGAAAAATCTGCATGAATACATAAGGTGTAGAAAATGAAAAATCTAGCCTCATTGTCACGAAAAATTGGTAAAGTGTGCTACCTCACGGGAGACCTTCACGTCCCCAACCTTCACCTCACAGGAGACCTTCACACCCCCAAACTTCACGTCCCCAACCTTCACGGGAGACCTTCACACCCCCAATCTTCACAGGAGAACCTTCACATCCCCAAACTTCACGGGAGACCTTCATGTCCCCAATCTTCACGAGAGGACCTTCACGTCCCCAAACTTCACGGGAGACCTTCACATCCCCAATATTCACGGGAGACCTTCACATCCCCAATCTTCACAGAGACCTTCACGTCCCCAATCTTCACGTGAGACTTTCACGTTCATGCACCACATTCACGTCTGCCGCTGCATACAAGCATCATAAGGTAAGAGATCTCTCTCTCTTTTATGTTTCCTCTCTTATGCTTTTCCATGTTATAGGGTCTGTAAGTTTTAGGGTTTTTAAGATTAGTGTTTGTGATTTTTTCTCCCCTCTATGGATAGCCTTTTGAAAGCTATGCTTCTCTCAAGAGGTGGCCACATGCCTTAGCCTCATGCATGAGGCTAGTGCATAAAGCTTATGCATTAGCCAGATGCATAAGCCTCATACATAAGTCTAGTGCATACACTTCATGAATGAGACTTATTCATTAGCCATATGCATAAGCCTCATGCATGAGGCTTATACATAAGGTTTTTGCATGAGGATTATGAATAAGCCACATACATGAGACTTGTGCATACAGCCTCATGTATAAAGTTTATGAATCTATGCATAAGGCCTATATATAAGCAAAGTGCATAAGCCTCATGGACGAGGCCTATATATAAGCAAAGTGCATAAGCCTCATGGACGAGGCCTATACATTAGCCATATACATGAGCTTCATGTATGCAGCTTATGCATAAGGTTTATGCATGAGGCTTATGCACTAGGTTAATGCATGAGACTCATTCATGAGGCTTATGCATAAGCCTCATGCGTAAAGCTTATCCATGAGGCTTATGCATTAGCCATATGCATAAGCATCATGTGTAAAGCCATATGCATAAGCCTCATGTATAAATCTTATACATATGGCTAATGCATAAGCCTCATGCGTAAGCTGCATACTTGAGGCTTATGTGGTGTTAGGCTTATGCATATGAGTAATACATAAGTCTTGTGCATGCAGAATCTTATGTATAAGGTTTATGCATAAGCCAAATACATGAGGCTTATGTGTAAGGCTTATGCATATGGCTAATACATAAGGCTTGTGTATGCGGTAGCTTATGTATAAGGTTTATGCATAAGCCGTATACATCACGCTTATGCATACATGAACCTTATGTGTTAGGCTTATGAATATGGCTAGTACATAAGACTTGTGTATGTGGAAGCTTATGTATAAAGTTTATGCATAAGCCGCATACATGAGGCTTATGCATACATGAAGCTTATGTGTTAGGCTTATGCATATGGGTAATACATAAGGCTTGCACATATGTGGCAGCTTATGTATGAGGTTTATGCATAAGGCTTACACATAGGTGGGTTTACGTGGCAGGTTCTACCTAAGTATGCCGGTAGCTACCGACATGCATGGGGAGCTCCCAATGCATGCCCAATGCTACCGAGGAATGTTGGTAGTTCTCAATGCATGCCACATTCTACCGAGGTATGCCAATAGCTACCGACATACATTGAGATCTCCCAATGCATGCAGGATGCTGGTATGCATCGGGATCACCGGATGCTACCTAGTCATAATGGCAACTTCCAATGTATTCTAGTGCTGTCTAGGCATCTCGTTAGCTACCAACATGCACCAGGAGCTCCAATGCACGCAAGATGCTATCAAAGCATGCCACTAGCCACACCGACATGCACCGAGAACTCCTAATGCATGCCCACAACTATCGGCATGCACTAGGGAGATCCCAATACATGTCAGGTGCTACATAGGCATGCTGGTCGCATCCAATGCATACCAATAGCCACCCGCATGCACCAGGAGCTGCCAATACATGACGGGTGCTACCTAAGCATGCTTGTAGCCACCGACATACACCCGGACCTCCAAATGCATGCCAATAACTACCAGCATACACTAGTAGTAGGGATCTCCCAATGTATGTGGGGTGCTACATAGGCATATTGGTATCTTCCAATGCATGCCAATAGCCACCGCCATGTACCACGAGCCCCCAATGCATGCTTATAACTACCGGCATATCCTAGGGAGCTCCCAATGCATGTCGAGTGCTCCATAGGCATGTCGGTAGCTTCCAATGCATGCTAATAGCTATCAGCAGGCACCAAGAGCTGCCAATATATGTCGGTAACTACCGACATGCACTAGGAGCTACCTAGGCATGCCGTGTGCTACCTCAACATGCCGGTATCTTCCAATACATGTTGGGTGCTACCTAGGCATGTTGGTAGCTTCCAATACATTCCAAGTACTACCTAGGTATGCCAATAGCTATCAACATGCACCAAAAGCTCACAATGCATGCTGGGTGCCACCTAAGTATGCTTGTAGCTTCCAATGCATGCCGGTAAGTACCAATATACACCGAGAGCACCCAATGCATACCGTGTGCTACCTAAGTATGTTGATAGCTTCTGGCATGCACCACGAGCACCCAATGCAGGCCGGGTGTTGCCTAGGCGTACACGTAGCTACCTAAGTATGTAGCTAGATACTGGCATACACCAAGAGAACCCAATGCATGGCATGCCAGTAGCTATTGGCATGTATCGGGAGATTCTAATGCATGTTAGTAACTACTGGCATGCACTAGGAACTACCTAGGTATAATGGGTGCTACCTAGGCATGCTAGTAGCTATTGGTATGCACAAAGAGATCTTCTCCTCTTCTCTTCTTCCACTACTTGTCTTCTCCTCTTCCTTTCTCATATAAGAAAATGTAGTTTACTTATAAATGTTTTTTGGTAGAGATCTAATATATTGCTCATTACTAATTGATTTATTTTGGTTTGATTTTATACACTCTTCGTCTACATCTTTAAGAAAAAAAAAACAAACCTCTTGAATTAAGAGATCACTTCAAGAGCTTAACAATTACATCTCTCTTCCTATTTTTCATTCTCATGATGCATTTTATAAAATTACTTATTTTTTGGCTTTATGCATAGAGCTTAATGAAGCCCATTTGCATAGAGTTTCATGAAGCTCTATGCATGAAGCTCTAGGATAGATAACTTTTTTTTTAAAGCGGCGACTCACAAGGAAGTTCTGTGAGAACTTCCTAGTCTACCCCAGCTTTTATGTTTGCATCTTTATTTTTGCTGCGCACAGGAGCATTATTTCACTGCTCAATCCTCCTCTTAAATGTCAACAATCCTAATATGGGATTGATCATGGTGATAGACACAAGGTTAAGCATAAGAATTAAGGTGAATTATACCACACTAAAAACTCCATGACTAGAGAAATAGAGTAGCACACTCAACATAAGATCTCTATTGCATATCACAATGAACCATACAATAATATATGCCTTCTAGCCTTATCCCACTTTAGACATTATTATCCATATGGCACTCCCTTTTCCACTCTTTTTGTCAACACTCATATACAATACAATATCACATGTGGCATTCTTATCTTACCACAATATCTTGCACCTTTAGGGTGTTTTTCCACATACACACAACAATGCGACTACATATCTCAACACCCCTTCTTAATGGAGGTGTTCCACAGCTCACCCATTACCCATAACACCAATGTAGCATTTCCAAATGTAACGCGTCTCTCAATGCTCCTCCCCAATGTGAAATTGGAGTGTATATGTGTGTGCGTGTCTACCATCTTAGACACTGAATCCATTTTGAGCCGACTCGCTCACACCGGAACCATTGAGTCCGATGTGAACATAGAAGTTTGGGTGGGAACCAACCCATGCGCATGCACCTCACACATGCATTGCTCATGGACACATCCATTCAACCATTTTGAGCTTCTCGGTGAGCTTGGGCAGGGCAACCCTCATACCAATGGATGATTACAAAAAAGTCTCATTTTGAACGTGCATGCTTGGGTACAGTTACCCTTATATGTATGGGTGAAACAAATACAATGCCTTTTGGCCGAAGTCGGGCAGAAGACCCACTTGATGTGTGAACCAATTTTTTACAAAATACAACAATGCTCTTTATTCCATGTGAATAAGCATATACTCTATACTATGTGTGTGAACAAATCCTTTATTACAAAGCTATTCCTTTTTCAGGCATGTGAACAACCTCTTATATGAGGTCTTTTTACACCACAAAAAAAAAATCTTTTTTAATTCTTATCTTAATATTTTCATGGAACTCTATTGTCCACACCGCGCCATGTTGCACCACTTTTTCTGCGCCTTGGGCCCTACATCAAGTGGTCATCACCGATTGCCTTTATACATATGCAGGTCTGCCATGGCCAAAATCTTGCACTTCTGTGCAGCTGCGATTCTTCTTGGCCATCATTCGCCTTAGCGAAACTTCAGTTACTGGAGGACTGCAACTTCCATGGTTACCTTCAGGAGCATGTTGCTGCTGGTTTTTGTTTGCGCATTATCTACTCCAAGCTTTTCTTATTACTCTACCTCTACACCTAGCAGCTCTCGTTCCTGAAAGCTTCCAATTTTCTCACAATTATTCCTGAAGACATTCGCTTTCCTCCTCTCAACTACGCTTGTTACCCCATTGATTTCCTTCATGGGCTTCAACGTAAATCAGTCATGCAGTGCGCACTTTTATGTATTTCTCACTATGATTGATTTTTCACATTTGTCTATTGTAGCCTATCCATGTTATCTTTTTCTCAGAGTCTCCATGCTACAGATTTCACCTTCGCTTCTCACTGTGCCATGGCTTGCATCTTCTTTCATCACATTGTAGAGATTTCTTGTGATTTGCACTTTCTTCAGCCTCTCTTTTTTTACTGTAGATTTCATGAACCTTTAAAGTCGGATGTCTCTCCTTTATCTTCCCTTTCTTGTCTATTCTAAATGATTATAAACAAAAAAAGCATTAGCAGCTGTCGACTCTCCTTGATGTTGACTGGTATGAGAATTGGATACGCTAGAACCCTTTCTCCACTCTCTATGCCCAAATTTTCCGCAATGATCCCTCTTCATCGAGCTCCATATTGTGCATGCTTGTTTTATATACACTAGCTTCAAGGGAACTTAAATTTCATAAATTTCTTGAATGCCTTGTATTGTGGCCCAAGACCATGTAGACATACTTCCACGTTATCATCATCATTAATAGAAACACCAATACATGTAAGGGATTCCACAATGTCCTTGATCTTCAAGGCATAATCATTCACAGATATTTTTTTTTCTCCATAGTATAAAGCTCATTCTTCAACTGAATCTTTCGTGCCTTGATGTTTGTTTCATACAACTTTACCAAGGTCTCTCATGGCTCCTTGGGTGACTTGGCATCCTGTATGTGCCTAATCATGGTGTCTTGTATGCTAACAGAAAGTCAATACATGACATTCCTTTCTCCCCTTGATCTCCAATCCTTGTATTCTTTTACATCTACAGTAGTTAGATTATTCTCCGGTATCTTTGGTGCCTCCTAAAGAGCTCCCAACAAGGGTGTAGTAGCCAATACAAAGGGAAAAGAGTAGATGAAGCTCTTACCCTCATATCGCTTCCTTTGCTTCTCTTTCTTGCTACTTAGCTCCTTAGCATGAACCAAGCTCTGATACCATAAAAAGATGCATGAGAAAAGGGACCCTAGAGGTGCAAGATATTGTGGTAATATAAGAATGCCACATGTGATATTGTATGGTGTGTGAGTGTTGACCAAAAGAGTGGAAAAGGGAGTGTCACATAGATGATGATGTGTTAACTAGGATAAAGCTAGAAGGCCTATATCATTGTATGGTTCATTATAATAGACACAAGGTTAAGTATAAGAATTAAGGTGAATTATACCACACTAAAAACTCCATCACTAGAGAGAGAGAGTAGCACACTCAACACAAGATTCATATGCAATAAACACAAGGTTACGTATAAGAATTAAGGTGAATTATACCACACTAAAAACTCTGTGACTAGAGAGAGAGAGAGTAGCATGCTCAACAGACGATCTCTATTGCATATCACAATGAACCATACAATGATATAGGCTTTCTAGCCTTATCCCACTTTACACATCATCATCCATGTGGCACTCCCTTTTCTATTTGGTCAACACTCACACACCATATAATATCATATGTGGCATTTTTATCTTACCACAGTATCTTGCACCTCTACGGCGTTTTCCCACATACACACAGCATTGCGATTACATCTCTTATTAAAATGAGGTAAAATCCTAATCAACACCAACATATAAAAACTAGGCATCCTAAAAACTATATATAATATTTCTCACCAACATTATTTTGTTGCTCAGCAGTGCTATGAGTAATGTTGTTTTGTTGCTCAATAGCCAATTTTGTTTACTAATAATGTTGTTAAGCAACGCTCCCTCTACAACGAATATAGCAGCATCTATAGGAGCAAAATGACCTTGACATTCACCAACGCTTGTAGTCATGATAACACTGATATAATATCATTATGTTGTAGTGAAATATGTGTAGTGGATTTGGAAACCACTCATACATGCAGTGCACCACGTACATTAAATCTCTATCCTTCTATTCTCCCCATGGTTTGAGGCATCTTTATAGCTTTAGTTGACTAATTGACGGAAGGTATAATAAACCCTCCATCCCATCTCATCCATAGAAGTCCTGCCCTCCTCTTGTAAAGAATACCATCCTAGGGCACGTCAACTACTATTGCCATAGGTGAAGGTGATTGTGCACCTCCCCCGAAAGCATTTGCTACACCCATCTCCCCCACTTCTAGATCACCTTGATGTCTCTAAGAAGTCCTTGAGCTATCACCACCTGAGTTGTGTCCTAAGGATGCCGCATGATGCTAGGGAAATGGCACTACAGATGTGAGCATGGTCTACTATGTGGAGGGGACAGGATTGCACTAGGAGAAGCTAAACAATGAAGAGTAGGGAAAGTGGAAAAGTGAGGGGTAAGAAAAGTGAAAATGAGAGGGGTAAGAAAAGTGAAAGTGAGAGGGGTAGGGAAGGTAGTGGTGCATATGGAAATGGGTGACTATGGGATAACTAAAGTGTCTAGCATATAGAAGGTGGGGGATAAGCCCAAGAAACTCAATTACTTGGCCCTATACCTAGATTTTAGCCAGTTCCAAGCTGCATGTGCTTACATAAATTAGGGTCACCTATACGAGTATGGGAGGTGTACTAGAGGATGACCATCCATATATCTGATATTGATCTATTGATGATCCCCACGATGGCCACATCTATGAAAATAATGTCGTTAGTATTAATCTTAATGTACTAATAATAATCCATGCTTGTACCTAACATGCATGTATGAATAGAGCCTATACATGCTCTAACATGCATGCATATAGCCTATCTATTGTCTAATATGTGAGAGAATCCCGCTTCACAATACGTGCTAGTCCTCCTTACATTAGCATTCAATGTCACTTCCCCTGAACTATAACATAAGGAGGTTTGGCAAGCACTGTGATGACTATGTCTATACACATGTAATGAATAGAGAGTATACCTTATGTATAGCAATAGTGACAATATATGCTATATGAATAAGAGAGTATAAAAAAATCAAAAATCTTATACTCTTCATCCATGCATATCACTCCACATCAAAAAAACCATATGCATAAAAACATAAGGCATGAAGCCTTGTGCATGAAGCTTTATGCATAAAGCTCATGAACAAAAACATTATGCATAAAGACTTATGTATAAAATAGAAAGCCTTTTTCATAAATTTTCATGCATAAAAACATAATGCATAGAAATAAGCATAAAGCCATAATACATGGTCTCTAACATACCTCCGAGATTAACCAAGTTATGATTAAAGATAATCCTAAGTTTTGGGTGCTACAGATTTCAGTATAATGAATTCCAACAGGTTTTTAGTGGTTTTTCAACAATAAAGATTCTAAGTGTTAAAATTAAGTAAAAATTCAAGATTGAGTTTTCAATTAGTTAGTATACTCAAAGGTAGTCTTTAAGTGTGTAAATGGACATGCAAATCAAAATTTGATTAAAAAAAGTAAAACGTGACCAATTTTTGGAGTCGACTTTCACATACAACTAATTTTGGTGATTCTGTCCACTTAGGGTTGTAGACCATACATGTTCTAGTAATTTTAAGTATCCACATGACTAGTTTTTGATAACTGTGCGCCAAGTTATACTTGTTGCAGGTTACAGCCCCTGACAGCAAATCTGAGAGGCTTGCCAAATTTACAAATAGCTCTTCCACAACTAAGAGACATGGATTCTCAATCAATCAAGACATTAGTAAATATATCGAGAAAGTACACAAATACACTTTCTATTTTTTGCTTTAAATTATTTTGAGATTAAATAAATATAGCGATAAGTGTGTATATGGGAGAATCTCAGTCAATGTATGACATGCTTAACCATGGAAACGATGGGGGAAGACCGCGAGAAGAGAAGAGGGAGGGTTTTCCACCAAGAGCTATTGTTGATTGCCTTAGTCTGACTCATAGAATAAACACTTTTGGAGTTAAAGAATTAGAAGATAAAATATTTGACTAGTTTGTAACTAGATTTTAGGTATAACCTTCACTACAGACTGTTTTGCAAAGCATTTATCTTTCCATGTGTTTAGAATCAGATTTTTACATAAAGACAAAAGTTTTAGACGACAGAAAACTCTACAAGAGTGTATGAGACTATAGAAAGCCAAATCTCTTTTATTTTTTAGTTATTCGAGTGCAAAGTGGGGCACTTGGTTGTTTTTGACAGTTTTATGCTGAAAACACAATTTTGGCTGTTTTGAATGCTCTCAAAGAGACCTTAGAACTCATTTTTAGAGAACCATCACTGAGACGTGCTTTGTAGAGCAATAGAAGTCCTAAAACTCTGTAGTGTTGACTTTTCTCTAATTCCAAACAGATTGAAAGATATTACTCTCCCAAAGAGACCAGTTATTAGGCTTTGCCTTACAAATTACTATCAAGATTGACTATCTTATCTATATAGACCGGATGGACTAACACATAAGCATAGTTAATACTTAGCTATAGTGACTAGAGATGACTTTGCTTGTTAGAACATGATAATTGATTATGTTTAAAATAAGGATTCCCATGTGACTTAAAAGATCAAGAGAAGTGAAAGATTGTTTAAATTAAAAGCTTGTTTTATACTTGAAATTGATTGTGATTGATTTGAATATGCATGCCTTGAAAGATTATGGACTAGAGATGAGTGAGATGATATGTATGAGTTATGATTGCTTTGTTTCGAGATGATTGATATGCACACATATGACTGATTGATATGCATGTGTATGATGAGACTCGACATGAGATTTTGAGATTCGGGCGGCCGTCCTTAGATAGGGAACGCCGGACAGAGAACGAGATTTATACCCTCTCGAAGCCATGTGGTAGAACCTAGAGAGGACAAGATTCAGAAAGAGGCATACCCAGGATAGCCCGCGATGTCCAGTGTCAAGGTTGGGTGGACGGGCATCGGAGAAAGTCCTCGATTGGCTAGATTTTGGTCATTATTATGACTAACCATGTTGTCGAGCATGGTGATGATGATAGAATCTTGAGATAGACACATACATTGTGATTGATTGAGATGCTATGCTGTAATTGATAGAGATTTATATCATGTGAATGTTTGTTTGAGATTACATGATTCTTTTCTTATGTGATAAGAATCTTGGATATGGCATGAATGCTTGTTTGCTATTTGAGAAGGTTGATTTGATTGTATTGCTATGTAGAAATATTAGGATTAAGTGAGTTTAATTTTTTTTTAAAGATTGTTATATTATTAAGATATGATTAGAGTTGGGACCACCACAGTTGTGGTATCAGAGCATAGGTCGGGCAGTCTACACTTAAGTACAGATGTTGCAGGTCTTGGGTAATTGATGACATAATTTTATTTTCTTTGAAAGGGACTAAATGGTGCAAACAACATAAATACATGACTTTGATACAAATCACCACAACACGAGAGGGCTATGTTCATCTACGAGGAAATGGCTTGTTTGCATTGTGATGATTCTATGTTAATACATAGAAATGGCCTGAAATAATGTGTTCAAAGTTTCTTAATAGTGAAAGTAACATTAGTTCCATGACTTTACAAATCACTAGAATGCGACATGACTGTGTTCATTACAAAGAAACGACATGTTTGTGTTGGTGATTCTATCGTAATGCACATAAATAACTCAAGAAATGGCCTAAAATAACGTGTTCAAATGGTCTTAATGGCGCAAATTACATTAAATCCATGACTTTCATACAAATCACCACAATGTGATAGGATTGTGTTCATCTACGAAGAAACAGCATGTTCATGTTGTGGTGATTCTATTATAATACACAGAAATAACTCAAGAAATGGCCTAAAATAACATGTTCAAAGGGTCTTAATGGTGCAAATAACATTAATTCCATGAATTCCATACAAATCACCACAACATGACAAGGCTGGCTTTATTCATGACTCGGCTCTTCCTTTCTCGTCCCACAAATTTCCCCTTACTTTCTCTCTCTCTCCCCTCCAAAACTCCCCTTGTTGTTTTCTCTCTCCTCATGACTCGGCTCATACCCCCCCTTCGAGACTCATCCCACATTCCCCCTCTCAACTCAGACAAAACCCGCCTCACCTTCAAGACTTGTTTGATCCCTTTCCCTCACACTCATCCCTACTCCCAGAGCTCCCCTCTCGACTAGGACAAACCCCCCCTCACCTTCATGACTCGTCGGACCCCTTCTCCTTACACTCATCCCACCCTACTCTCCTCAAAACGTGTAGAGCCCCTTCCCCCCCTCACGAGTCAGAAATGCCCCCCCCTCAACGACTCAACCCCCCCTCCTTGTCTAACAACTTGCCAAACCCCCTCTCCCTCTACCTCTCACAACTCGTCTCCCCCCCCACCCGCTCCTTGATGACTCGATCAACCTAGCCCCTTTCTTCACAATGCCTAACCCTTCACCAACTTCGCTAAACCCCTCACCGGCTCACCCCTCTCCAATGACTCCCCTTCCCCTAGCCACCATTCACCTTCCCCTGACCACCACTCATCCCCCTCACCATCCACACCACCGACCTGCCCCTTGATTTCGACATGATCTTCTGTTGTGCAACAGCACCACCTATGCCAGCTCCTGTCGTCTTGTGACCATGCCTACCTCAAGTCCCCATCGACAAAGCCCATCGTGACCTGCGAGCGAGCCTTCATTGTCAAGAAGAAATGCACCCCCTTAATGCTCTGATGATTGGCTTGGCATGATGTTGGTACTTATGATGTAGAAACTCAAACTGGTGGAGCAAATGGTTCAATATGGAATGAGTGGGATTATACCCATGATGCAAATGCTAGACTCAAAATTGCTATGGATTTTGTGAGCATAGAAAGTGAAAGTATCCTAATATCACATATGCAGATATTTAGCAACTAGTTGGGGTGGTTGTAGTGGAAATCACTAGAGGTCCCACCATTGAGTTTGTTCCAGGCTGCTATAAGGATTCCCTTGCGTCCCCACCAGAAGGGTGACTTCCAGATGCCAAGAAATGCCCTCAACATTTGCACGATATTTTTTATTTAATGGGCTTGCCGCCCGATAAGGATATGGTTTCCCTCTCACAAGCAGATGCCTTAGGGAGGGCTCATCCATGAAGATTTGGTTTTGAAGGTGCTTAGACTCATCAGGGTTTGATGTTTGACAATTCTTATTTCTTGGAACTTGTAAAGGGTGAATCTGAGGATTTGCTTCAGTTGCCTATTGATAAATGTCTCCTTGAAGATTTGGCATTTCACTCCTATGTGGAACTCTATGCATTAGGAAAATTATGAGGTCATTTTGGGGCCTTCTAAGGAGTTTCATGTCCTTTCTCTCTCTAAAAAATGGAGCCACGGTGAAATTTGAGCACATCATTCTTTTTTTTTGAGTTGGTAGATTTAGAATAATGTACTCTTCAAGATCTTTCCACTGGTATATAACATGATGGGGATCTAACATAGGATAGTGAAGCTCCCTAAAAAAGTGGGTTCAAAAGTGATTATGT
Source organism: Cibotium barometz (assembly GCF_041138505.1). Lineage (NCBI taxonomy): Eukaryota > Viridiplantae > Streptophyta > Polypodiopsida > Cyatheales > Cibotiaceae > Cibotium > Cibotium barometz. The sequence continues at coordinate 22,594,143 of NC_141053.1, read as the reverse complement.
GGCATGTAACATTACATTTTGGCATCTTAAATCTTGTTTGTGGTGTATCTTGAGCATTAATACTTGAAAGTTGTCAGAGATTGTATATTTGAAATTTGCTCATCATAAGCTTCTTAATGATATGTCACATGGAGGGGTTTTGACATAAGATTGATAGGCCTCATCATTGGCCCCATTTTTTTGGGGAGAGAAATAGCATGGGACTCCTTAGCCGGCCCCATGGATATGTCACATGGAGGGGTTTTGACATAAGATTGATAGGCCTCATCATAAGCTTCTTAATGATATGTCACATGGAGGGGTTTTGACATAAGATTGATAGGCCTCATCATGGCCCCATTTTTTTGGGAGAGAAATAGCATGGGACTCCTTAGCCGGCCCCAAAATGAGCTCATTATTTCCTTACGGGTGTTTTTTCAAAATCTATTAAAAACCCCCTTCTACTAATGTATTTCTATAAATTTACCTTAAATTTTTGAATTACAAAATCCCTTCATTTGAACTCATGTGGTATACTTACATATTTCTAGGTAAACGCCCCGAGGGAACACTGTAACAATGTCACATTGCAACACCACAACAATGTCACACAACAACACCACAATAGTGTCAGATTGCAACACTGTAACAATATCACACCATAACAATGTCACACCGCAACACTATAGTACCACCATAGTGTTGAGAGAGGGAGAGAGACGAGACAAGAGACACCACATACGCTCCACAAGAATGAATCATATTAGTCAAAAGTCACATATATATAGACAAGACCTAGAGTGAGTTAGGGCTAGCTATATATAGCTCCAACACATAGTGGGTCACCTTAGAGGAACCATCCAAAAGTAGCAATGTACACACTGGCATTGAAGGCACCACACTGACATACCAACCACAATCTCCCAGAAATAGGAGATTCTACCAAAGCCTACTGCTCTCTTGGGCATCTTCCAGAGATAGAGTATGTCGTCGACTTGACCTTGGGCATATATGATACCTCAACCCATCCTAAAGGACATCCTTCATCCTTTATCCCTTATTCCTCATCCATCATTAGACATCCTTCATCCTTTATCCCTTATGCCTCATCCATCATCAGACATCCTTCATGCTTCTTCCTTCATACCACTTTGTAGCCTAGGTTATGGAATTACTTGTCATCAACTTGAGCTGTGAGCTGTCCTCTTCACTGTGACCTCTGTTGAGTGTGCATGGTACAGTGAAGGACATAACAATGTTCTTGGAGTAGTGCAAGTGTTCTTGTTCCTCTTACAATCTTGTCTGTGTGGCAATCAGTCTTGTCCCTTCTTGTAATCTTGTCGCTTGTGTTGGATACCACTCTTCTTTGTGTCGTGATGTGAGCATCGAGGACTCTGGACATACTATCCAATCATAAGAACCACCACTTAGTGTGATGGGCAACCAACGTTGCTACAAAGAGAAAAAACAATATACTTTAATTAGGTACTACTAAGAAAGACTCAAACTCTACAATTCTTCTCAAAGGTATTTGATTAATTTAAACATATGGGGGCATCCATTTTGGGCTTGTTGACTATCTTAATTTCTTATGAAAATTAGGATAGAGTCTAAGCTTTGTACATTCTAATTACATTAGGCAGGAGACCAGATACGAAAATTTGGACAAAAAGGAGACTATTTGGAAGAACGCACTCCTAAGGGATACACCTATGAATCTCTACTTGTGGCATGTATGCAGTTGGGGTATCATGTTTTGTTTAGGAGGAGGAGAGAGAGGAGTCAGGACCAGATTTGTAATTTGCTTAGCAGTGATTGGGAGTAAGATAATTCTCTTAGGTGTAAAAAGAGCTCCTTTTTACATGGTAGTTTTCATCTTGTAAATATAAATATCTTTTGTTCCAAAAAAATATTTTTATAAAAACAAACAACAAGTTCAAAGACGAAAGTATTTAATTAATTTTAACACGCATATTTGGGCTTGACTATCTGGATTTTTTTGGTGAAAATTAGGATCCTGACGAAAGTGCCCGTTTGCTTACCGCATGATACGGTCAGTGCTAGACGATGCTCCGTTTCATTTTAAAAACAACAACTGCCACACTTTGTCCAAGAAAGCGCTAGGTTGATGAGACAGCATTAAGACCTTTAGCTAGCTCTAGCACATGCAAGTACATGAGAAACGCCGACATTGCCAAAGCCTACGTTCTACATAAGCTCACCACACACCACTGATACGACCTTGTGAGTTTTTTGGCCTTGTGAGTCTTCGGAAGCCTACGTTTTACATAATCTCACAACACACCACTGATACGAACTGGTTACATAATCACCTATCTCTGTGACCTAATAGATATGAGATTGTCCTTGTGACTGTGAGTCTGTGACTTACTAATAGCTCTGAGATTCGCATATCCTTGGGATTATTTGCAAAAATCGTGTAACTAGGTGAACGGTTTTGGCATTTTGATCTGATGGGTCGGCGCCACAACTGCTGCCAAAGGCAGAAGTTGACAAGAGGGCTGTGGTCACCCGATGAAGATGAGAGATTGCTGCGCCACATCAGCATCCACGGCGTTGGTTGTTGGAGCTCAGTGCCCAAAATGACAGGTAGGTGGATTGGTGTGTGTTGTTTGCCAGAACGGTGGGTGTGTGGTGTGGATAGGTGGTTTGCACAGGTCTGTGTGCTCAAAAGGGCAGAAGGGTGGGTGCGTGGGTGGTGTGTACACTGTGATGACGGGGGGTGTTTTGTGTGGTCTGTGTGTGAGATAGTGCTGAGGGGGGGTGTTTTTTGTGTGTGCGCGCGCGCGCGCGCGCGCGCGTGTGTGTGAGAGAGAGAGAGAGAGAGAGAGAGAATGCATTATGTTTTAAGTTATTGGGCCGGCATTGTGTTTCTACTGAATTAGGATTGCAGCGATGCGGTAAGAGCTGTCGGCTGCGTTGGATCAACTACTTGCGGCCAGATCTCAAACGCGGATCCTTCTCTGAAACTGAGCAGACGCTCATCATACACTTCCACAATTTGCTCGGGAACAGGTGCCGGATACATTCTAAAGCACATGAGGATCTCATAATCCCTCTTAAGAGCTTTGATTATAATTTTTAGAATGCTTGATTGATTTCGTGCTTGCAGTGCAGGTGGGCGCGAATAGCGTCGCACCTGCCGGGTCGCACCGACAACGAGATCAAGAACTTTTGGAACTCCTGCATGAAGAAGCGACTACAGCACAAATTAGAAGAAGGCAATAATACTGTGGGTACTGCCAATCCTATGCCTAGTGATGTCAGTGTTGTGAAAGATAGGCGTTTTTTACCACGGCCTCCTGCATTTCCTTTCTCAATACCACCATTAAGCGCTTGTCCTCAAGTTAGTCCTGCAGCGCCTACTAACTGGTACATCGAGTGTGTCCCCATCAATTTAGTAAACAAGCACGTTGATGCGACACCTACAAGCTTCCACTTTGAAAACACTGGTACATTTCTCTCTGATCCCCAGTACTTCCTGAGCCCAAAAACACTAGCATATCCCTCCGATTACGCGTTCCTCTTGGCGAACGGCCTGGAGATGGACGCCAAAAATGGGAATAACAATCATCTGCACAATTTTAAAGACCAAACATACAATACTCCTGTTGGAAACTGCGACATGAGGCCTCCAGCTCTTTGTCAGCACGCGCTGGCCACGGCTGATAATTTGGAGCAAGCCGTACCGGGATACCTTATGACAAATCATGACCTGATAACGGCCAACAGCCATGGTGATGAATTAGCTTTTGCGCAGCTATTCGGTCATCTGGGTTAAGCCATCTGCACAGCTCTTCGAGTGTAGAGTCCATCCACAATAGTTGATGCAATTCACCAGCGTGATCCACAGTAACACTTTTCCCCGCGCGGTTCGACGCTTATTTGTAGGGGATGGAAAATTCCACTTAATAAGTGCTAAGCAACACTTTGTAAGTCCTTGGTGAAAAAACATATTTTGAGCTTCTTTAGTGCCTTATGTTTGTAACCTAATATCCTTGTTTATAGTTAATGCTATTACCCAGCGCTGCCTCACCTTCAATGTGACTCTTCATTTCTTTGACCATGGAAACATAAAGTCTAATAAGTATGTTGACTCGTATGCTCGTGCACGCTCGGGATTCTACATGGTTCAAAACTCCACATAGCATGTGCATTTAAGAGTATGTTAAAAAGTCCCTATATCTAACTTGTATTGTTTTATTGCCATTCCTCTTAAAGAAGTTGGGCTATTGTGAGTCATAATTCTCTTTCTAGATTAAAGATTTCCATTTGAAGCAACCACTTCTCAAACCTAGAAACCATGTTTTATAAGTGCTTTTGAACTACAAATGGAGGGCGTTTGAACTACAAATCCCAAGGATATTGTCACACTTAAGTTAATTCAAAATAGATTTAAATTTGAAAAAACTCATTTTGATTCAAAGGCTGTAAGAATGTTCTCTTCTTAATTATTTCGGTCTCATTATAGAAATCATGCTTCAATCTCATAGTAGTGGTCTAGCTAACATGACTACCTTCCCAAGATTGAGTTATCCATAATACTTTTTCTTGGCAATTCTTTTCCTTGTGAACAAGCTAACATAATGCTTCAAATGGTTTTTACAGTGGTTACTTTGAACAATGTTAACATATATACTAGTCACACGTAATTTTGTAGTGGCTACTTTGAAGAATGCTAACATAGATACTGGTCACCCTTAATTTTTAAAGTGGCTACTTTGAAGAATGCTAACATTATAATAGTCACTTAATTTTAATAGTGACTACTTGGAAGAATATGTGAACATATATACCAGTCAAACTTAATTTTCTATGTAATCAATAGTGTCAAGTTTCTTTCTTTAAGTGATCATAATGATTCTTTTGGTTTCGGGAAGTTCCCAAACATAAGGACAATAAGATAGTATGTAGAACTCACATTTATAATTGTGAGGGAAACTCTCATTTCACTTCAAGATATTACCTATGTGGATTACCTATGTGGCCTAGTAGTAAGCAACGTGAAGTTTGTGTTAAATAATGTGATATCTTCCATGCAAATGTAAAACTCATAAAGGCATTAAGTAAAAAATGTATATTATCACCTATATACACAAGAGATGGTTTCAAGTTCTTCATGGAGTGTATATAATTATAATCAACTATCAATTTTAGCCTTTAAGGTAAGTGGCTTCTTATAGGGATGTTATAAATCCATCAAAGTCAGACTCGCTAGGTGTCTGAATTTGTGGAACCACAAGGAATCACTCAAAGCGAATCCTCTACCAAATGCGAGTTGAATTTTAATGACACTATAAAATTTTCAAGAAGGTGTTTTTTGGCAGGGATTGGATGAAGAAAGGATTATATTTGGTACCTTTAAAATTTGAAGGTATGGCATTTACCTAAAATTTGGCTTTTCAATAAGAAAGCCTCTTTTACCAACTCTAATGATTTGAGATGTGACACAAGGGTGATAGAGGTAAATCCTTAATGTTATCTTGTGGATCCATGGACTTTAGACGATGCTAACTAGCATAAAGAATAAAAAGCAAGAGTATCACATGCCCATGCCATTTTTGGGATGGCATCATTCTTGGCTCCAAATGAATGTTGAAAACATCATATGGATGTAATCATGCTCAGATTGGCTACTTTGGTGGTGAATATTAAGACATACTACAAGTCTCCATGTCTCTAGATAAAAGTTTAAAACTAGACTAGTGTGATCCACACATCTAAAGTGTTCACTTTTTTTATAGGTATAATGTATTTGATAAGTAACTAAGAGGTACTCATGTTTGAGAGATACTAAAGGAAAAATATTCGAAAGAGAGAAATACTTCTACACATAAATATAAGTATATTTATATTGTTAAGAGCATCATTTACATTGCTATGTTATAGAAAATTAAAACCAAGCTCTTACAAAAAGCATTCATAAAAAACAACCTATATATTACACAATGGCCTATCACTCATCATCATTCCCACCATTGCCTTTATCTTGTTCCTTGTTATACAAGCCTCTCTTGGAATTCCATGCCGGTAAACCATAAGTTACATGCTACCAAACCATAAGTTACATTCTTGTAAAATTAATGAGAAAATCAATAAATATGATGGCCTTGCCCCTCTAACTTCTTGAGCAGTATAGATTTTCCATGCCTCCATGTATAGTTGTTCTCATCTTGTTTATAGGCAAGTGAGACAGCTTCCATCTACACACATTCATGAAAGATAATTGAGCACATATGGTATAAGGCTATGCATAAACACATGGAGTAAATGTGAGGGATTCACTTACAAAGTATGCACAAAAGTATCCTAACACTGCCTGATGCTTAAAGGAGAAGTCCCAGAACCTTTGAGATGTGCTATAGCTACCTCCTGTTGTTGTCGAGGATGTCAAGTTTCTTGGCCCTTATCTTCCTCAGATCATCTACATTAAGATATGAGGATGTGCTTTTGCTCTCTTCAACTGCATATCTTGAACTTTCAACTTTCGAAGGCTCATTGTCGTTGCCATCCTCTTGAGCATATCCACTTTCTACTAAACTTCACCTCTTTGTTGGGTTGCAAAAAATCTTGAGAGAGTTGGTTAATGATGTATCTCTTCTTTTTGTCAGGTTATTGCTTCCACTTCGTGAGGATGTCATGACAAAATTGTACCAACAAGAATTGACACATGTGTGTCAAGACAAAAGCACCTGCATCATCCTCAATGATGTAGCATCAAATAAGAGTAGCCTTCAGGTGATCTAAAGAAAGGAATGTGGGAATATCAAGAGCAAGCAATAATAAGAGTATGGTTTCTTGGAGTGGGGTCTGGGAGTGGGAAAAGAGTAGGTCGTGGACTAGCCTTAACCAATGTAATGCCAACACTCTCTGAATGACATGGTGGAGTATAAGCATCAATCCCACCACCAGCACTAGCTATGGCTACCACTCGCTTTATCAATTGCCTTTCTATCTACAGTGCATGATGATTGGTTGGGTGTGCTAAGTTGTAGCTTGGTTGCCTTTCATTGCTTAGGGAAGAGAATTCAAAATAATTTCTACATCTCATCATGCATGTAATCTTTTGGATTACTACACCGTGGTCTAGGAGGTAAGTCCAGACACTACAAGGTTATGAGGGCCCTAGTGGGACAACTGAAGTGAAACTATGAGCTCCAACTAAAGTGTGAGTAAGAATTTTGTATCCAACATGTCATATTGTTACTTTCCTAGTGACACATTTTATGTTGCTTAGCGATAGTACTTAAGCTAAATTGTGTCACTAACCGACTCACTGGATTTTTGTTCTATTTCACTACCCTACTATCCTGCGATATAGCTTGCATTTCTTATCTCTCTATATCTCTCACACACACATCACAATCATCTCTCACTGACATCCTCTCTCTTTCTCTCTCATACACAATCATCTCGCTCTCTATTACTCCCCTGCCTCCCTCTCTCTCTCTCTCTCTCTCTCTCTGTCTCTCTCTCTCTCTCTATATATATATATATATAGATATCTTTCACACAAACAATAAATCATCTCTCTCTCTCTCTCTCTCTCTCTCTCTCATGTAACTATAGTATGCATAAAGGGATCTATGCATAAAGAGGGATCTATGCATAAAGAATCCTCCTCTTTGCATAGGGATATTATGCATGCATATGAATGCTCTGTGCCTACATAATAAGGCATGCAAATCTCTTATATGCATGAAGAGAGCATACATATGCATGCATAGAGAATACATATGTTCCATGCATGCCTGTTAGAGAAGGTCGGGAAGACGTAGGCCAGGGGGGTGAGAAAGGAAGGCAATAGGGATGCAACCACAAAGGGGGGAGGGGAGAGACGGGGCTACCTACGAGGAGGGCTCTAGCTTGAGCGAGAAGGGAAGTTAAGAGGGATGCATTGATGAAAGGAGGGGGGGCGAGCTGGTGCAGAGGGGAGGTAAGAAGGAGAAGAAGATTCATGCAAAGGGGCGAGAAGGAAAGGCAAGAGGGATGCGATAGCAAAGGAGAGAGGGGAAAGACAAGGCAGCCTACGAGAGGGCTCTAGCTCGTGTAGAGGAGATTTATTAGAGGAAATTTCTCTTACATTATCATTTTTTGTAACTCTTGATTAATATTATAGGTTTACTATATCTTGATCCCACAAACACTTCCTCAGCTCTTGAGGTAAGTGTCTGAAATCCTGTTCTTGCTTATTTTTTATGAATTGTATCCTCTAGTGCCATGTTCTAGGATTAATTGTTGATTATACATAGGCTAAGATCATAGGAGTTTTAAGTATTTATATTTATGCATGGGTAGATGCAAAGTAACTTGTAGTACTATGGTGCCATGGTCAAGGATGAATTGCCAATTATACATAAACTATACATAGGTATTTACGTTTATGCATGAGTAGATGGAAAACAACTTGCAGCATGATGTTACACACGGACGTGAAGGAGGAGTAGATATCTGAGCCGTCTTTGTAAGTATATTTCGTTGTGTTGTATCTTATATTATAAGAAAAAAAAATTACCTTGTGACAACATAAAATCAATGTTCATTTATTTATATGCCTATAGCTTGAAGTAGTGAATCACCACCCTACGTAGGATGAATATGAGTTTGCATTACAACAGGGTTTGCAATCTCTTTCAAAGGGTGCAAGAGAACAAGGATTGTTATTTCTATATGCCATGCTTGGTAAGCATGGCAACAAGTAGGTACATTCCTAAACCCATAACCTCTTTGGTTTTTTAAAATTGATTCACACTTGTGTTAGTTTTGTTGTGTTTTAGGATCATGTTACAACAAAACATGCCCATGTGCAACTGAAAAGCAATGGAAATGTGAGAGTAGAGGTTGAAGCTATAAGAGATGATAACAATCAGAATGCATAAACTCTATTTGTGTTTTTGGTGAAGATGATGATAGCGAACATCCCTTTCATGTGATGAGGATTTGGATGTAGACTCTATTTGTGTTTTTGGTGAAGATGATGACATGGAACATCCCTTTCATAATGAGGACCTCGATGGAACCCCAACTCCATAGACTTTTATTTTGCTATCTTTTTTTTATACCTTTGATAAGGCATTGCTCTTTTTTCCCCAATCTCAGATGTACTTCTTCATCGATTAAGTAATGAAAACTATATTTAGTCACTCAACCATGGATGGATGTTGTATAAGTTATCACAATTTTTATATATACACATAGTCAATGTGATCTTGCGGTTATATATTTTTATTGATTCTATTGTGTAAGTACATTCTATCATTTATATTAAAAAACTCTTATAAAAGAAACACATATATTTATAATTACTTTAACAAAAATCTTTGAGCTTATATCTAATTAAATACGTGAAATTAATAAGAATGATAAACCACCCTCATGGAGCGAAACCGATGATGAGATCCGAGTATAGAGTGTTTGAGTACTACACAACGAATGTATATGTACATCGTATAGTCCCGCACAATAGGATCGATGATATTATGATAAGAGAGTGAGAAATGATTATGCAAGTAAGAAAGAGAGAGAGAGAGCCACATTATGGGCTGGGGGGGTTCACTATATGTAAACTCTTCAAGGCCTAATTTAAAAACCCCTTATTTGTAAAATTTTTCATAAATAAAACACACCCTTTTTCTATTCAATCTATAAATACCCCCTTTAAATGGTATCCTTATGTATGTAAAAAATGGATTTAAAAAACACCTTCTATTGAACACCCACATGCTATGCTTACATACTTATAAGTGACCCCTTCCCCCCCGCGAGATTATGGGCAATGTTGCATGTGAAACAACATATGGGACACATGGCCTTGATGCATAGAGACAAATAAAAAAAAGTAGAAAAAAATAGATTAAGATCTTACCTTATGGCTAAAAACACCATATTGGGGAATATGGGAATTTCCCACAAGTTTGGGATTAACCATAACTTGAACACCACTAATCCAAAATGAGTGCTTTACAGCTCTTTAGATTCCATTTTTCAAGCGCTTTCCAACGATAGGTCATATGATAGGGTTTTGAGAAACTTACAAACATGTTATCCATGTCCCCTTTTTTAAGTATTCAAAAATGGGGATTGGGAAATTCCCAAATTCACTAATATGGTGTTTAAATGTGAAGAGGCTTTACTCTATGCTAGTCTACAATGGGTTTTACCTCAACAAGGACAAGGCTAAAATCTTTCTACTCCACCCTCCAATTGCTACAAAATATAATAAAAACATTAGTAAGAATATTTAAAAAACTATGAATGAAAAATAGTTTTAAAGAACCTCAATGTTAAGATCTATAAATAAAAATCCTATTTACAAGTTAACAAACAGCGTTGTCAAAGGATGTAAGCATTTAACCTATCAAACAAAGAGAGCAATCAACCTATCAAACAAAGGTTAGTGCCTAAACATTCACTATTTAATCTACACACACACCCTATTCAATCTACACACACACACACACACACACACACACACACACACACACACAACATCGAACTTTCCAAATCCTCGTGAGTAAGACAAGGGAAAATTAAGAGATTTATTAAAAGAGGGGGAGACAAAGGTAGATGGAGATTGCGAAACTCCACACCCTATTCACCAAACCCCTGATAAGCATGGCTATGGAGGGAGGGTGTGGGAGGGAGAGATAGGGGGGAGAAAATTGAGATTGAGAAACTCCACAATGTATTCACCAAATCCTCATGAGCATGGCCATGGAGGGAGAGTGTATCAGGAGGAGAGAGGGAAAGAATCACCTTCTCCATGAGAAATGATAAGAAGAAGAGGGGAAGTCTACTATTGATGCACCAAAATACCACACCTAGAAAGGGGAAAAAAAACACACCAAAAAACTAGATTCAAGTTGCATAGATATGTTTTTGAGATCGCTAGAAAAATTTTGATAACAGCGTTGGTTTCTATTGAGTGTACCAGAAAGATTCGAAGTGTTATCTAGTCATATGTAATGAGTTTTCTAGGCATGTGGGTCCTCACTTGATGCTTGTGACCACTTTTAAATGCCTAGTTGCATATACTTTGTGCCATACCTCTCTTTAATTTTCTATCTTTATAATGTGTTAAGAGGTCGATTTGATTGTGCGTCCTTCTAGGTCAATCGTGTCCTCAAGTGAAGGGGAGGGATTTTTGGTAGATTTTTCCCAAAGTGGCAAGAGGAGTAGATTTAGTGCCCCAAGTTCGTTAAGACAAGGTGCATTTCAGATAGGAGTGTCATGGATTATACACAAGAGTGTCGTATCACCATCAATCATACAGGCATGCATGGCCTACACAATACATTGCCTCATGGACGGCCAACAAGTGACAAAAACTTTAATTCGGTAAATATCTTTCATCCATACCCTTTGTGTAAAGATGTATTGTATGATGTAAATGTACAAAGTAATCTATTTTAGGACATAAATGTACTTTCGTGTGTGTATAGTATGAGGATAAAGGGGAGAAGAGGAGGAGGATAATGCATTATATGCTCGGCACTACACAAATACACGACAACCAGTGGCACACATAAAAAAACATTTGGGATCATTTGAACATCTAAAAGCTTGATAGAAAAGGGGCAAAGATGACTTTTAGACAATTAATTACCTTCCTTATGCATGGCCATATGAGGATGAGAGTGTCAAGATTATCATCAACTGCACCATGGAGACTCAAAAACAAAGATCAAGAGAAGGTGGAGTGTGATAATATCTTTTCGCACACCCACATGAGTTATGCATTCATTGAAGGATATATTCACAAAGATAAAGAAGAAAGGGATGAAGCAATTATATGGACTCAAGTATCATGATTGGGATAATGTGATGCAAGTAAGTAATCTTACCTTTTCCTCATATATATATTTATATATCCATGCTTGTATATGTACATGCTCATCCTATTATTGCATGTATAATTCATCCTACCAATATCTATTATTGGATGTGGTTCTAAGAGTGTGAGATCAGCTATCTACAAGATGGGAGAATTTGCATGAATTTAACTTTAAATCATGTTATTTTGCATGTATTTTACTCTTAGGTAATCGGCCCTCATATTGTTATATTTTGATGAATATCTTTGGTTACATAGATTTATATCATTAAAGGAGATTAACCCCTTACGCATACTGACTACTTGTCTAAATATAATAGAGGCCATATTCTTGATTGAAGAGAGCTTCCCTTGAACAATACTCACTTCACAAATGCATGTTGTGGTTCAATTGGTTGATGAAGTAGAACTTTGTGGCATGGCTAATAGTAGATGGATGTTTATGAAAACCTTAAAGGGGTTTTTAACACAAAGAGAAAGGTCAGAGGGGAGTATGGTAGAGGGAGATGGTTGATGCAAGAGTCTCTTGTATATATCACAAGCCACCTCTCTCAAGTGAACCCTACCATGCCAAAATTACGAGCAATACTCACTTCAAAAATGCATGTTGTGGTTCATTTGGTTGATGAAGTAGAACTTTATGGTGTGGTTAATAGTAGATGGATGTTCATTCTTGAAAGGTTTATGAAAACCTTAAAGGGATTTTTAAGACAAAGAGAAAGGCCGAAGGGGAGTATGGTGGAGGGAGATGGTTGATGCAATAGTCTCTTGTATATATCACATGCCACCTCTCTTAAGCGGACCGTTCCATGCCAAAGTTACGAAGAAATTAAGAGGATAAAAGAATGGTTTCTAATATTCCACAAGGAAAGGGAAAGCCTTGAAGGATGGATGAAGCATTGAGGTTAAAGATAAACACATTTTGCATCCTCCATAGTGTAGTAGTGGAGAAATGGATTCAAATATACAAAGAAGCTAGAAATAGGTGACAAGAGGAGAGGAAATATTTCAAGAGAGAAAACCAAAGGGCACTCTACCTGGATCCCTTAGAGGAATTACCAAATGAAAAAGTTAACCTTGAATGACTACATGATGAGGAACTTGGATATGCTTCAAGAAATGGAGAAGAGGTGACAAAGGATGAGTGGGAGCACGAGGATGTGACTGACTATCAAGTAACTAAACTCATACGTGATTTAGTAGTGTTGAATATAATCTTTGATGTAATTTTTATTTTGATTTGATATGCACATAATGTCAATGAATATGTGGAAGCATCCTAATTGCAACTCATGTTTTTGCTATAATAGTATAAGGTGTACAATGCAATGTGGTCAAATGGGAGACATTTTCATACTAAGCTTGTGGATTGTAAAAGAAACACATTTGATCATGGTGTCATGGCAAACTTTGAGCAAGATAGTGAAGCAAGTAGACATGACAAAAACATCATACCTAACTAATTAGATTATTGTGGAGCCATTTAAGACATCAGAGGTCGGTTTTAGATATTTTACTATCTATAACTTTGATGTGAAGTGGTTCAAAGTGCTATGTAGTGGTGCTCGTACAACGGTGACGAAGGATACAAATGGTTTCTTTGCAATTGACTCCACAGAGCTTTGTAGAGATGAGAAAGATACTTTTAAGATCCATAAACATTGTGAGCAAGTATGTACCAATCTTTAGATATACAACAACTTACATGATAGCTTAAAATGGGCTACTTACTCATTATTTTGGGATTTTGTAGGTTATTTTACAACCCAATTGTATTGATCCAAGATGGTGGTATGTGACTTAAATCACCTCGTGATCCACCCACATATTTAAACATGAAGAAGTGACGAGGAAGTGGATGACAATGTTGTGGATGATGACCAAGATCATGAATACCATGAAAAGTTTGATTAAGCTTCATTGAACATGAAGAAGTGAGAAGGAAGTGGATGACAATGTTGTGGATGGTGACCACGATCATGAATACTATGAAAAGTTTCATGTCTTTGTCCACTAGCTCTTCACTACTTTCAATTGTTGCAATCAATATTGGAGGCTATAGATGAAAGAGAGAAAGTTGAAGACCAAGACAACGTGGAGGAAGGTCTACATTAACAAAGAGACGAAGATGAAATAGAGCTCAACAATGGTGATGATGTAGATGTAAAGCCTGAGATCGATGATAGCTTGGTTCAACATTTTATTGATCTCTCACTTGAGCTTGACATTGATCATGAATTACCAAGCGGATTTGCTACAAGATGGGATTGATGAAACATATTAGATATATTTGGCATCATTCAAGAATTATATTAGCCTCTTTATTTTTGGATTTTGCAAGCTATTTATACAAGATGAAGTTGGTTGTGTGCTTTGTGTGTGTTGCTTAGAGAGAGAGAGAGAGAGAGAGAGAGAGAGAGAGAGAGAAGGAAGAGGATGTGTGTGCTAATCTTATAATTTTTTGTAACCTGGGGTATTTGTTAATGTATTGACCATGCACAGGCTATAAAGAGACAAAATCAAGGTTTGAACCCAAGTCACTTATCGAGCATTTTTACCAACAAAAAAATATCACTGAATACCAGCGATTTTTTTGCTGGTATCCAACAATTGTGCTAGCAATAAATAGCAATGCTATTTTTTCTAGTATATCTAGTGGGCGACTGTACGAGTGGTGATCGTCATGTAGCAGATAATGATGGCAAAACATTGGTAGGCATCTATTCCCTTCTTGTAGTGAAAACATAAACCCGCATATGTCCTACTTATTAGTAAGAGAAGGAGAAGAAAATTTGGTTTAAAGAGGAGAAGAAAGAGGACAAAATATAAAACATAATTAGGTGAGATAAAGCAATAGAGTGCATGTTTGGATTACTAATTCTTTAGGGTGAAAACAAGAATAGGTGGTACAAAAAGCACTGTCTATAACACTGCTTTTAATACTACTTTTTATTTTGTTTTGGAGAGTTTTAGCTAAACTTAAAAAATTTTGGGGGTACTTTTTAAGATTCTTGTCCATAAAAGTACTTTTTAAGATTCTTGTCCATAAAAGTACTTTGAGGAATATTATTTAGAACTTGAAACCACAATAGGAACCCTAAAATCAGTCATCTTTTTTTTGCTTAAAAGCAGAAAAGTGGTACCACACCTAACCATGCTTTAACCCTTTAAAAATCAGTCATCTTTTTTCTTCTTGAAAGCAAAAAAGTGGTACCACACCTAACCATGCTTTAACCCTTTAAAAATCATGTAAGTATGTAACCTAATTCTATAACTCATTCCTTACAAGAAATAGATCAAAGAATTAACCCTAATCCTATAATTAAAAAAATTAGCCTAGCTATATTACTAAAATGAAGAAATGAATAATAAATCGAATTTAAAAAAAGGGTTATGAAAAGTGCTTGTCATTGGTTTCTTTAAGTTTTGCAATTATAAATAAAGAACAAAGGTATTCGCTATGCTTGAAAAGATAATGTGTGTGTGTGTGTGTGTGCATGCACGAGAGAGAGAGAGAATTTAAAAAATTGATGTGCTACATATGATAAGGAAAAGTGAAGCCTATTTAATATTTTATGATGAGGAAAAGTAGTTCCTCATCATATTAGTATGCGATAAAAGTAAGCCTCAATCGATATTTCTTTACCACCAATTATTGAAGATTTTTTGTAAATCTAGTATTTACTTATAAGTTTTTTGTGATTTAGTATTCAACCTCTTATTTACTTCTGGCTATTTGTGATTTAGTATCCAATCTCATATTATAATAAATCTCTTATTTACTTATAGCTTTTTTTGTGACTTAGTATTCAAGCTCCTATTATAATAAATCTCTTATTTTTGGCCTAGCTAAAGTTTGAAACATCATTTAGATCTTGCTCTTACAAAGATAGGCCCATGATCATTTGAAATAAGTTTTTTTCCCAAAACTCTAGATAAATATGATGCTCAAAATTAATTAAAAATTATTCCTCAAAGTTAGAAAAATACTAGGAATATAACTAAAATGTATAAATTTTGGTCCTTTAAAAAAATAGCAATGCTAGTTTTGAATCGAGATTTTTTAAGTTTTCGTAAGAAAAAAATACACAAAAAACATGGCTATCTAAGAACTATACAGGATGTCTTGGTCCAAGTGAGCGAGTGGCTCACACATGTGGGGCATGTCCTAACAGTCTACATTGCCTAAAAATGGCAAATATTTGGATGGGTGGAGCCCCCTCGGCGGGCGGGTGTGTATGTGTGCACATGCTTACATTAAAAATAATAGATGTGAGTTGTAAAAAGAAAAAACAAACACACATACACACACACACACGAAATCACGGTGTTTAGAGTACAAAGGCCCATTATTTATGGGAGTACCTACTTTGACAAACCAGCCAATTTTTCGAGTGAAACAAAACACAAGCAACAAGTCGACTATTATATACATAAAAAGGACAACAAGGTATCGGGAAAGATTCTCTTACTCCTAATTCGACACCGAACTGTGGAGTCCGTATACAACGTAATGCGGGCTCTTCCAATCCTCAATCCTCAAGGCGTGAGCAATGCCGCGAGATATATTCCCGATGTGAGATGAATGTAGGAGGCGTCACCCGAGCAGGACATCCCTGAATGTCTGAACAACATGAAATGACGGAACCTTGGTGTAGGGGCCGCCCTCACATGAAATGACGGAACCTTGGTATAAGGGCCGCCCTCACATGATGCTCAGCTATTTCTGTCTACGCTTTTTGTTGGCCTCTATATGGATTCCAAGAATCCTTGTGTACGAGCTTCGAAGCTCGACGTTGTGACGAGTTGCTGTGCCCATGCTCAGTTCAAGACAATGATTCAAGTAAAATAAGGAAACCCTGTTAAAGAGAACCTAAATAATGACACAAGGAACGTTCAAGATATAAATCGAAATGGACGAGATGGAAGTTGTATATGCACATAGAATAAAAAGTTCACCACTTTTTGTGCTTTTGAAAGCTTTTCTAGGCATTTTGTTTTCTAAATAACTCTTACCATGTGTAGATGCATAGTTACCAAGAACTAATTTTATGGGTAGGTTAGTTTATTTACCATCCTATCTCTCTTAATAATCCTTAGGTCATTTTTTTTTGTTGAAGCACTTTTATCGTTCAATAACAAACTAATGTTAATGCTAACATAACTAGCTATTAAGAATAGAATTGACAATGGAAATTGAGTTGTAAAGAAAAGAATAAGTGCAAAAAAGATTGATGAGAGAGACAATAATAATAATGAAAGCTTCAAAATGCCCCTGGTTGGGACGATGTTGAGTTCTTCTTAAAATTCCGGGAGCTTTTGGCTACACCGATTTCCTATATGCTGAATAGTGCTTTTATCTTTGGTAAACTTGAATTTTCCATCAAAAAGGGCTTAATCAGACTGATTCCCAAACAGGTGGCAGCTTCCTCCTTTCAACACTGGAGACCTATTTCGATGATGTCTGTTTTATACAAGATATTTGCTAAGGTGGTTGCAGCTAGGTTATCTCTGGTGTTAGCCAAAGTAGTTTCATGACATCAGCATGGTTTCATCAAAGGAAGGTCAATTTATGATAACATCTATGCTGCCTTGTTGGGCTGTGAGGTGGCCCACAAAACTGCTCAAAAGTGTGTTCTCTTACAGCTTGACCTAGAGAAGGCATATGATAGGGTGGTTCAGTGCTCTTTTCTCTCTGCTATGTTGACTAATCTTGGGTTTGGTCAAAGGATTGTAAACATAATTTTGGTCTTAAAGGTGCATCATCTACTCTTTTACTGAATGGTGTAATGGTTGGTGAATTTGATCTTAAGAGATCTATCCGTAAGGGCTGTCCACTTGCTGCTCTCTTGTTTGCTGTGGGGTGACTCACCCTCTCATTTTGGCCTTAGAGAATGGAACCAGATTCGGTATGATTCAGGGGTTGAAAGTGTCTTCTTCTCAACAACTTTTGATTGTAAACATAATTTTGGTCTTAAAGGTGCATCATCTACTCTTTTACTGAATGGTGTAATGGTTGGTGAATTTGATCTTAAGAGATCTATCCGTCAGGGCTGTCCACTTGCCGCTCTCTTGTTTGCTGTGGGGTGACTCACCCTCTCATTTTGGCCTTAGAGAATGCAACCAGATTCGGTATTATTCAGGGGTTGAAAGTGTCTTCTTCTCAACAACTTTTGATTGAGTGTTTTGCTGATGATTCTTTATTGTTTTTGCAAGCTACTACTAAAAATGTACAGGAGGCATTAAAATTAGTGGAAATGTTTGGCAAAGCCTCTGGGTCCAAGTGTAACATTTTAAAATCCAGAATGATATCTCTTTTAGAAGATGACTCTTTTGATGTTTCATGTTAGGATGGTAATGTAGTCTCCAAGGACACGGTATTCAGACATTTAGGGGCACCTCTTAGGGTTTAAGTGACTAAGAACCAGCTAGTGCAGTGGGCGTTGCAGAGAATTTTGAATAAAATTCAGAAATGGTCTTTTCATTTTCTCAGTCTTGCAAGAAGGGTCAAGGTGATTAATTCCATTTTATTGCCTTATATTCAGTTCTTTTATCCCTTGGTTCACTTTCGAAGGTTCATTGGAAAGAAATTCTTTCAAAGGTTAGGGCATTTCTTTGGAGGAGATCTGCTACTAAAAGACATATGGCTTGGATAGCTTGGGCTAGGGTAACTAGACCTAAGAGATTTGCTGGCCTAGGTATTCTTCATGCTCAAACTCACTGTATAGTTGTGAATGCAAAGTTTTTTCCCTCTTTTATGCAACAAGTTCTGATTTGGTCCATCATGTTGAAATCTTTGGTTGAATCAATAGTTATTCGTATTGAAGGTGGTAGATGGAAACCTTTGTCATGGTTTAGTCATAGGCTCCTATTCACTTGAAAGCGTCACGCTTTGCCTAGTTTCTGATTGACATGTGGAAACAACTCCTTCATTTCCTCATATGGGATGGTTCCCCAGGACTACTGGTAACTCTTTGTGTTTCTGGAGTCTTTGGTGGGAACCTTTCTTTCCTTCCCCTCTGGTATTTTTGGATATTAAATTAACTAGAGTTATACACAACAAAGGTATTCAAACTTTGATGGATGTTTGGGATGGCCCTTTACTTGTGGCTGGAGAGATCCTCATCAACTAAAAAAGATGTATGCCTTGTCTTCTGTTCAAGCTAGCTTTATGATTCAGATCATGGACAAGGTTGTCCACTTACCTCTCAATACTCAGCATCTTTTGAGTTCTTTGGTATCTAATTAGCACTGGGCTTCTGGTAGTCCTTTTAGTGCTCCAAAGTCCAAGTCTTTGTATGATATTTTAATCTAATCACCTGATTGGCATACTCCATTGAATCGTATGTGGAAAGTCAAATGGTCCTCTGGCTTTTGGCAACAACAATTTCATACTTTATGGAACACAAGGCTACCCAGCAGGGTCACTTGTTTTTTATGGAGAGTCATGAATTGGTGCAATTCCTACATGAGTAAAAATGGCAAAAAGGAATATGGCATCCCCAATGTGCCATAGATGCTTTGCAGCTGAGGAATCTATGTTACATTTATTTTGGCATTGTCCTCCTCTCAGGTCTTTTTGGGTACAGATGTCAAGGTGGCTTATGGGCTGGTTAGATCAAGGTTCATTGCCCCAATTGGTTGATTGGATTTCTTTCTGTTTCAACTCCAGAACAACTAGTTTCTTTCAAATCATGGACAAGGTTGTCCACTTACCTGTCAATACTTAGCATCTTGTGAGTTCTTTGGTATATCTAATTGGCACTGGGCTTCTGGTAGTCCTTTTAGTGCTCCAAAGTCTCAGTCTTTGTATGATATTTTAATCTCATCACTTGAATGTCATACTCCATTGAATCATATGTGGAAATTCAAATGGTCCTTTGGTTTCTGGCAACAACAATTTCATACTTTATGGAACACAAGGCTACCCAGCAAGGTCACTTGTTTTTTATGGAGAGTCATGACTAGTGCAATTTCTACATGAGTAAAAATGGTAGAAAGGAATATGGCGTCTGGAATGTGCCATAGACGCTTTGCAGAGCTCAAAAATCTATGTTACATTTATTTTGGCATTGTCATCCTCTCAGGTCTTTCTCGGTACAGATGTCAAGGTGGCTTATGGGCAAGGTTCATTGGCCCAATTGGTTAATTGGATTTCTTTGTGTTTCAGCTCCAGAACAGCTAGTTTCTTTCACAACTTGTACATATGTATGTTTATGGGAGATTTGGTGTTCCAGGAACTCTTTGTTATATGCTGGTGGTCAATCTCAAACATTGTTGATTTCCATATGGTCAATGTATAAATACTACATCATATGTATCTCTTGTTTCTCTGATATTATCAGGGATGGTGTATGTGTATCTGCAGTTGGTTTACTTCAGGCCTTCCACTCCACGCCTATTTTTTTCTTCTACACAGTAACATTGTATATATCATGATCTTGAAGTTTTAGTTGATCAACCCCTCCCCCCCTTCTATCTCTTACTCTTGTATTACTTTTAATAATATTAAAGCTACTCTATTTCCAGTAAAATTAAATTAAAAAAAGCACAATCAAAACACCAATATTAATTTCAAATTCTCCATCCTTTCTACTTTATAGATTGGGTTACAAGTTTTGAGATATTGGTTTGTAAATAATAGATTGGGTAATGAGGTTTGATGTGGTCTATTGATAAACCCAAAAGGTGTGTTAACAAAACCATCTTAAGTTGATTTAACAAAACCATCTTGGTTGTTTTAGTCTCTCATTTTTAGCTTGCAAAGTTAATATTTTCAAATTAGGTCTAAGTCCTCTATCCTAAAAATATTTACTTTACGAGTATAAAAAGGGCAAGAAAGCTGAAGTTGTTAAGTTTTTTTTTGTTTTTTCGTGATAGTTTTATGTAAGCCTAGGTAAAGATATTTCTAGGTAAATCTTGCTAAGATAAGTTCTTGTTAGTAACAACTAGGGTCCAAGTCCTGATTGCCTGAAAAAATGGTAACCCATAATGATGGGTACATCTCTAAGAATGTTTCTCACATGGTAAGAATGATAAGTATAGTAAATTTGGTGAAATTGGCAATTGGAAATGTCTACATGTGAATGACTTTTTGAGAATTTGTTTACGAGAAATCTTATCCTTAGAAATCCTTCATGAATTGGTCATGAAAAACAACAACGAGTCATGAGTTGTCATGCAACAAGCTGTCGTGATTTTTCACTAGTCCTAAATACTGATCAATTTTACACTCTTTTAGAGACATTGAAGAAAAATGTTTTTAGAAATTTTACAAAATAAGCTTAGTTTTAAACTTCTTTTAAAAAATATACATATTGCTAATTTAAAGGTGATTTTTTTTAACTTTTCATGTCAAATAACAAAATGGAAAAAACACGGTCAATACAAGATCTAATAGTCTTTAAAACTACTAATAATTCACGCATGTCTATGTAATATATAATACATTCTTTACTTAGAATTATAAAAATGTACTTTTTCTTCTCTAAAAATTTCACTAGCTTCGTCCCAAGCATTGCACCTCATCTAATCATTGAATTAGAGCATATACTTGATGTTAAGATAAGTAGGTATATGGAGTCCATGGCCATAGAAGAGGCTTATTGAAAGAAATGATTTCTCTAAATTCAGATAGAAAACCAACGATCGAAACAGTCAAATTTTAGATGGTAGTGAGTGCTACAATTTACGAGTTTATTTTATTTTGATCTAACAGTTCGATTTAGAGTTGTCTTTCAAAAAACATAGTTTTTAATTTATAATAGTTAGATTTTGACTGTCGTTTTGAAAAGTTGATGTAAATTTGGATTCCAGAATCCACTTTGTTGACAAAATGGATTCTAGAATCCAAAATTTCAGACACACTAATGTTTCTATCATGAGAGTGAAATTTTTGTCTGAAAAAAGAGAAATCTTGGTCCATAATGAACGAAAATTTCACTTTTATTGGACAAAAAATTTAGTCTCGATGGAAAACATTTCCGTTAATGGAAAAAATTTCTATCGATGAAAATTTGGATACTAGAATCCACTTGGATTCTGGAATCCAAATTTTCGTCAATGAATTGAAATTTTTATCAATGAAAAAAAAATATGTCAATGAACATTTCAATCCGTGGAAGAAAATTTGGAGTCCGTCGCGACGGAATTGATTCCCTCGATGGATTTTTTTAACAAAATTTTTTTCATTGACGAATTTTTTTTCTATCGACGGAATTTTTTGATAGACTTAATTTTTATCTAATAAAAATGAAATTTTCGTTCATTATGGATCAAAATTTCTCTTTTTCTGGAGGAAACATTCGATGTCCCGATAGAAACGTTGGTCTCAATGGAAATTTGAATTCCATTTTGGAATCCAAATTTCCATCAATTTTTCAAAACGACAACTATTGTCATTTTCATGCTTCAAAATCTAATTGTTATAAACTGAAAACTGGGTTTTTACAAAGACTATAACTCTAAATCGAACTATTAGATCAAAATAAAGTAAATTGATAAATTATAGTACTCACTAGCATCTAAAATTTGACCATTTGGATCGTTGGATTTCTATCTAAATCTAGAGACATTTTTTGTTTCAATAAACCTCTTGTATAGCCATGGACTCCATATACACTACTAGAGCTTGAGGGCATACCAACGTTAAAATACCGACGCAAATGTCGAACGTCGGTATGCCCGTCGTAATCTTGGAGGAGACAAGTCGGGCGGGCTATTTTTAAATTTTCATATACCGACGCGTATACCGACTGGTATACCGACCCTTTTACCGTTGCACATACCGACGCATATACCGAGGTATATACCGGGACACATACCGACGCACATACTGACGCTCGTAAGTTTTTTACAGCCGAGAGCGTATTGTTCTCTGTTTTCTGCGGCGTTGCAGAGAAGGTGCGTTTCAGCATCTCCTTCCTTCTTTCCTCTTTTCTCCTCTTCTCCTTCTCCACTTTAACTTATATGCTCTTGCTTTTACTAATATGCTCTTTGCTCTTGCTTTTGCTTTTTAATTTAGGATATAGGACGTTTAGGGTTTTGTGTTTTTTTTGGCTCTCTATATGCATGTTGAGAGCTCTCTATGTATGCATAAATCTCCTAATGCATGCATAGAGATTTTAGGGTTTTGTATTACTTTGTATTAGTTCTTATTCTTATGTTTAATTTACTAATTACTTTGTTTAATATTTTGTTTTGCAGCTCTTTCACCAATCTTTCACCAATCCTCTCCTTCAATTTCGCAAAAAAGAGGTAGATCCTCTTTCGATTTTCCTTGTTTATGCTTTTTTCTACGTATTATTGCACCCCTGTTTTATGGTTTAGGGTTAGTTTAGGGTTCTTGCAATTGCAAGCTTGTACATAAGATTATTGCAAGAACTATACATAAAACCTATCATAAGCTTGCAATCTCTATGCATAGCCTTCTTGCAAGCTTTATGTATAAGCTCTATTCATAGAGCTTGCGAGCTTGTGAAATCTCTATGCATAAGCTCTATGCATAGGCTTTATGCATAGAGTTTGCAAGCTTGTAAAATCTCTATGCATAGGTTTCTTGAAAGCTTGCATGGACATTGTACAGAGAGCTTGCATAGCCTTCTTGTTGAAAGCTCTATGCATAGCCTTCTTGTAAAAGCTTAATGCAAAAGCTCTATGTATAGGCTTTATACATAGAGGTTGTAAGATTATGAAAGCTCTATACATAGGGCTTGTAAGCTTATGCAAGATCTAGACATAGAGTTTATGCATAGAGCTATATGAATCTAGCTGAATGCATGAATTAAGATCTATGCATAAAGCTTAATACATAATGTTTTATGTATAAATCTTATGGATGAGCTTTATGCATAAGGCTTCACATGCGTTATGTTTTTATGCATAAAGCTTTTTTTTATGTAGAGTGCCTTGCATGGATGGAGAGCATAAGCTTTTTGAATGTTTATACTCTCTTATACATATAACATATATTTCTTATGCTCTGTTTTTCTATGCATAAGGTATTCTCTTTATTCATAGAGTTTATATATGTTATCAAGGTAAGATCTCTTATCCATGTAAGACAAGATCATGTTTATTACACCATTGGGTGATGGGATTAAGG
Source organism: Cibotium barometz (assembly GCF_041138505.1). NCBI lineage: Eukaryota > Viridiplantae > Streptophyta > Polypodiopsida > Cyatheales > Cibotiaceae > Cibotium > Cibotium barometz. The sequence goes on along the minus strand of NC_141053.1, from coordinate 22,570,207 downwards.
GTTAGCATAGTGCATAAGACTTATGCATAGAGCTTATGCATAAGTCTTGCAGCCTTATTATGCAAGCTTATACTTAAGGCTTGCAAGCCTTACTATGTATACGATAGCATAAACCTTATTCATAAAGCTTGCATAAGACTTACGTATAGAGCATTACACATAAGCTTATGTATAGATCATTATGCATAGGCTTTATGCATAAGGCTCTATGCATAGAGCTTATGCATAAGACTTATGCATATGGCTTATGCATAGAGCTTATGCATAAGTCTTGCAGCCTTATTATGCAAGCTTATACTTAAGGCTTGCAAGCCTTACTATGCATACGATAGCATAAACCTTATTCATAAAGCTTGCATAAGACTTACGTATAGAGCAGTACACATAAGCTTATGTATAGATCATTATGCATAGGCTTTATGCATAAGGCTCTATGCGTTCAGCTTTAGGTGTAGGCTTCTATGCATAGAGCTCAATGTGTAGGCTCTATTTACAGAATCTATGCATATAGATTTTTGCATAAGACCTTTATAAATAGCTATTTATGAATAGAGATAGCCTCTCTCTCCATCCTTGTTCTAATTACCTTCTTAATTTTGTATGGAGAGAAGATAAGCTAATGTATAAGTTATTTTTAAAATCTCCCTCAACGGCTGGGAAAAAGAATCCCGTTTGACGCTTTTTTTTAATATTTTTAAAGTCTCCCTCACGGCTGGGAAAAAGAATCCCGTTTGACGCTTTAAATGTTATTTTTAAAATCTCCCTCACGGCTGGGAAAAAGAAGCCCCGTTTTATGGTTTACATAATGCTTTGTGTAATGCATAATGATTTGTATTTAATGAGCTACATATACATGTTATCCTGCTAGATGGAGCCTCTCAATCTTGAAGAGAGAATAGCGTGTCCATGCATGCGATGTAAGTACCAAATCTTTCGAAAACGAAGGATTTGCAACCAGCATGTTCATGACGCTGGCATATTTCCAATGGACCACTTGCAAAATTTACGGTTTCAATCGTACAACCAAGCAAGTGTGCAACCGTATCTTGATAACATTGCGCCTGTGAATTCTCGTCCCCAACAAAGGATGAGGATATCGAAGGAGGGAGTGACAGATGGAGCTCAATTAACAGCACCCAAGGAGATGGAAGAAGGTCAGAAAATGGAAGAAGGTCCAATGGAAGAAATGTTGGATGCCTTCATCGAGCAACAAGAAGCTCTCTTCGAGGAGCATGAAGATCATTCACCACGACATTCTCAACAAGAAGCTCTCTTCGAGGAGCATGAACATGAAGATCATCCACCACGACATTCTCAACGGTCAAATTATGACCCAGAGGAAGAGGCCATGCGTAAACTTGCACGCCTTCCATTATACAATGGTGCCAACATATCTGTATTGCGTGCATCTCTTACGATGCTAAATTTGCAGTCAATTTTTGGATGGTCTAATACAAGTGTCACTGAACTATTCAAGTAAGGATTTTTTTTGGAGATTACACCTAATGTTGAAATGATAAATTTTCAACTTGTATTTGACTAAATCTTAATAGTAACGATCAGATATTGCCATACTTGCAGGCTTTTGAAAGACCAGATATTACCCCCCGGCAACGAGATGCCTCCATCTCGTGCAGATGCCAAGAAGTTATTGAAATCCATAGGCATGGATTACAATAATATTCATGCTTGTCGCAATGATTGTTGCCTCTTCCGCCATGAATATGAGCATTTGCAAGAATGTTCCCATTGTGGCTCTAACAGATATAGAGAAGATGTTCAGGGGGAAGCTGTCCCGGTAAAGGTTCTTAGGCACTTTTCAATCATCCCAAGAATAAAAAGCATGTTCAGGTGCAAATCTATAGCAAGCTTGATGACATGGCATGCCACAACTCGATCCACAGATGAAGTGATGCATGTGCCTGCTGATTCACCCGCATGGAGACACATTGAAGAGAAATGGCCGGCTTTTAAGGAAGAACCTCGAAACCTCCGTCTTGGCCTAGCAATGGATGGTGTAAGCCCTTTTGGTTTAAGCAGCACTTCATGGAGTACATGGCCTGTTTGCCTTGTGAATTATAATCTTCCGCCATGGTTAGCAATAAAGAAAGGTCATTTGTTGCTCTCATTAATAGTTCCAGGAAAGTACAAGGTGAAGAACATGGATGTATATTTGGCACCACTTATTGATGAGTTACGCACCTTGTGGAACGGAATTGAAGTGAAGGACATGTCAAAGCAGCAGAGTGGCCAAAGACTTGCAACTGTGCAAGGTATTCTCATGTGGACAATGCATGATTGGCCTAGCTATGGAGAATGCTCAGGTTTGTCTATATCGGGTTACAATGCATGTCCTATATGTGGTCCTCGACTTAATTCAAGATACTCAAAAGCATTATGAAAGAATGTCTACCAAGGACATGTTAGGTATCTTCCAAAAAATCATGAATTGCGGGATGGTAATCTAGGAAGACCTCCTCCAAGTGCACTGAAGGCAAGCGATTGGAAGATGAAATGGGAGGAATGTGGCAACTTGGCATGTCCTGGGATGAAGAGGCTCTCTATCTTTCACCAACTCCCCTATTGGGGTGATCTCCTTATAAACCATTTGCTTGACCCGATGCATATTTTCAAGAATGTAGCTGACATTCTGTGGAAGACCATGACAGGAAAAAAGGAGACTAAAGGCCAAAGGGACAACTTGGAAGAGATTGGTTGCATGCAAGAGTTGTGGGCTCACACTAGACCCAATGGAAAGGTGCTACTTCCAAGAGCCCCATGGGTTTTTAGTAAGATGGAGGAACAACAAGTCAAGAGGACAATTTCAGAGTTTCGGACTCCTACAGGTTGTATGCATTGCTTGAAAAGTGCATTTACAAAGGATGATGATCTTAGTGGCCTTAAGAGTCATGATTGGCACAAGTTTCTACAATTTGTGCTACCCATAGCAATAAAAGATTGCCTCACTGAAGATATTAGAGCCACTATCTATAAGATTGGCACATTGGTGCGCTGGATTTCTTCAAAAGAGATAAAGAGAGACACTTTGGAGACAGCGCGTTTAAACTCCATAGAGGCAGTCCGCATGATAGAGAAGTTTTTCCCTACAAGTTTATTAACAATCCAGATGCATCTGCTAGTTCATGTTGTAGATGAGGTTGCAGTTGCTGGAACAGTCCATTCAAGATGGATGTTCTTTTTGGAGAGGTTTATGAAGACATTAAAGGGGTTTGTTCGCCAAATGGCTCGCCCAGAGGGTAGTATGTCAGAAGGGTGGCTGATACAAGAGTCCCTTGTTTACATCACTGAATATTTAAGTTCTTCAGATCCAGAGATACCTCGGCTATGGTCTCAAGAGTCTAACAGGCAAGTCATTGGTGAGGAACCTCAAGGCCAAGGCATTAAGAGAAAGATGGATAACAATTTGAGGGAAAAAATCAACAAATTTTGCATCTTGAACTCTCATGTAATGGAGAAGTGGATTGAGACATATGAAGCTCTCAAGCGACAGCGAGTACAAGATCGTTTAAGTTTCAGAAGGAATCGCACTACAAGAAATCTCCCATATCCAGAAGGTATGCAAGCTCTTCCGGACTTTCCCACAGGTAGATGGCTAGAAGCTACAATTTTAGAAGCCAAACGTGCTGGTTTAACTATAACAGAGGAGGAGGAGGAGCTTACAAAAGGATGCGATTGGCATGTAAGTGTTTAAGTTCTACATGTCTCTCTTTTTTTTTCTCTACATGTCTCAGTGTTTGTTTCTCCATCAACAATCTTTATATGCTATTTGTAGTATCACAAATATGGGGCGTTTTGGTCACATGGACGTCATTTTCGAGTAGAACGAATAGACCAAAGAAGAGCAACCTTTGATTGTGGTGTCACAGCACAGTTTGTTCAAGAAAGTCGTGCAAGTGCAAGTGATGATAACACAATTACTGGAATGTTTGATTACTTTGGAACCATTCAAGATATATTAAAGGTTGGCTTCAGAAGTTTTGAGTTGTTTATCTTTGATGTGAAGTGGTTCAAGGTAATCACGAATGGACCACATGCAACTGTACGTAGAGACAAGAGTGGCCTCATCCAAGTGGACTCCACAAAGGTATGGACCGATCAGCAAGATACTTTTGTGCGCCCAGAGCATTGTGAGCAGGTTGTCTTTAAAGCGGATCCAAAAAGATCCACGCTGGCTATTTGTGGTTCAAGTCGCCCCCCGCAGTAAGCAAATTTTTGAAGAATTTGAGCTACAACAGGGTGATGTGGATGCACAGGGTGGTGGAGAGCAGCAAGAACAAGCCGATATCAACAATGAAGAGGCCAAGCAAATGAAGAGGAGCAACTAGAGCAAGATCCAAATGAAGAGATGCAAACCAATGAAGCTGAAAAACATGTTGAGGAAGAAGACATAGATGATGAGGACATCCTTCATCAAGGGACTTTTAATGATGAGGATGCTGAAATGTACATAGACATAGATCTCTTTGGGGCTACTGATCTTAATGAGCATGATAGAATAGATAATGATTTTTAAAATGATGTATCTTAATGATTATGCAAATAATTATGACATATTTGTAATGATTTTATGACATTGAAGGTGCAAAGTGATATGGTTTACCATTGTCTCATAGGCCGAGTTCGGTCTTTTGGAAGACGTTAATAAAATCTTTCTTTCTTTCTTTCTTTCTCTTCCTTGCCTCTCTCACATCTTGCCTATCTTGCCCTCACCTCTTTCCCATCCCTCCCTCACCTCTCCAGTATAGATCTACCATTTCAAACAAGTAAGGGTTTACAATTTGTTAGGGTTAAGGATTTTGTCAACATTTGCAAGCTTTTACGATTATTTTGAGTTTTGGCTTTGTCCCTCATCCCTCCTTTGCAAGAAGGTACGAGTATACTATGTGTTAAGGTTAGGTTTTTTTTAGTTTTACATTTTTTAAAAGTTTTTAAAAGTTGCATAATGTAAAGTTTTCTTTATTATTTTGGTTTTTTTTTTTGTTTCTAGGTTGTCTTTGTTGAGGGTTAAAAGCAAGCAAGCTCTATATGGGTAAGACTTAAACACACCATATTTTAATATGACACACCCTCAGGTGCTTTGGGAGAGTTTACTTTATTTATTATTTGCATTACTGGTTTTATACTTTGCATACTCTCTTTCAGTATACATAGACTATAGAGAATGGTTTATTTATGCACTTGCGTACTCTATGCATGTACAACAAGAGTATGCATAGAGTATGTGCATCCTCTATACTCTCTTTATACATGCATATAGTATAGAGTATGCATGCCACTTTGGATTAGGCTTTAGATCAAGCTTTATCATGCATAATGAGAGCATTTATAATGATATACATGAATAGAGCTTGCATACTCTATGAATGCGTAGAATATAAAACTTGCATACTCTCTCTCTCTTCCTTGCCTCTCTCACCTCTTTCCCATCCTACCCTCACCTCTCCACTGTGCCAAACTGCCATTTCAAGAAGATAAGGGTCTACTATATGTTAGGGTTAAGGACTTTGTTAAGATTTTCAAGTTTTTTGGATTATTTTGAGTTTTGGATTTTTTTTAAATTAAAATTTTGAGGCTTATCTTCCCCCTCTACTGCCTCATTCTCTCCCTTGTAAGAAGCTAAGAGTATCCTTTGTGTTAAGGTTAGTATTTTTAAAAGTTCTACAAATTTTTTTTAGATTTTAAAAGTTTTGCATAAGATAAAGATTTCTTATTTATTTTTCTTTGTTTCGTTGTTTCTACATCATCTTTGTTGAAGCCTAGAAGCAAGCAAGCCCTCCACAAGCAAGCAAGCTCTCTACTAGTAAGCCATAAGTACATTATATTTTCATATGATGCACCCTCGGGTTTGCTGTGGAAGCATTTACTTCAAATTTGTTTTGAACTATTAGTTTTATACTCTATCCATGCTCCCTTTATGTATGCTCTCTTTGAGTATGCATAGACTATAGAGCTTGTTTTATACATGCATAGAGACTGCATACTTTATGCATGCATACTCTTTGAGTATGCAGAGAGCATAGAGCATGTTTTATGTGTGCATAGAGCTTGTATACTCTATGCATGCATAGAGTATGCAAGATCTATACTCTCTTTATGTATGCATAGAGTAAAGAGCTTTCATACTCTATGCATGAATACTATCTATGCATAAATCATGCATACTCTTTATGCATGCATTGAGCGCTTCTCATGGTCCTAGGCTAAGCTCTTTTGTTATTTATGCTTTTCTTATTTACATGCTCTCTTTATATATAAGCCTAAAATATGCATAGAGAGAATGCATAGCTTAGGCTTATCCATAAAGGGATTATGTAAATAATAAAAGCATAAGTACCAAAAAAATATTACCTCGGGGATTGGAGAAGAGATCTATGCATGCATAAAGAGTATGCCAGCTCTATACTCTCTTTATGCATACATAGAATATTATAGAATATCCATAGAGATTGCATACTTTATGCATGCATGTACTCTTTATGCATAGAGCAGGTGTACTCTTTATGCATAGAGCAGGTATACTCTTTATGCATACATAGAGCTCTTCTCATGGTCCTGGGATAATCTCTTTTGCTAGTATGATTTTCTTGTTTGCATGCTCTCTTTATGTATAAGCCTAAACTATGAATTGAGCATTGTATATGCATAGTTTAGGCTTATACATAAAGTGAGCATGCAAACAAGAAAAGCATAAATAGCAATAGAGCTTACCTTGGGCATGCATAAAGATTATAAATGCTCCATGCATTCATAGAGTATGCAAGCTCTAAGCTCTATGCATGCTCTCTAGATTAGGCTTTATGCATAATGACTATTATACTTAATGAGAGCATGAATAATGTTGTGCATGCATAGAGCTTGCATACTTTATGCATGCATAGAGCATAGAGCTTGCATACTTTATGCATAGAGGATAGAGCTTGTATACTCTATGCATGCATAGTCTTTATGCATGCATCTCTTCTCAACCACTGCTGAGGTAAGCCCTTTTACTATCTATGCTTTTCTTATTTACATTCTTAGAGAGAGCACGCTCTATCCATAGTTTAGGCTTATTTATAAAGGCAGATCTATGATGCATAGTCTTATGCATGCATAGGAGTTTTAAGTATTTATATTTATGCATGGGTAGATGGCAAAATAACTTGTAGTACAATGTTATATGTGAAGGAGGGGAGTAGATATCCCAACAGTCTTCGTAAGTAAATTACCTCAAATTGTATCTTATCTTCTAAGAAATAAATATTATCTTATCACAATATAAAACCAATGTTTGTATAACTATAGCTTGAGGTAGTGGACCGCCCCCCTATGTAGGATAACTTTCCATTACAATGAGATTTAGAAGCTCTCTTTGAAAGGATGTAAGAGGGAGGATGGATTATTATTTCTCTAGGTCATGCTTGGCAAGTATGACAAGTAAGTACATTCCTAGACCCGTAACCTCTCTATTTTTTCTAAGCTTCATTTCACTTGTGTTAGTTTTATAGTGTTTTAAGATCATGTTACTAAAAATAGTTCCCATGTGCAACCAAAAAGCAATAGAAATGTGAAAGTAGAGGTTGAAGCTGCAAGGGGAGACAACAACCAGAATGTGTCAGAGTACTTAGCAAAGATGATGATGAAGATATCGATGCGATAACAACTCCTTGTTTTTATTTTGTTATCCTTTTATTTTTGCTATGATAAGGGTTTACTCTTTTTTTCTTATGATAAGAAATTACTTCTTGTTGCCATGATTTGAGATGTACTTCTTCAACAATTAAGTAATGAAAACTATATTTGGCTTCAATCTTGTGCAAGATTTGTTTTCTTTCATCTCCCAATGTTTAAAAGAGCTATGCTTTAGAGCTCTATGTTTTTATAATGTCACATCGTAAATTGTAATTTTCATGCATGTGCTAGTTTTTCTTTTAATCGGGGGAAAGAGAAAGGGAGAGAGAGAGAAGTAGATTTGTTTCTCTCACAGTATGCTCTTCATCAATTTTTTTCAAATTTGTTTTTGCAGGGCTATGCACGAGGCTATCCTTGAGGCTATGTGTAAAGTTATACGTGAGGATAATTTATCTATATCAAAAGTATTTGGCTAGGTACTGTGGTAAAAAAGGGACATGTTAAAGAAAATTTCCTCAATATGTCACATTCTTCCCACAAACAATTTCTCATAGTGTCAGTATAAGCCTCATTATAATCATTGGATAGAATGGTACATAATGGGACTACCAACCCTATTTTTTCTCGTTACGTCCATCATACCTTTATAGGTACTTAGATTATCATGGTATAAACAACCCAACATGTCAACACAATTATTTAAAAGTGAAGTTAATCACAATGTGGGACATATTAACAATTCAAGGCCTAATTATATTTAGAGTGTTTTATACAAGGCAACCATACGCAAAAAATATAGCCAATATAACAAAATGGATATGGATAAAATTTTTCTTGAGGCTAGACATTTCCATTAGTTTCCTATTGTGTAAATGGCCATGGTTCATTGTAACATAACCTTAAAACACAAGACAACTAACACAAGTTAAACACAATTTAGAAAATGAAAGAGCTTACAAGTTTAGGACTTACTTGCCATGCTTGTTGCCAAGAAGGACCTCCATAAATAATAATACGTCCTTCATTTACCCTTTGAAAGAGAGCTTCCAAATGTTGTTATAATGTAAACTTATATTCATGGGTGGTCCACAGTTTCAAGTCACATGCATAAATTCAAATTAACATTAACTTTTAGTTCTTATAAGATTATCTAATAAAATTTGAGGTAATGTACTTTTATAAAAACTACTAATGATACCTACTCCTTCGTTTTTCATGTGCAACATCAATCAATATAGTCTACGTCCTATATACAAACATAAGGGCCATGTGGAGAGAAGAACTTCTTGACCCGTGTTTACCATTTATCCAATTACGTGCTATTGGAAACATAGATCCTCCCACTTCCCAGGAGGTCACCCATCCCAGTTGTGTTCTTGCGCAAGCATGCTTAACTGAGGTGTTCCACAAGTTGGTCTAGCCATCCAAACCCCAACACCTTAAGGTATTAGGTGACCTCCGGTAATCCAATTTGTAGAAACCTCAACTTGCTAAGATTCAAACCTAGTCTCGCCACGTGAGTTGGTTCTCTCTACAAGTTGGTCTAGCCATCCAAACCCCAACACCTTAAGGTATTAGGTGACCTCCGGTAATCCAATTTGTAGAAACCTCAACTTGCTAAGATTCAAACCTAGTCTCGCCACGTGAGTTGGTTCTCTCTAGAAGTGTGGATTGCATCTCCAACACCCCCCCTCAAGCCACACTTTGGTTGAGGTCTTAGCTTCCAACATCACAACCTCGGCTCTGATACCATGTTGGAAACATAGATCCTCCCGATTCCTAGGAGGTCACCCATCCTAGTTGTGTTCTTGTGCAAGCATTCTGGTCTAGCCATCCAGACCCCAACACCTTAAGGTGTTAGGTGATCTCCAGTAATCCAATTTGTAGAAACCTCAACTTGCTAAGACTCAAACCCAGACTCGCCACGTGAGCTGGTTCTCTCTAGAAGTGTGGATTACATCTCCAACATTGGTATCAGAGCTTATGGTAGTGCTACGTGTGAACATGGCTTAACCAAGGGCACTTTTTCCCATGTGGTTTTTCCCCTTGGATATCAAGTGTGAAAGGACACTCTACATATAATATTTTGTACTTCTATATTATATGGATGTGACACACATGCAAGGGTTAACTTGCATTTTGTGGCTACCACACTTTTGGCTCTCTCTCTCTCTCTCTCTCTCTCTCTCTCTCTCATTTCTGTGTGAGCTTCTCCATCCTCTAACCCTAATGTGCAAGTTTGTGTGTTTGACTGTGTGAGTCCAACACGAATAATTGGTATCAGAGCTCTGGAGGTTCAGTCCAAGCCCCTCTGGAAGTTGAGTCTTGGCCCTGCAGTTGCCTGTGAATTTTCATCGATTAGATCTGTTCCTTGTCAATTTCCATCGGTCGGATCTGTCGCCTGCGGATTTTCATCGAAGACATAGGTTCCATCCGTCGGCTAGCTTCCGGCGCCCAGCTCCATTTGCCGCCTCCGGATTCTTGGTGTAGCTATTGCTGCGAGCGCGGCCACCTTCTCACCCGTCAGCTGCCCTGCCACCCTCCGCCCGCCACATCGAGTTTCCATCAGGAATCCATTTCGTCCTGCCGCTAGCCTACGCAACACCTGCGTCGACCAGTTCCTAGGAGGCTTGTAACTCTGTCCCGTCATCACATGCTCTATGCTGCAGCTTCGGCGACTGCCATGCGGCTCCGTCCGTCATACCGTCAGTAGTGCACGGTCTAACAACTGGCGGCTTTCGCGGTTGGCTATTAGTAATCAAATGCCGACCTCTGCGCTGTCTTTGTTGGTACCCAGTTTGATAGCTTCGTTGACCTGCACCAGCCTGTCCTGCCATCTTTACCTACGCTGGCCAGCTCGTGTGTGCCCTTTGTATGCCTATACTTGCTCTTCTCCACGTCTATGTATTGCCCGATTGACGCCTGCAATACTCGCCTGTGCCTTCTGTAATGTCCTCGTTCGTACCATCTGTACTGTCCTCGCCTGCAGGTACTCTTAATTCAGATTTTTATAACCATTAAAAGAGTAAAGGGCTTTGCAGGCATTCTACTGTGGGTTCAACAACTTTTGGGGGTTTGCCAAAATTCCACTCTACATAGAAACTTGCAGGAGGCAGAATTGCATGAGGAGTACTTGCTGTAGAATTTGCAGACATTTTGGTACAGGGTTCGGATAATTTGTGAGATTTCTCAATTTGATGACAAATTGGAGAAATTGAACGTGTTGCTTTGCTTAGACTTTGCGGGTTTTTCAAATTGATGTCAAAATCAGCAAATTGAGCCTCTTTTGACTATAGAAATTTGGGGCTTTTGTGAAAATTGGGTAATTAACTACACATTGAAGCAATTGTTTAGTGCAAAAAAATTGGGGCTTTTCAGATTGGATCATGTAATTGGACATTACAGCTGTGATTTGTCGCATATGTATACACATTGTGTGTAATTGGACAATTTGGTGCACGTTTACACTTGCTTCAGTTTGCAGACAAACATTTGCACAGGACATTTGGTTGCCTAGCAGTGCACATTGGTGCTTGGTTTGCTTGTAGGTATATTTTGTTGACATGGATCGAAATGCTACAAGTTGGATGGATCTATCTACTCCCTCTGGAGTTTCATGATCCGTAATTTGTTGGTAGCCAAAGGGCTTTGGGGCATCGTGTGTGGTGATGACACACGCCCACTTACCATACATCCAGCCACGCCTCAAAGGGGAGGTGCTCATCAAAGAGCTCCTGAGGTAGAACCTGCTCCCACACAAGAGCAGAAGTGATGGGACGACTCAAGGGATGCACATGCCATGTCATTGATAGCCCTTTCAGTGAAAAGGACTATTATTCCACACATTCGTTCTTGCAAGACATCGAAGCTTGCATGGGAGACAGATTGGAAGCAATGTATCAGGTACGCAATGAGGCAAGAGTTGCCTACTTGAAGAGGCAATTGGATCTTCTTTCTATGGATAAGGGTGATTCCATGGCATATCATCTCACGAAAGTGAAAGATTTGCAAGAACAATTGCTCAACATTGATGAGGTTATCCCAGACAGACACCTGGTCACCAACACTCTTCATTCTTTACCACCTTCCTACTTGGGCTTTCACACCTCTCTCAGTCTCTCTATGCGAGGAGGTGGTGATCCCATCACTTTTGAAGAGCTAGTGGGTTTACTCTTGTAGGAAGAGCAAACAAGAGCAAACTTATCGAGCAACCGTGGTGGAGACAAGGCATTTACAGCCAAGGATAAGGGTAAAGCAAAGAGCTTTAAGCATGGGGGACAACAGTCTAGCAAGGCTGGTCATTCATGGACAGCCCTCTTCTGGTGGTGAAAAGTCTGACAAAGGGGATGCAAACAAGCCCAAAAAGAAGGTGAAATGTTACTACTCCCATAAGCCTGGACACTACATCAGTGAATGTAGGAAGCAGATTACAAAAGAGAAAAGGAAAGAAGCAGGCAATGTAGTTGTAGACTCTTCTGATGACAAAGCACAGCAATCAGCTAATGTAATTCAAGAAGAGTACACCTTTTTGGTCACATGCACTAGTGGCACACCAAGTGCTTTAGACAATGATATGTCTTGCATTGCATCTGACAGCAGACCAGGATGTATCATGGTATTTTGATAGTGGTGCTTTGAGCCACATCACTTCAAGCAAAGATGTATTTTAGCACTTGGTTTATGCTTCAAATGGCCGCACTGTATCATGTGCAGATCATACCACATGCCCAGTAAAGGGAATTGGCAATGTCATACTTATTGCAGCCAATGGTGCCAATATATGTATGAAAAATGTCTTGTATGTTGTTCCAGGGATAAATAAAAATCTGCTCTCTATCTCAGCCATAAATGACCAAGGTTTAAAGGTTGAATTTGAAGAAAAATCTGCTTTCCATCTCAACCATAAACGACCAAGGTTTAAAGGCTGAATTTGAAGATGGGAAGTGTTTAGTAAAAAACCCATCAAAGGGTTATGAAATAGTCACTTCTGGAACACGATACCAAGGCTTGTATAAATTGGATAGCTATGACAAGCGTACTTATGATGCAAATACAGTGGCTGCCCACACTCCTGCTATGCATGATGCAGAGCTATGGCATGCTCGTTTTGGACATGTAAATTTTTGAAGTTTGATACTTTTGCAGAAGCATCATATGGTTGATAATATGCCACCACTTGAGTCTCCACCAAGACATGTATGTGAGGGGTGTATTTTGGGAAAGATGCAACGAAAACCATTCCCCAAAGATGGAGCTGTTAGAGCTGAAAGTAAATTATAGCTCATACATAGTGACGTATGTGGTCCAATGCGGACACCATCCATAGGGGGGCATCTTTACTTCGTCACATTCATTGATGACTACTCCAGGTTTACTTGGGTTTACCCTTTAAAAGTGAAAGCAGATGTGTTTACATGCTTTCATCACTTTATATCTTTTGGGGTGTCTTTGTTGAGAAAATTCATGCACAGCCCAGGCACAAAGCATTGGAAAGCAGTCAAACACATTTTTCGTTATCTTTAGGGTATCCTGGATCTTGGTTTGTTCTATCCGAGGGGGGGCAGCTTGCAGCTTTATGCATGCAGTGATTGAGATTGGGCTGGTGATTATGATACCAGGCAATCCACCAGTGGAAATTGCTTTTTTCTTGGTGGTTTATGCATATCTTGGTTGAGTAAAAGCAACCCACTGTTGCCACATCTACTTGTGAGGCTGAGTACAGGAGGGCAGTCTTCACAGAAGCTACAGTAGATTGTGTATGGTTGAGGAGATTATTGGCTGATCTTCTTGAGTACTTGTGAGACTGAGTACAGGGCAGTCTTCACAAAAGCTACATTAGATTGTGTATGGTTGAGGAGATTACTGGTGGCTGATCTTCTTGAGTCTCAGCAGACACCCACCACCATTCTCACTCATACCCAGAGTGCTATGGCCATGGCATGAAATCCAGTATTTCATGCACGTACCAACAAGCACATTGAGATTCATTATCACTATGTCAAAGAGAGGTTAGATGCAGGGGAGATCAATTTATCTTACTGCCCTACACAGGATAATGTTGCGGATCTATTCACAAAGGCTTTACCTCGAGAAAATTTTGAAGCGTTCCACAAAGCTTTGGGCTTACTCTCATATAGAGAGTGATTTGCTACCTTGTATAGGTTCACACTTCCACTATAGGGGGGATTTGTAGGCATATGCTCACTTATGGTAGTGCTATGTGTGAACAAGGCTTAACCAAGCGTACTTTTTTCCATGTGGTTTTCCCCTTGGATATCAAGTGTGAAAGGACACTCTACATATAATATTTTATACTTCTATATTATATGGGATGTGACACACATGCAAGGGTTGACTTGCATTTGGTGTCTGTGTGAGCTTCTCCATCCTGCTCCTAACCCTAATGTGCAGGTTTGTGTGTGTGAGTGTGTGAGTCCAACACCAACACCTGTCACCGATATGCTTGTGGGAAACTAAGGAAGAAAGGAGATGAAGTGCAACCAAGAAAGAACAAGCAAGGACAAGATTTCTAGCCTAGATGACGCGAGTCACTAATAATATAGTGCCTAGCCATTCACACTGCCTAATCAATATGTCCATGCCCCAAATCTATGCTCAAGAGACCCAAGGTCCTTGTGCTTAGAACCAAACCCATGCATATGCATGTGCGTATATAATTGCTTAATTACAAACCATCCCCTCTCCTACAATGATTTTGTCCTTGAAATCAAAGGGTGGACACGTACAAAAGACATACAAAGGCTATATACAAAAGCCAAAATGGACATCCAAAACTGAATGCGAATGTCATGAAAGACCAATACATGAGTCGTATGATCCTTGGGGTCAAATGGAAAGGATAAGGGAATCTTGTTTGACGATGAAGCTAATGATGCAACCACCTCGATCAAATGGAATTTCAAGCCATGTGAAAACTAAGACAATGACTCTCCATCCGCCTGGGTCAAATGGAAAGTGTAGAGAACCAATGTCGATGATGAAGCTAGTAGCTATGCCCACACTTGGATCAAAAGGAAATACAAAGCATGCAGACTCCAAGCCAATGGCTCCATGGCAATCTCCATGAAATAAACAAGATAAGGAACCACCATTAAGATGACGATGCTAGCCGTGTATCCTCCAGGATATCAAATGGATGTGCATGGTACACATCTCAAACCTTCGAAGCTGATGTAGAAGTACCTCCCGGGTCAAAAGGAAAGCTTAAATGCAAGGAAACGTTATCAATATTCCCATCCTCATAATAGTAAGAGTGTGAATTTGGTGCTGAAGAGATCCACCAAATGAGTTTCAAACTCTTGGCTAGAAAGTCTAACAGCCCTAGCACACCATCATGTAGATCAAGACTTGAAAAGATGTAGGGGGGAAGAGAGCTTGAGCTCTTGCAAGCACACACACCTCACAAAACCCTAATAGAGAACACACAAGGTGAGAGGCTGGAAATGTTCTTCTTCTACACTCAACACTCAACACTCCATATACAAGATAAGAGTACACATAATATGAAAGGTACTCAACCAATACATATGAGGATTCTCTATAGTGTAAACCCAACTAAATGAGCTGGCGCTATAACTATGCCAGTCTCTAGAATGGCTGTCACACAGCCTGTCATCCCACTGGCCACATATCACCCAAGATCTCACCAACCATGCGAGTGGTGTAAGTGTGGGGCCTATCCCCCAGGCGGGTCATCAGTGTCCACCGCCTCACTCGATGAGTTCGATATCTC
Source organism: Cibotium barometz (assembly GCF_041138505.1). Lineage (NCBI taxonomy): Eukaryota > Viridiplantae > Streptophyta > Polypodiopsida > Cyatheales > Cibotiaceae > Cibotium > Cibotium barometz. The sequence goes on along the minus strand of NC_141053.1, from coordinate 22,554,822 downwards.
AACACTCCCCCTCGAGCTCAACTCCATCTCATGTACACCAAGTGAAGCCTTGAATCTGCAGAGCTTCTCTGTACCCAATGCTTTGGTGAAGATGTCAGCTACCTGATCCTCTGTGCTAACATAAACAAGGTCAAACTGCCAAGACCTTCTCTCTGACGAAATGGTAGTGGACCTCTATATGCTTCATGCGAGCATGAAAAATTGGGTTCCTGGCCAACTCTATACTGCTAATGTTGTCACAAAAAATGACAACTTGTCTATCCACTGATAGACCCAAATCTGCAAGTAGCTTTCTCAACCAAGCTACCTCACATGTTGCCATAGCAGCTCCTCTGTACTCGGCCTCTGTATTGGATAGAGCAACCGTAGGCTGCTTCTTGCTGCTCCAAGTCACAGCAGCACTCTCCAAAGAAAACATGAATCCAGTAGTAGATCTTTTATCTGAGATACTACCAGCCCAATCAGCATCTGTGTACATGTACACATATCTCTGTCCGAGTCTCATAGAATAGTCCACAATGCAAAGTAGACCTCACATACCTCAGTATGCATCTCAATGCATCCAAATGCGGTTTTCGTGGAACCTGCATAAACTGACTCACCAACCCAATAACATAGCTCAAATCTAGCCTGGTGATCGTCATGTATATCAAGCTTCCTACTATGCGCCTATACATAGTAGGATCCTCCAAAATCTCCCCTAAATCTGCACTCAACTTACCATTCTGATCCAATGGCACTGAGATAGGCTTACAGCTTGTCATACCATACTTGGACAACATGTCGAAGCCATACTGTCTCTGCAGTTATCCAATACCATGTGGTGACCTAATCACCTCAATGCCCAAGAAATATCTGAGCTCCCCTAGATCCTTCATCTCAAACTTCTGTCCAAGCAAGATCTTTACATCAAAGATCTCTGCATCATGGTCCCCCGTAATGATCAAGTCATCTACATAGATGACAACAAGCATAACCCCTCTACTATCACCATGTCTCACATACAGCGAGAAATCTGCATTGGCTACATGAAAGCCAATAGTGACAAGATATTCAGAAATCTTGTTAGACCATGCTCTTGGTGCTTGCTTTAAGCCATACAAGGCTTTCTTCAACCTGCAAACATGCTCGGGGTGACTCACATCCTCATAACCAGGTGGTTGCTTTAAGCCATACAAGGCTTTCTTCAACCTGCAAACATGCTCGGGGTGACTCACATCCTCATAACCAGGTGGCTGCAACACATACACCTCCTCTTGCAAATCCCCATGCAAGAATGCATTTTTTACATCCATTGCTTTGACGCAGCCACTGCTATCACAACTCTCACTGTTGCCATCTTGGCAACTGGGCTAAAAGTTTCCTCATAATCAATGCCATATGTCTGCGCATATCCTTTGGCTACCAATTTAGCCTTGTACCTGTTTATGCTTCCATCACTGTTATGTTTTACTTTGTACACCCACTTGCATCCAATGGCTTTCTTGCCTTCAAGCAATTGCACTAAGTCCCAAGTTTCACTTCCATATAGTGCATTCATCTCCTCATCCATAGCTTTCTCCCAACACACATTTCCAATAGCCTCATCAATGCATGTGGGCTCTACAACTTGCACAACCTTTGCCATATATGCATAGTGATGTGCCACATAACCATCATAGGTAAATCTCTGCACAGGATTTTTCACTCTCCCAGATCTTCGCAGCTTTTCATTCATGGCTTCCATAGCCTTCTTTACACTAGGTGTTCTCATAGTTGGGATCCCAAGCTCCTCATCAAGGCTCATATTCGAGCCACTAGACTCTCCTTCAACATGAGAATGCCCTGCATAAATGTCAGGCATACCAAGGGGCTCAACCACTTTCTCTTTTCCTTTACATGATGTACTAATCACATTTGCAGGACTGGTATTATGATGCAGCCTGCCACTCCATGGTGTATCAACAGACCCACTAGATGAGGACTCTCCTGGTCCACTCAAAGACTGATTGCTGACTTGCATTCTGTGCAACCACACTTCCACTCACATCAGCCCCAACAACTTCTTTTTCAGCAGCATACCAGCTGCTCATCTCATCAAAGACAACATCCCTACTTACCCTCAACTCACGTGTAGCAGGGTTATAACACCTGTAACCCTTTTGCTCAAGGGAATATCCAATAAACACACATTTTTCAGCTTTCGGATCCATCTTAGTTCTCAGCTCATCTGGCACATGCACATATGCAATGTATCCAAAAACTTTCAGATGAGACAAATCAGGTTTTCTGCCAGTAAACCTCTCCTCTGGAGTTACATCATGTATGGCTGCAATTGGAGTCCTATTCATGATGTATACTGCTATAGAAATAGCCTCAGCCCAATAGCTATGCGGTATATTCTTCTCTTCCATCAATGCTTGCGCAATCTCAGTAATGTGCCTGTTTTTCCGCTCAGCAACTCCATTTTGCTGCGGAGTGTATCTGCATGTAAACTGTCTCCGAATACCATTCTTCTTCAAAAATTCAGAGAACTCATTGGAGAAGTACTCTCCCCCTCCATTTGACCTTAGGCACTTTATATATTTCCCTGTTTGCTTTTCAACCAAAACTCTGAAATTCTGAAAGTGAGTGAACACCTCACTCTTCTCCTTCATGAAATATACCCACACTTTCCTTGTGTGGTCACATCAATAAATGTCACATAATATCTGCAGCCTCCCATAGACATGGTTTTCGTAGAACCCCATACATCTGAATGCACAACATCTAGTGCATTTCTGCTCACATATCTATTACGTGGAAATACATGCTTTGTTTGCTTTCCAAATTGGCATGCTTCACATATTCTCTGCATACCTTCCACTTTAAACTTTGGCAGCCCTGTCACAATTCCTTTAGTCTGCATAGACTTCATTCGTTGCACATTCACATGTCCAATTCTTTTATGCCAAATATCTGCGTCTACAATAATTCTTGAGCCATTTGCAAACATCGCAGCACTCATTTCAGGCATGTCTACATTCAATGTAAACATTCTGTCCACTTTGTTGCCTTTTGCAACCAACCTGCACTTGTCTTTATAGTCTTCAACATAACAACCATCAGGGTTAAACCGAACCAGCAAACCCTGCTCAATCATCTGGCCAACTGAAACCAGATTCTTTGTTATGTTTGAAACGTGAAGTACATCTGCAAGGTACTTCACTTTGCCATCCTGCATAGACAATGGCACATCTCCAACATGGGCAATTGGATGAGCAGTGTCATCCCCTGTTTCCACAAAACCTGGTCTTTCCGGGTTTTTCATCTCCTTCAACCACTCCCCATGACTTGTCATGTGGTTCGAAGCACCTGAATCCACATACCATACATCATCTTTTTGTGCTGCATCAACATTTTCAGACATGGCATTCACGACATGCTGCATAACAAACAACCTTTCATTATCCTCATTATTTCTGCTTGAGGATGCATAGTTGTTTTGTTGCACTTTTCCATTTTGCATGTCAGCCTGCTTCTTATAACATTCTGCCTGCACATGTCCAGGCTTACCACAATAATAGCATTCACGTGCATCATTATACTACCTTTGCCAATTTCCACGGCCTCTTTGACTCCCCCTGCCTCTGAATTTGCCTCTTCCACTTGCGTGTTGTTGTTGTTGTTGTTGTATATTCTGGGACTATTGTTGTTGCTGCTGCTGGCCATAATTTTGATTACCTATTCGTCCACGACCTCCTCTACCTCGTCCTCTTCCTGAACTTGTGTAGGGGCCTGTTGCTCTGAACTGTTTTTGTTTTGTGAAGACTGTTGGTCTTCACCCAAGCTCTTCTCTTCTATAGTCAGCATAGACACCAAATCTGTAAAGTTGGGAATGTTTTTCCGAGTCTGAATAGACGTCTTGAATGCCTTGTATTGTGGCCCGAGACCACGTAGACAAACCTCCACCTTATCATCATCATCTACTGACACACCAATAGATGCAAGGGATTCCACAATACCCTTTATCTTCAACGGATAGTCATTCACAGACATGCTCTTTTTCTCCACAGTATGAAGTTCATTCTTCAACTGTATCTTATGTGCCTTGGTATTTGTTTCATAAAGCTTCACCAAGGTGTCCCATGCCTCCTTGGGGGACTTGGCATCCTGAATGTGCCCAATCATGGTGTCCTGTGTATACTAATGGAGAGCCAATACATAACTTTCCTGGCTCCTTGGTTCTAGTCTTTAAACTCTTTCACATCTGCAGAGCAGTCAGATTTATGTCCAGTATCTCTGGTGCCTCTTCATGCTCACCTTCTATGTAGTCCCAATAGCCCTTTCCCATCAGGAAATTCGTCAACCTGAACCTCCAAGCATGGAAGTTATTCTTATCAAGCTTCTCAGCCACAATTTGGGTTATCCCATCATTTGACATCTTGGTAAACACACAATTTTACCAGAAATAGCACTCTGGTTTGTCCTGCACAAACTGCTGTATTTTCTGCAGCAACGGTACTGTAGTACTCTTAAATGTCACAACCAGTGACTTTAATGTGCATACATACACCCAATGGAAACTGTTGATCTCTTTGCAGCACCCACAGTGTTTGCATAGTCAATCTGTCTTCCTGCAGTTCTTAAAACAAAGTTCTGCAGAGAATCGAATGACTTACCCGCAGTGCTCGAAATCACCTACTTTCTGAAAAACGGAGAACCAGACGCGCCCGAAACGCGTTTTCGGCCCAGAAAATTTTATCCAAAAGGACACTATAGTTGCCCAATAGCTTTACTCCCGCAAAGAAAGCTCCTCAATCAGAGATCGTTTGCCGGTGCCTCCCGTAGAGCTCCCGACAAGGGTGTAGTCACCAACACAAATAGGGAAGAGTAGTTGGAGCTCTTACCCTCGTACTGCTTCCTGTGGCTCTCTTGCTTGCAGCTCAGCCCTTAGCACGAACCAAGCTCTGATACCATGAAAAGATGCAGAGGGGAAGAGAGATTGAGCTCTTGCAAGCACACACACACTCACAAAACCCTAATAGAGAACACACAAGGTGAGAGGCTGGAAATGTTCTTCTTCTACACTCAACACTCAACATTCCATATACAAGATAAGAGTACACATAATATGAAAGGTACTCAACCAATACATACGAGGGTTCTCTATAGTGTGAACCCAACTAAATGAGCTGGCACTATAACTATGCCAGTCTCTAGAATGGCTGTCACACAGCCTGTCATCCCACTGGCCGCGCCTCACTAGATGAGCTCGATATCTCAACAAGACTATGATGTGTTTCAAGTGCATCCAAATGTTGAATTGCAGAATCATCCACCATACATTTCAAGTGGCATGGAATGCACACAAAGAGAAATGTTCTGGCCCTTAAGAATATAGCATAATGTTGACATCCATGGAGGCCAAGTGCACACAAATTGAGGTTCACATCATGCAAGATCAAATGTGAACCAATACCCTCATCCCATGTAGTGTCTCAAGCAATCATCAAGCAATCATCAAATGCATGACCCACTGAATCTATGTGTGTATAAACATGATCCCAACCATGCAACGAGCATGCAACATACCCTCTACTAGGTCAATCTCTCTAATAACTATATCTAGGGAAAAACTTGAGTCAAATGAGAAACTCTAGAGATCCATATGCATCAACCTGCCTCTCCTATGAGGCCTAACCTCAACACTACTCTTATACACAATGCTTGACTGCTCTAATATATGTACTACATCCATGCAAATGATGTTGCCAAGTAGGCTATTAGAACAAGGAGTAGTGGTAGTGGATCTAATTCTAAATATCCGACATGTGAAAGTTGTAGAATAATAGCTTGTCTTATCTAGCATAAGGAACTTAGACCTATGCCCATAAGTATCCCAAGAACCTGCATGTAAAGTATCACTAAACTTGTGTGCTATAATGGATATATCATTAATCAAATGCACACTATTTTTTAAAAGCTCTATGAAAATGAATTAATGTATCCACATGATTCATAAGAAGGAAGATATGCATAGAAGTGTCTTTGCTCGTTGTACGCACTGCCATCTCTACCCTCCAGATCATGCCCATATGATCCAACTCACACATCATCATCATGTACATATATGGCAAGAGTATCATGTGTATGTATATCACTTTGATCATGTGCATATGTATCATAATAGGTATGTGACTGTGATACATCATCATCATCATCTGAATTTGTGTCGTTGTAGTCTACGTCCTCAAGGACATAATCATAATGACTCAAGAGTGTAGGAAACTCATGTAAGACACCCAAGGAAGTGGAGGTAGTCAACAAGTAATGAAATAATTAAATCCTTGTGTGCGGACCACCTGAACCATATGGCACATACATCCACCTCATCAAACAAATGTGTCGAGTGATTAGGCATCAATCCCTCGAGCTCAAAAAGCCACCCGTGGCATGAGCACGATGCCTCATAATCAATGAATGAGAGTCTAAAGGCTTAAACCTCGAAGAGCCAAAAGTGTGTGTGAATGCGGCAAAATAAATATGATCCGTGACGTGAAATGGTATAGATCGCGATAACGAGCATAAAGACATGAAGATAATGCATGAGCAGCACTCCTAAGATCAGGATTTGAGATGGTAACATAGTGATATCAATGATGATGGGGTGTAGAGTGTCAATCAAATGAGGGGTAAAAATAGTAAGAAGAACCCATAACTCTGCATGAACACTCTCCACAAGGTGCCCCTAAATGTGTGAACACTCCACAAAGCACAAAAATTGTGGAAACACGCTCACAAAGCACTAAGAATGTGAACAATCCCAAATGAAGCGCCAATGCACATGAACAACACCAACAAAAGCTCAACACAAGCCCCTTAATCACACAAAATGTAATCACGCGTGAACATACTCATAATCACACTCAAGCGTATGAACCTCCCCAAGATGTATATAGGAGTGTGAAACACGATGTGTGAAGAAGCCCAACAATCACGCACATCATCTCGTACGTATGCACAAGTTGTCTGAAAACAACTTTTTTACAATACTAGTGTACGAGAGGTGTGTATGAGGGAAAAAACGGGATGGGTTAGTGGTGAATATAAAGGGCTTGGGCAAATGATTGTAGAGTGTGGAATACAAGAAGGCTTGAGTGGACAAGTGGGGCACCAACTTTGGAAAGGGTGTGAATGGTCCAAAATGTGAATCTAGAACCAAGTATAAAAGAGAAGGTGTGAAACCCTTGAAAAAAAATTAAAGGTCAAAAGTTTAACCTCCTCTCTTTTTCTCTCATGCTGGTGGCCAAGACAACTCTTGGCTATGTTTTTTTTCTCTCTTCTCCTCTTGCACTGCTAGCCTCCCTCTCTCTCTTTCATGACCCTACGCTGGCTGATCCTTGAGGGCAATGAAACTTTGTTTCCTCTTAAAAAAAAAAAACCAAGTGATGAGCCTTGACAACGTGATGAAGCTCTCTCTGTTTTCCAATTTGGAAGCTTTTAGCTGGTTTGTTTCTTTAAAAGTCTGCACTACAATCTTCTTGTTAATGATTCAAGAGCTTGTAAAGCTCTGTGATGGCTTGTGAGGCTAGGCAATGTGTAAAGCTCTGTGATGGCTTGTGGTGCTTCGTGGCTAAGGCATATCAACGTCAGTTGGGATTCTTTTTCCTATTGTCGTTTCGGCAGTTGGTGGAGCTTCTCCTTCATGCTGAACTGAGCTTCTTGAGAAGCTCACTATGATGCACAAACTTCCTTCGTGCTGACTGTGATGTGTCTGACCGCCTTCGTGCTCTACACCGATGATGATGTTAAGCGTAGAAAAACAAGAAATGAGTTCATGCCCCTCGGATCCTTGGAAGATAGATTGTGTGGTCCTCCAGCTGACCAACACCCTCATTTATGGCATGTTGTTATCTGAAGGAAGCATCTTTTTCATAAGTCTACGTACATATAGGATACCTTAATTTTAGAGATTAGAAAATACATAGCTATAAATCATAATGTACTCATGTTGTGTCTCCTCATAGGTGTGGGCTGCGCATCACATGTCACCTTGATCATAATGTATGCCCAAACCTCTTTCGAAGTGTGGGTCTTTCCCATGTAAGCTGACTCCCATTGGCATGTAGCGACGTGTGGTAAGCCCCTTTTGTGACTCTGATGTGTCTTTGTGTAGAAGATGACATCTATGTCTATGATAACCTCTTGCATTCCCTTTGCGTTGGACCAAAGCACACCATTCTAGTTTCAAATGGCTAACTTCAGGCAATGGGTCCCATAGGCCCCCTCTTTGGGATGCTTCTCAATAATGATGACATCGCTATCTCTTTAAATAGTACAGATAACCCCAATTGGATCCAAATTACCCAATCAAGGGTCCCATTCATTGGTTGGAATTGTAACACAACTCCGTTTTTAACCAAGTTATGATTAAAGACAATCTTAAGTTTTGGGAACTACACATTTTAGTAATGAGTTCCAGCAATTTTTTAGCAGCAAAAATTTTAAGTGTACTAGGTGAAAAATTAATTTTGAGTTTTTTATTAGTTAATATGCTGAAAGGCATCCTTTACGTGTGTATATGGACATGCAAATCCAAATTTAACAAAAAAAGTTAAATGTGACCTATTTCTAGAGTCGACTTCCACATAAAGTCGATTTTTTGTAAGCTTAAAGGTATCCTTTAAGTGTGTATATGGACATGCAAATCGAAATTTAACAAAAAAATAAAACGTGACCTATTTTTGGAGTCGACTTTCACATAAAGTTGATTTTGGCGATTCAGCCCATGTGAGGTTGTAGACCATACGTGTTCTGGTAATTTTGGAAACCCACATGACTAGTTTTTGATAACTAAGCACAAAGTTTTACCTATTTCAAGTTGTAGCCTTAACATCAGATCCAAGAGGCTGGCAAAATCCACAAACAACACATGAAAATCTATATCTATTGTGGAGGTTGTAATTCCATCAATAGAAAGATTATGTAAGCACATTTGTCGTAAGGTTTGAAAGTGTTTTGCTTTGTAAGCTCCTTAATAAAAGAAAGAATAGAGAATGGCTCTCTTGACAAAATTTGAATCAATTTAAAGTTCAAAGCAAAGTGAAAATAAGAGTTTGTTGCTAATTGTTCGATTGTATAAGACAATGTGACAATAATATTTTTGTCAAATTAATTATTGTTTATTAATTCACGATTCCAAGAAGTCTTATTTGACATGGATAGTGATTGATTTACAAGATCAAGTTACTTTGTGTAAAGACTCAAGATCTATCTAGTTTCTTATTTGGAGTTAAATTTTGTGCAATTAAGATGAGTTTAGGAAGCCTAATAAACTCTAGCATATACATGCCTAGTTTAACACATTAAATAATTTATCCAAGATAAGATCTATTGGAGATATACATGAAAGGGATAATAGGACTAAGATAAAAGAATGCTATAATAATGAGAGTCTAAGAGATGCAATGAATACCGAGTATGCTGATTTTATCCAAAAGATATGTAAGAAATGAAGAATCAAGTGAAGAGGTTATTATATCAAGTTAAGATATTAGACAAGCAAGTCATTTGTTTCAAGGCTACTTAAATAAATCTTAGGAGCAAGACACATGGATATTTATAGTTTTCTTTAAAGTAAAAACCATACAACTTCTCAAGTAATATATCAAGTATAACAGTTGAATAAGAAAAACTATTTCTCAAAATCTAATGATTGAGAATAGCTTTGTTTTTAGCATCAAGTATGATGATTTCTTAACGGGGAGAGAATGTAATATACCTCTGAGTTTAACCAAGTTATGATTAAAGATGCTATATATTTTAGTAATGAGTTTTTGGATGCTACAGATTTCAATAATGAATCTTAAGTTTTGGATGCTATAGATTTCACTAATAAATTTCAGTAGGTTTTTATCAATGTTAAAATTAAGTGAAAATTTAAGTTTGAGTTTTCTATTAGTTAATATGCTCAAAGGTAGCCTTTTATGTATGTATATGGGCATGCAAATCAAAATTTGACAAAAAATAAAACGTGACCTATTTTTGGAGTCAACTCACATACATTCGATTTTGGTAATTCTGCCTGTGCTAGGTTGTAGACCACGCATGTTCTAGTCCACATAAATAGTTTTTGATAACTAAGTGCGGAGTTATACCTCTTGCAAGTTGCAGCCCTAACATCAGATCCAAGTGGCTCGTAAAATCTGCAAACAACACTTCCAGAGCATCTAAAGAGTAGATTTGGATTCCAACCACTCAAGCCATCATCAAATACATGAGAGAAGTACACTTACTCTTTTTTTAAAATTTTTCTTTATATTATTTTGAGATTAATTAATTAAGTCGATAATCAACAATGTAAGAGACTCTAGAAAGCCAAATCCCTTTTGTTTTTGAGTTATTCGAGTGCAAAGTGGGACACTTAGTTGTTTTTTTATAGTTTTATACTGAAAAACATAACTTTGGCCATTTTGAACGCTCTCAAAAGAACCTTAGAACTGATTTTTAGAGAACCATCATAGAGATATGATATATATAGTTTTAGAATTTCTAAAACTTTGTAGTTTTGACTTTTCTCTAATTCCAAATAGATTGGAAGATATTACTCCGTCAAAGAGACTAGTTGTCAGGCTTTGCTTATAAATTGCTATCATGATTGTCTACCTTGTCTATATAGACCAGATAGACTATGCATAAGCATGGTTATGACTTAGCTATAGCGACTAGAAATGATGTCACTAGTTAGAATGTGATAATTGGTTGTATTAAAAGACTAAGAGAAGCTAAGGAATATTTAAATTAAAAGATTTATTTATACTTTCAAAGTTGATTCTTATTGATTTAAACATGATTTTTGTGGAAGATTATGGACTAGAGATGAGTATAAGATGATATGTATGACTTGTGGTTGCTTTGATTTTTGTGGAAGATTATGGACTAGAGATGAGTATAAGATGATATGTATGACTTGTGACCGTCCTCCTTAGATAAGGAACACCAGATTGTGAACGAGATTAAAGCCCTATGGCAGACTTGTGGTAGAACCTAGAGAGGAGGAGAATGAGATGGAGATGAACCCGGGATATCCGTGACATCCCCAGTGTGGAGGTTGGGTGGACGGGCGTCAGAGGAAGCCCTAGATTGGCAGGATTTTCTATTAAATCCCAGGACTTTGGGAATTTTCTTTTTAATCTACTTTTTGGTGTTTATTCAGCATAAAAACTTAAACGTTGTTAGAGAATGTGTATTTAGAACCTACTCTTTAATCTCTTTCTAATGATATGTCACATGAGGGGGTTTTGAGAAAAGCTTATAAAGATTCACCATGGTCCCTTTTTTATAATCTTGCAAAACGGGAATTGAAAATTTTCCAAATTCTCTATTATGGTGTTATTGGTCATTATGACTTACCATGTTATCGAGCATGGTGATGATGATAGAATCTTTGAGATGGACATATACATGGAGATTGATTGAGGTGCTATGCTTTAATTGATAAAGATTTATATTATGTGAATGTTTGTTTCAGATTATATGATTCTTTGCTTATGTGATAAGAATCTTGGATATGTCATGCATGCTTGTTTTTCTATTTTAGAGGGTTGATTTGATTTTATTACTATGTAGGAATAGCACGATTAAGTGAGTTTTAACATTTTCTTAGATTAAGTTATAGGATCAAGATACATTTAGATTTGGGACCATTAGAGTTGGTATTAGAGCATAAGTTGGGCAACCTACACTTAATTGCTAGTGTTGTAGGTCTTGGGTGACTAATGCTATTTTTATTTTTTGTGATACGGCCAGGAGTTTCATTTCTTTTTAAAATATTTTGCAATTTTGTTGTAAAGTCATAAGATGGTTGCACATCAAACAAATTTAGAAGTCAACCTAGAACAAGAAGAGGAAATTTTATAGGGATTATTGCATGTGAGTGTAACTCCAAAGGAAGTTATCAGACTTATTGATGGGAATCAAGAATGACAGCCATGTACATTCGAACTTTCATATGGATTTGAATGAAGAAGAAGAGGGTGGTCAAGAAGATGAAGAGATGTAAGATGGTCTAAATTTTGATGATAGACAAGGTCAACGAGAAGGGCAAGGAGCGAGAAATTTTGATGAGTGGTGGCAAGAAGAATATGCCATGAAAATTGCTATGGACACATGTCACAAATCTGCTCATGTAGATGATTTTGTCCTCAAACAAATTATAAAGGAAAGGTCATTACTAACCTTTAATGGGAAGGAGAAGAGGGTTTGAAGAAGTACAAGCATGGATTGAGCAGCTTGAAGATTATTTTTAAACCTGCAACTTCAATGATGAAGCTAAGGCAAAGATGATAATACTTCTTTTTCAAGTTTATGTAAACTTATGGATGAAAGTCTATTATGCGCAACAAGGACTTGTAGAATGAGGATATTACGTGGCTTCTAATCAAAAGGCATATGATTTAGCATTACTATTCACTAGAATATCACATGGAGAAAATGAATGAGTTTTTAAACTTAGAACATAAGGCACTTACTATTGCAAAATATCATGACAAGCTTTGTGACTTGTAGAAATATTCATCTTCTTTAACAAAGAAGGGAAGCTTTTCTTGATTTATGAATGGCTTAAACAGGAAAATTAAATTTTTGGTTAAGGATAACAAGCCACCCAGAGTCCATGATGCTATGCTGCATGCCATGACACATGAGGATGAACAGATGGGAAAGAATGATGTAAGCTTTGTCAATAACAAAAAGATCTCAAATCCATTTTATGATGACAAGGGAAATTGATTAAGATTTGTTTCTTTAATTGGTAGAGATTTGTATTATGTGAATGTTTGTTTGAGATTATATAATTCTTTGCTTATGTGATAAGAATCTTGGATATGGCATGCATCTTTGTTTTACTATCTGAGAGGGTTGATTTGATCACATTGCTATGTAGAAATAGCATGATTAGGTGAGTTTTAATGTTTTTTTAGATTAAGTTGTACGATTAAGATACAGTTAGATTTGGGACCACTACGGTTGGTATCAAAGTATAGGTTAGGCAACCTGCACTTAATTGCTAGTGTTGCAGGTCTTGGGTGACTAATGTTGTTTTTGCTTTTTGTGATATAGCCACAAGTTTCCTTTCTTTTTAAAATATTTTGTAAAAGTTTTTTAAAGTCATAAGATGCCTGCACATCAAACAAATTTAGAAGTCAACCTAGGGCAAGAAGAAGAGCTTTTACATGGATTATTGTGTGTGGGTGTAACTCCAAAGGAAGTGATCAAACTTATTGATAGGAATCAAGAATGAGAGCCATGCACATTCAAACTTTAATATGGATTTTAATGAATAAGAAGAGGGTGGTCATGAAGATGAAGTGATCCAAGATCATCTAAACTTTGATGATAGATAGGATCAACGAGAAGGGCAAAGAGAAAGAAATTTTAATGAGTGGTAAGAAGAACATGGTGAAGTTCCCATAAGCCCACAACCAAGAGTTGCTACACAGATTGGGTTAGATCTTTCAATAGATCGAGCTATTAAGCAGTTGTAGGATATAGTACAAGCTATGAAAATTGCTATCTATGGACACATGTCTTAAATTTGATCATATAGATGATTTTGTCCTTAAACAAGTTACAAAGAAAAGGTAATAACTAATCTTTAATGGGAAGGAGAAGGTGAGTGAAGAAGTAGAAACATGGATTAAGCAACTTGAAGATTATTTTCAAACCTGCAACTTCAGTTATGAAGCTAAGGCAAATATGGTAATACTTATTTTTCAAGTTTATGTAAACTTATGGATGGAAGTCTCTTATGAGCAATAAGTACTTGCAGAATGAGGATATCATTTGGATTCTAATCAAAGGGTATATGATTCAGCATTACTGTCCCACCAAAATATCACATGGAGAAAATGAATGAATTTCTAAACTTGGAACAAAAGGCACCTACTATTGCAGAATATCATGACATGTTTTCGGACTTACATAAATATTAACCTTCTTTAATAGAGAAGGAAAGATTTTCTTGATTTTTTAATTGGTTAAATTGGCAAATTAAAGTTTTGGTTAAGAGTAGCAAGACAACTACAGTCCATGATGCTATGTTGCATGCCATGATGACACATGATGATGAATAGATGGGAAAGAATGTAGTAAGCTTTGTAAATAAAAGAAAGAGATCAAATCAATTTTATGATGAGAAGGAAAATTTTATGCAGAATAAGAGAGAATGAACATGGGTGAGAAGAAGAACGGTAACTAGTCTTTCACATATTTATCCTCAGAGATGGTAGAAAAGGCATGGTGTGAAGGCCTATGTTTCCGTTGTCTACAAAAGGGTCATAGAACTTTTGAATGCAAAAACATCACGTCAGGTAAGTGAGGGATTAACTTCAAGAGATAAGAAACCAAGGTAGAGTACACAAGAGAATGTACGTGGATTTTTTAAATACTCACAATGTTTGTGGAGCAAGAGAAAAAGTTGCTGCAACTATGGTCGAGGAGATTAAAGAATATGCACATGCAATGCTATTGTTCATGCAGGTAAGGCCAAAAACCGAGCTTCAATTATTAATATTCCTATCAAGATTGTGAATAATGTATTTTAAGTGTTGACAAACTCGGGAAGCATGCATAGTTCTCAACCACTCCACATGGTAAAACAATTAGGAATAACTAAAGTTTTACCAAAAGAATCTTATGATAGAGCTTGCTTGGAGAAAGCAACATACATGTAAGGAGTATGTCAAGAATATGCCTATCATAGGTGACCTCAAGTCAAAAAGCTGATTTCCATGTGTTGCCTTCGGGAAAGTATGATAAAATTATAACTTACACGGTCAAAGATGTGATGTAGAATTTAGAAGGATGCTTACTTTGCAGCTTGTTAAAGCAATAAGAAAAAGTTTTCATGCGGTACATTATCTCCTTATTAAATAGTAGATTATCATCGTGAAGTAAATAAGTGTAGGTTGGAAAATCTATATCTAATGACAGCCTCAAGCCAAAACGCATGTGGCAAAGCTTGGCTCTTGACCATACATCGTGCCATCTCCATAAGTGACCTGTTTTTCCTCTCAGCAACACCATTTTGCTGAGGGGTATACGACACTGTACATTGGTGTTTTATCCCATGACTAGCCAGAAATGCATCAAACTCTTTAGACATGTACTCCCCCCCTCGATCAGAATGGAGGGTGCCCACATTACAATTGGATACATTTTCAACCATAAGCAAAAACTGTTTGAAGCACAAAAACACTTCGGACTTTGCCTTCAGTGGATATACCCATGCATGCCTTCAGTGGATATACCCATGCATGCCTTCAGTAATCATCAATGAAAGTCACGAAGTACAAGTGTTTACCAAATGACGGAGCTTGCATAGGCCCACATACATCACTATGTACAAGTTACAATTTGCGATTGGCCCGCATAGAACCATCCTTTGGAAATGCAGAATGCTGCATTTTGCCCAAAATATAGCCTTCACAAACATGTTTCAGTGGTGCCTCAAACGCAACAAACTAGCAAAGTTCAGATGACCAAAACGAGCATGCCATAGTTTTGCATCTGAAACTGCCTTTTCATCAGAAACTACAATTGCTGAATCTTCCACACACTTGTCATAAGAATTGAGCCTATACAGCCCATGAAACAAGGTGCCAGATACAATAATCGTATCACCAGAAGTCAAATCATGAACAGTACATCTGTCATCCACAAATTTGACTACAAGTCCAAGTCTAGCAAGCATAGAGACAGACAATAGATTCTTCTTTATCCCTGGCACATACAAAGCATCTGAAAGTGTGAAAGTGTTGCCATTTGCAGCAGTAAGCATAATTTTACCAATGCCCTTCACTAGGTAAGAAGCATTATTGGCACATGTGACAGTATTCCCATTAGAGACAGCCTCAAGACAAGTAAACATATCACGATGCGAGGTAATGTGCTTTTTGTAGCACCACTGTCAAAATACCATACGTGAGAGTCAACAGAAACTGCCAAACATGCATCATGTACAGATGGATCATACTGGCAATACACGCTAAACGCCCATTCTGTATCTAGCATAACATTTGCAGAATCTGCATTTGTAGAAGCATCCGCTATTGTGGCTGCATTTGACTCTTTCTTCTTTGCCTCTTTAGCCTTTAGCTTAGGGCAATTCTTAATGACATGATCAGTTGCCTTACAAAAGTTGCACCTGATCTTTTTCTTGCCTTTATCAAGAGCCTTCTCAGACTTATTGTTGCTACCTGTGGAAGGAGAAGAAGTTGCAGACCTATTAATAGGAGAAGAAACAATGGAAGGGGCTGCCTTACCACTTCTTCTCTGCTGGTGGGTAGCAATAAATGCTTGATTTATTGCACGCTGCCTAGCCCTGTTTTGTCTGGACTGCGCTTCTTGCAAGATCTTATTGACTAAAGTATCATACTTGACAACATCAGGTCTGTCCTCTAGTAACAACTCTCCACGTGGAAGCAAAAGTCTGATATGACTCAAGTAAAGCATCAAGAAGAGTCTGCACAAGAGAATGATCAGGAATAATCTCACCTGCAGAAATCAATTGTTCCTTGAGATCTTTAATCTCAGCAAGAGAAACATTCATGTCATCATCTTCTTGCATAATCTTCAATTCTAGCTCTTTACGCAGGTAAGAGATTTTTGCCTCGTTACGACCTGCATACAAACCAGCTAGAATATCCCAAGCTTGTTTTACTGTTTTAGCTGAACGAATATGTGGGGTGATGTTACGTTTGACAAAAAGTGCAATCAAGGCATGAGCCTGCGCATCTTTACCATCCCAACGAGCTTGTTCAACAGTGGATAAAACAGCAGCAACAATAGAGCTGCTAGAACCTGTAACATCCTCAACAGATCCTACATCCATAGAACCTGGATGTACATCCATACCCTGCACAATGTTCCACACTTTTTTTGCAACCAAAACATGCTGCATCATGTATGCCCAAAGTGGGTACTTGCTATCTCCATCCAATTTGTCATCAGCAAACAACATGCGAAATACATCATTGCTATTATCAGCCATGGCCTGATTGAAACTGATGCAAAAGCTGTCTCTAATGAAGCAAAGATTGAACAGAAAAGAACTCGTGCTATGTAGCACGGTCCACAATAGAATACGTATGCCTATTTTGCAGAAAATTGCACTGTCAAAAATGACGAAAACACCTGTGCAGAACTTGAAATGCAAAAACGGAGCCCGAAACAACCTCAGATGTAAATTTTGAGAACGCAAAGCCCTACGACCTTATTTGCAAAGTAAATGGACCTGCAAAGCACTCGTGAAAGCTCACCTCAATCGGAGAACATGAGTCGGAGGGTGCTAGCGGCGTAGCCCTGGGAGCCGATGCCTGCTCTGATACCAATTGTTGGAATTAGGGTTGCAGGAAAGCACACAAAGCTTGGAGAAGAAGCAAGAATGCACACAACACAAAGTGTATTAGATTGTGTCAATGTACAACGATAAGTTAGCCCTAGAATGATGGGCGTATATACAAGCCGGGGGAAAAAACCTCCTAAAGAGGGAAAAAGTGCCCCGGCGGTCCTAAGTGTGTTCACACACATCACTGCCTATATATATGGCAACACTCATAGGATAAAAAGGCAAAGAAGAGCTCAGTACAATACCATTGGAAGGGACGTATGTTGGAATTCAAGATAGCAAAAGATGGATGGAAGGCAAAGGTGCAACATGTGTACACGACAAAAGTACATGCATCCTTCTAATCCAACATCTGTATTGTAAGCTCATTGTAAGATATTTTTTATAATTTTACTTATGTTATTTATGATTCTATGGCTTATTCACATGTGTTGTATATGTGATAGATGTTTATCTACTATCAACAAGCATTGATTGGCAACCTATGGAGTCATTCACCAAGACTTTCAAAGCCATGCATGCTAATCGTGGGAAAGTTTTATTTTTCAATTAGTTGACCATCTGCTTTTTTCATTAATAAACATATATTTTTATACAACGCTGCTGTAGCATCGGGGGATTCACTCTACTTGTAACATAGCACCAAATCCACTTTGATGTCTTCATATGCCTGATTAGGCTGGGCTCTCCATGTCTCTGCAACCACCTTTTAGCATGTCCCTTTAACACCATAGACAACAATGTGCACTCATCTTCATCCCTATCCTTACAAAAGGTAAAGGCTGCCAATTTCATCCCTTCCAAAGACGCCTCTAGATCTTCACCAGCATGACCATGGAACAAAGGATAAGTCATCATTGCACCCATCTCAATAGCTAAAAACTTCCCATACATGCAAAAAGAGTGAAGGGTGCTTCAAAGCCCTCCTCTGTGGAGGCACCAAAACAATGAATTGTCGGGGAGACTTACCTCTATAGCTCATCCACCCACACCACCATGAGGAGGAAACTAGCAACCAGCACCACAACACTAGCACAAACACCAAACTAGAGCACGAGTCCTCTGATCCTTACCTGACACATGTGTGGATACCTGAGCACTCTCCAGACTCTTCAAACTAACTTAGATATGACTACTCCTCCAATTGTCCTCCCATGTCAGCTCTGACCTCCTGTAGCTTTGATCTTTAGTTACAAACCTTCAACTAACCTCACCTGACTAGCAACCAGCACCACAACACTAGCACAAACACCAAACTAGAGCACGAGTCCTCTGATCCTTACCTGACACGTGTGGATACCTAAGCACTCTCCAGACTCTTCAAACTAACTTAGATATGACTACTCCTCCAATTGTCCTCCCATGTCACCTCTGACCTCCTGTAGCTTTGATCTTTAGTTACAAACCTTCAACTAACCTCACCTGACTACCAATTAAACATAAACTCTTTCTATCGACACCTAGCTGATTAGATTCTAATTCAACGATGGTGGACTATTCATAACCTCTGTATTCTTACAATCTTTGAGTGTATTGACCATCTATTCCACAACCTATCAGACTCACTATGTACAGACCTCTGATTGTTAGCCTAGAGTTTAGAGACTTCAAACAAGGTAAGATCCACTCTTTCACAACACCATCTAACTCAACCCAA
The DNA here is from genome assembly GCF_041138505.1 of Cibotium barometz. Classification (NCBI taxonomy): domain Eukaryota; kingdom Viridiplantae; phylum Streptophyta; class Polypodiopsida; order Cyatheales; family Cibotiaceae; genus Cibotium; species Cibotium barometz. The sequence continues at coordinate 22,535,797 of NC_141053.1, read as the reverse complement.
CACACAGTAGACACAGCCATACCTTGTTGACTCAAAATCTAAGCTTTCTTGTTCAGATTTGCTCATCACAGTATAAGGATTAATATACTTATCATTCTTTCAATGTGAGTAACAATCTTAGAGATGTACCCCATTTATGATGGATTACCAATTTTTGAGGCTATCAAGCCTTGGAATCTAGGTGTTCCTATTAAGAACTTTGCTTATCAAGATTAAACTAGAAATATCTTTACCTAGGCTTAACACTTCATTGATTAACAAAACCGTCATAGAAAAGAACCTTGGCACCTTACGCTTTCTTCTTGCTTTTATACTGGTATAGAATATATTTTTAGGATAGAGGGCTTAGATCTAATTTGAAAAGATGAATTATGCAAGCTAAAAATCAAAGACTAAAACTACTAAGATAGTTTTGTTAAATAAACTATTGGGATATTCAAGATGGTTTTGTACACCATATGGGTTTTGTTAAATAAACTATTGGGATAATCAAGATTGTTTTGTACACCATATGGGTTTATGAATGTGTCCACATCAAACCTCCTTACCCAACCTATTATGATTACAAACAAATAGATAAAAACTTGTAACCTAATCTATATAATAGAAAGGATATAGAATTTGAAATGGAGATTGGTGTTTTGGCTGTGCATTTTTAAAGATTTCATTATTATCATTGGATTTCTCATAAATCCTTCTCCTATTTATGCTTTTCTCCTACTTAGGCTTTTCTTTATGAGTCAATTTCCATTTGTCAACATCTCTTGGAACGAATTGCACTCTATGCATAATTGTTACTTATGTTAGCATTAACAGTAGCTTTGTTTTAACAAAAAAATGGCCCAACAATGATAAACATAAAATCCCATGGAGGTTTCAATTTTAATTTACTAACATGTTAATGCACATACATAAGGGGGTAATGCAAAAAGAAAATATCCATAAAATTGGTACAAAAGGGATAGTTTTTTTAAAAAGAGGAATATAATATATATTGAAGAATAAAGACATTGCTTGCATTACTATCATCATGTACACCATTTATAGTTTTATCACCTTGGAAATTATAGAAGAGGGATGCCTAAAATATCACCTTTCATAGATAATGAAATTTTGGAATACATCTTGAATGTGTTGAGATTCAAGCTCGATGTCAGTGGTGTGAGCCAGCTATGCTATGTGCTGGCAGATTAGGAAGGAACATGTGTGAGACATAAATGACCGCGTGTCCAGCTGGTCATAGTGTGTGGACATTAGCTAGGGTTAGATGAGTGTGGACACAACTCATTGTGTGTTGTGTGGATTATGGATTAGTGCATTATGCTTTGTGTGAGAGTGGACATGGCTTCCCTCTATGGTTAGGGTTTGCAATATACATTAGGGTTTGCTCCTGTGTGTGTGTCTCCTCCCTCTCTACCGTTCTTTCAACATGGTATCAGAGCCTTGTGCTGTTTATTAGGGTTTATGAGTGAGTGAGTGAAGAGGGAGAAGAAGCTGTGAAAAGAAGCTGTGAAGCTTGCCATTGGAGCTGTGAAGCTTGGAGCACACCAAATACTATCAGATCTGAGAGCTTGGCCCACCGGGTAAGGTCTTCTAAACATCCTTGAGCGGATTGCAGGTGATACAGGCAAAAGCAAAGCAAATCAAAGCAAATCAAAACAAAGAAAAATTTTGGTTTTTGGAAGCTTTCCATTAAAGCTTGGAACATTGATGTATGGTGGAAATACATGTAAATCTGGCAAAAGACATATGTATTTGACAAAGAGGGATGTATTAGCAACTCTTATGCAAGCCTTAAACAAATTTTGGAGCAATTTACATGCATTTGATTGAGTGAAATTACTGGTTTTTTGAGCTCTCACAAAACAGAGAGAAGGAAGCCCAAAATTGAAGCATTTGGAGTGTGATTTTGGCTAAAATCCAACCATTGGTGGATTGCACATGTACCTAGGTGTCTTGGGGACTTATTACCATCATCAATTATCATCACAAACTCTCCTAAACGCCCCTACAGCAGGCGGCGCAGCCAGAACAGAGGAAACATTGTAGATTTTGTTCATTTTGGCTACGAGGAGATCGATTTCTCATTGGGTGCTTGATATCTTCCACAATTTCTTTAGCAATTGGATGCTCTACACATTGGAGAAGAGGGCTATGTGATTTTTTTGGTCAATTATGCCTAATTGAGCTGGGAATGAGCTGATTAAAACAGGCTGTCCACTGGTTGCAGAGAAACAGAGCATTTTTAATTGAGCAATTAATCCTTGGTCTTTTACAATTGGACAAATTCCTCTCACATGGAGTTGATGGACACTATTGCTAAGCTAATGAATGCCTGGTTGCTCAATTTGGTTAAATATTGAAGGAATTAGAGCAAATTTTCTACTGGTTTTTCTGGTTTTTCCCAAAACAGAGAAAGGGGTTTTCAAAGATTGATATGTACACATGTCAGATGGTGTTGATACTCAACATTGAGGTTGATTAGGTGTCAACACAAGTTGCCCATACTTGATTGCACCATTACATTGTGATTTGGAGCCTTGGAAAGCGCATCAAAGCAGGGTATCCCGGATTGCGTGAGACAGTTCATCTTGGATGATTACAGGTTGATTTTCTACATCAAAATTGGAGTTTTTTGGCTACCTTGGAGTATCTGGAACATTCATTGGAGTGTGGTTGAGCTGAGGAAGGCTCATTTACAGATTTGAAGTGTGCGGAAGGTGTATGCATTGAGCAAACATGTCGGATAATCCAGTTCAGATTGTTGGTGAAAAGCTGGATAGGAAGAACTTCTAGGCATGGAAGTACAGGATAAAGAGTTTCTTGAAAGGAAAAGGATTTTGGAATCTCATTACAGGTGCTGAGCCAGAGCCTGAGCTACCTCGACAACCTACACAGCAGCAGCTTATTGCTCATAAGCAATGGTCAGAGAGAGCATTCAAAGTGCTCCATTATCTGTCTATATGTATTTCTGATGCTATGCTCATACACATACAGGATGCTGAGAATCCCAAAGATGCATGGGATACTTTGGTCAAGATGTTTGATACAGATACGAGTGCTCGTCGTCGCAAGACTCAGTTGCAACAGCAGATACATAATGTGAAAAGGAATAAAAGGAGCATACATGATTATGTTTAAGAAATCAAGAAGTTTGCAGATGCATTGGCCACAATAAATGCCCCCATGCCTGATGATGATTTGGTGGATATTACCTTGCGTGGTCTTGGCAAGGAATACAAATCTTTTGATACATCTATCTCAGTGAGGAGTACAGGTTTACCTGACTTCGATGAGTTGGTTTCACTCTTGTTGGTTGAGGAAATCAAACTCAGTGATTCATTTCTGGATGCATCTACTAGCCATGATGATGGCAGAAATCAGGCTTTCTACTCGCAGAGAGGTTTTAGAGGTAGGGGGAGATTCGCATCACGTGGACGTGGTGGTAATGGTCGTGGATGGCAGGACAGGCCTCCACAACAGAATTTTCAGCCTTCATATGGTGCTCGAGGTGGTCGTGGATATGCACTTCAGAGAGGCAGAGGTAACCCCGGTGGTTGAGGACGTTGGCAAGGCCAACAAAAATCTATGCAAGATGTGGAATGCCATTATTGTGGCAAATTTGGACATATGGCGAGAGATTGTTTCCACAAACAGAATGATTTGAGAGGGAGTAGAGCACAGCGTGGTGGTCATTATGGTGGAAATTATGCACAACATGGTGGAAACTATGCATCAAGCAGTAATGATGGCACTGCAAATCATTTGTTTGCCATGAAGCATGTTGTGGGTTCTATGACGACAAATGCTGAGAATGATGACACATGGTATATGGACTCAGGAGCATCAAACCATATGACATGTCATGGTGAATGGTTTGAGCATATGAAGCCTATGGATGTAAAAGGCTATGTGGAAACAGGTGATGATACCCAGCATGTCATTACACATGTTGGAAGTGTACCATTGGTCATGCACAATGGTCAAACAAAGTCCATGTCTGATGTATTGTACGTGCCTTCTATCACAAAGAGCTTGGCCTCAGTTGGTCAAATGGTGGAATAGGGATTACAGGTTCGTTTCAACGAGCATGGATGCTTCGTTGAAGATTTCAAACATGGATGTAGAGTGATTGCTAAAGGCAAGAAAAAAGGCAAATTGTTTAAGCTGGATGCTGGAATTCTTGAGCTAAAATCAGCCATGCTCTCAAAGAGTAGGAATGTGGTACAAGACATTGATATGTGGCATAAGAGGATTGGACATGTCAATATACAGAGATTAAAGAACATGCAAACAAGAGGCATTGTCAATGGATTGCCTAGGTTCAAATATGATGGACATATGCATGTTTGTGAAGCTTGTCAGTTTGGAAAGCAGGCAAGGTTGAGGTTTCCTAGAGAAGGAAATATGAGTAACAGGCCACTTGAGATCGTACATAGTGATGTATGGGGTCCTGCACAAAACCCATCTATCAAAGGTAGTTTATACTATGTTACATTCATAGATGATTTCAGCAGGATGACATGGATATACTTTCTAAGAGAGAAGAGTGAAGTATTGGAAAAGTTCATGGATTTTAAAGCTTTTGCAGAAAAGCAATATGGCTGTTGGATTAAATGTTTGAGGACATATGGAGGTGGTGAATACACCTCAAAGGCCTTTGAGCATTTCTTGAGGAAACATGGAATAAGGAGACAATTGACTTGCAGGTATACACCTCAGCAGAATGGTGTGGCTGAGAGAAAGAATAGGGTCATATGTGAAGTGGCAAGGGCAATGCTTAATGAAAAGAGCATGCCAGATTACGATTGGGCAGAAGCATGTGCTACTGCAGTGTATATACTGAACAAAACACCTACAGGCAGCCATTCATGGAAGCACGCCAGAGATGCGGCTTACAGGTTACAGGCCAGACATTGGACATCTCAAAGTTTTTGGATGCATAGCTTATGTACATGTGCCTGATGAAAGAAGAAGGAAGTTGGATCCTAAGGCAGAGAAATGTGTATTTGTTGGATATGCACAGGATCGAAAGGCATACAAATGTTATAATCCACAAACTAGACAAGTGGTCATCTCACGAGATGTGGTGTTTGATGAGCTTGCTAGTTGGTACAAAGCAGATGGTGTCATTGAGTCACTTGAGGCTGATGTACATGTGAACTTGCCACCACAAGCAAGTTCTAGTTCTACTACTATGTCTGGGCCAGCAGAGCAGAGGATGAGAGTAGCACTGTACGTCCATGGTCAGGACGTTTGAGGCATGAGAGTGTGAGCACCGGGAGTAGTGCTATGGATAAAGGCAAGAAGAAAGTCGAAGGAATTGGAATCACAGGTTATGAGTCATCTAGTTCTGAGAGTTTGGATGAGGAGCTTGGCATACCTGTTTTACGCACACCTGGTGCTAGGCAGGACAGATATGTGCCCCCACATGCTAGAGTTACAGGTGTACAGAGTGACCCGCATGCATTGCGGAGATCCCAGAGAGTCAGATATCCCGTTGACAGGTTGACATATAGAGATTTTGTTATGCACTATGCATATATGACATCTATGGTAAAGCATGTGGAACCTACATGCTATACAAAGGCGATTGGAGAGCATGTATGGGAGAAAGCAATGGATGTTGAGATGGACGCATTGGTCCATAATGATACATGGGACTTGGTTGCATTACCAAAGGACAAGAATGTTATTGGATGTAAATGGGTTTACAAAGTGAAGTGCAAATCTGATGGTTCTATTGAGAGACATAAAGCTAGATTGGTAGCAAAGGGTTATGCCCAGACCCAAGGATTGGATTATGATGAGACGTTTAGTCCAGTGGCTAAGATGGACACAGTGAGAGCAGTAATTGCTATGGCTGCCGCCGCTAATGATTGGGAAATGCATCAGATGGATGTCAAAAATGCATTTCTGAATGGAGATCTACAAGAGGAAGTGTACATGGCACAGCCAGAAGGGTATATACACCCTAGATATCCCACTCACGTATGCAGGTTGAAAAAGGCATTGTATGGTCTAAAGCAAGCACCTCGTGCTTGGAGTGATAAGATGAGCAGATATCTTATCTCACTTGGTTTTCAAATTTCTACAGCAGATTCTTCACTCTATGTGAAGAAGACAGAGCATGGGATTGTTTTACTCGTCATCTATGTGGATGATTTGATTATCACAGGTGATCATAGTGCAGATGTGATGCATGTCAAGAAAGCTTTGAGTGGGCAATTTGACATGAAAGACCTTGGTGAGTTGAGATACTTCCTTGGAATTGAAGTGGTAAAAGATCATGCAGGTACTTGGTTAGTACAGTGCCAATATGCATTGGATATGTTGGCAAAGTATGGCATGACAGGGTGTAAGCCTATGAGTACACCATTGGAGAAAAATGTGAAGTTGCGGGCTGATTATGGCGAGGAATTGGATGATCCTTCTATGTACAGGAAGATGGTTGGTAGTCTCATATATATGACTATCACACGCCCGGATTTGAGTTATGCTGTGGGGCTAGTCAGCGAGTTTATGCAGAGCCCCAGGAAACCACATTTGGATGCAGTGAGACGCTTTATGAGATATGTGAAGACCACAGCACATTATGGTTTATTTTATGAGAGTGGTAAAAGCTTGGACATACATGGCTACACAGATGCTGATTGGGCAGGTAGCGCATATGACAGGAGGTCTACTAGTGGATATGCTTTTACACTTGGAAGTGCTGTGGTGAGTTGGAGTAGCAAGAAGCAACCTACACTGCTTTATCCAGTACAGAGGCTGAGTACAGGGGTGCAGCCATTGCTACTTGTGAGGCTATATGGTTAAAGAGTCTCTTGACAGATTTATGTGAGCCTATTGATGGGAAAGTTGTCATTCATTGTGACAACATGAGCAGTATACAGTTGGCAAAGAATCCAGTGTTTCATGCGAGGACCAAACACATAGAGGTCCATTATCACTTTGTCAGAGAAAAGGTGCTGGATGGTACAGTTGATCTTCAATATGTGAAGACTGATGAGCAGGTGGCTGATATCTTCACAAAGCCACTTAGCAGGGAGAAGTTTGAGTACTTCCGGACTACGTTGGGAGTACATGGGATGAGCTTGAGGGGGAGTGTTGAGAGTCTTGATATCCCAAGCTCATCTACATCTTCATCGGCAGTACATCATGAGCTTGAGAGGGGCTGTTGAGATTCAAGCTCGATGTCAGTGGTGTGAGCCAGCTATGCTATGTGCTGGCAGATTAGGTAGGAACATGTGTGAGACATAAACTCGGGGGGTTCACCTTTAAAAAATGTTGCATATCACGTGCGTTCAAGAGGTAATAAAAAACCCCCTCTACTTACATGTCACATGCTAATAAAATGACCCCTCTTTCTTAAGAAACTTACAACTTTTTTTCAAAATTGGATAAAAAAGCCCCTCCTGTATATGTAAACCTGTAACTTTTTGGAATTTAAATACCCCTCTTAGATGAACTGACGTGCTACACTTACATACTTTTAGGTGAACCCCCCGGGGACATAAATGACCGCGTGTCCAGCTGGTCATAGTGTGTGGACATTAGCTAGGGTTAGATGAGTGTGGACACAACTCATTGTGTGTTGTGTGGATTATGGATTAGTGCATTATGCTTTGTGTGAGAGTGGACATGGCTTCCCTCTATGGTTAGGGTTTGCAATATACATTAGGGTTTGCTCCTGTGTGTGTGTCTCCTCCCTCTCTACCGTTCTTTCAACAGAATGGACATGATGATATTGTAGGTTTAATATAGTGAACCCCTTAAAAGTTAAGATCAATCGAGCCCTATCAAATTTCATGTATGTTAAACCCCCTAATATTAATATATGGCCCTATCAAAGTCATTAACTATGCAAGGCTTGGAAAGTGGTGTTGCTAGTTTTTCAAAAGCCAACATGCAAAGAATAAGTGAAACAAGTTCAAGCTAGGAACAAGGTTGCAAATAAGTTATTGGACAATCTCACAAGTGTAACTGATTTGAATTCGGTTCACCACCAAACAGAACTTCACCTACTTGTGTTTGCATATGTTAGGTAGTGTGTTATGGAATCAAATGAGCGTCTATCCAATCGATTGGCCCAATGTATATTTTTTATTCAAACATTTGTTGTGCAAGAAAGTTATAAATCCACTCTCATATGACGTATGTGCGAAATTGTGAGAATCTCGTTCTCTTGTGAAAGGAGAGTCTCTGTTTGACTCGGATGAGATTATTATTTGTTCATAAAATACTTTAACTTTTGCTTGATAGGGGAACTCTTGTTTAATAGGGTTGTCTTGAACTGATCCAAGGAGCTCCAGGCTCCAGCCTCGACCACCGACAAGACACAGCAACTCGTCACAACGAGATTCGAAGCTCGGACACAAGGATTCTTCGAATCCGTATACAGGCCAACACGTGAGGGCCTCTACACCAAGGTTCCGTCATTTCATGTTCAGACATTCACGGATGTCCTGCTCGGGGTTCTCCACCCACATGCAGGGAGTCATTTCCTCTCGACGCATTGCTCAGGCCTCAAAGTCTGACTTCCAGTTACTATATTGAATTGGAATGCATTGGGGATTGTTGTATACGGACTCCACAGTTTGCTACCTCGCAGATATCTCTAGTTCTCCTTTTTATGTTTATAATACGCGCCCATTCAAGGTGTTGGCTGGTTTGTCAAAGTAAGTACTCCCATAAATAATGGTACTCTGTTGTTCTGAAGGTTTTGTTTTTTTATAGTTTTTGAAGTAATATATATAAAATTATTATTGATAAAAAAAATGGTAACACGCTGATTTGCGCGTGTGTTTTTTTGTAACTCGCATCTACTTTTATGGTAGGGGCCCTTGAATTTGAAGGGAGCCCTTATTTAAGTGCTTTCTTTAACTTGCTTTTCTTTATGGAAGGGCATATAACTAAATTTCCCAAAACCCTTCCCCTTCTTTGAAGGGTAATTGTGTTTCACCTTTCTTGTGAAGGTTTTGACCCCCTTGGAGGGGTACTCCAACCTTCAAACTCTAGCCATGAGTGCACATAAACACAGAAGGGGTACCAACTTTCAAAGTATTTTCCATTTTTAGGCAATGGCAAACTATCAGGACGTTCCGCACATGCACGCGCCGCTTGGTGACTTGGAGAGAGACATCATGCACACTTGTTAGATAACCATGTTTTTTGTGCATTTTTCTTGGCTAAAACTTAAAAATCTCGATTGAAAATTGTCATTGCTTTTACTTCTTTAAGGGACCAAATTTACACATTATAGTTATAATCCTATTATTTTTCTAACTTCTAGTATTAATTTTCTATTAATGTTGATTCTTGGAAAAAAAAGTTATTTCAAATGATGGGTCTGTCTTTGTAAGAGATAGGTGTGCACAATGTTCCAAACTTTACTTAGGCAAGAAATAAGAGATTTAATATAATAACAACTTGAATATTTATAAATGGCAAAAAGGCTACTAGTAAATACGAGATTTATTAAAAATATTGAACAATTGGTGGTAAAGAAATATTGTTTGAGGCTTGTTTTTCTAGATGGAAGTAAAGAAACTACTTTTCCTTATCATATCGTATCAAATAAGCTTTTTTTTCCTTATGGTAAGTAGCATATCAAATTTGTTTAATTCTCTCTCTCTCTCTCTCTATCTCTCTCTCTCTCTCTCTCATGTGCATGCACACATATGCACATACATTATCTTTTTAAGAGCATAGCATATATCTTTGTCCTTTATTTTTAATTGCACCATTCAAAGAAACTAATGACAAACACTTTTTAGAACCCTTTTAGACTTATTCTTCATTTCATCCTTTGTAACGTACTCATATGTACATATTTTTTGGGTCCATGTGATTCGGTGATTTTTAGCATCTATATTTAATGTTGAACAGTAGGAAATACTTAGAGGACATTAAAGATTAAATTTGGTCACAAATTTAGTTATTTAGATATTTCGATTTTAGGTCAATTTTGAGACTTTTTATGCATGTTTTGCGGTGTCATTTGTATGCAATTTCTATTCTATACTTAATCATGTTAGATAATGTATAAGAGGGTCATAGTGAGTAGTATAGCCTAAAGGAAACTCATATGGGGGTTTACATAATAAATATAACCGCATCGAGTGCCCGAAAGGAGGCCTGCACACCAAATTGACCCTTAATTCTTAGTAACGGCCTCACATAAGGGTGTAGATCACTTTATTTGTCAGAGATATGAATTAAAGAAAGTTAGTTCATTACAAGACGAAGAAAGTCCGTGTTAAAATAATTGCGAGATTTCGCATGATGGGGTGGCCGATATTCGCGAAACGAATCCGATACCACTTTCTAGTGTTTTTAGAATGCATGTTTTTAGAAGAGATTTTCTATCTTTGATGATTTCATGCATGATAGTCTACCAATTCTTGTGGGCTATTTTTTTGGGCTTCTTTTTAGAGCCTTGAGGATTTTCTGTGCAGGATAGAGAGAGAGAGAGAGAGATTTTGAGATTCGGAGGGAACACCGGGACAAAGATTGTGATTTATGCCCTCTAGGAGCCATTTGGTAGAACCTAGAGTGGACGTGATTTACTAGAGGAATACCCGAGATAGCCACAACGTCCAGAGTGGTGGTTGGGTGGACGGGCGTCGAAAAAAGGCCCTATTGGCTAGATTTTCTTGTTGGTGATTATCTCTTTGATTTTTGAGATTTTTGTATTGACGAATATTATTGCTACTTTGGATTTGTAAACGAGTATGATTTATTGAAAATCTCTTTGTTTTTCTGAAGTATGAGTGATTTTCTGTAAGATTTGAGAAATTTTGTGTTAGAACATAGAACAGAATATGGGTACGTCACATCCTTTTAATAGTATATTGAGGGCTATTTTTTCTTATTTAGATATATCTCATATTAAAGGTTGAAAGATTGGGGTTAGTTCTTTTATTTGTTGCTTTCAAGGAATGAGCTATAGAATTAGGTTACACAACCATGTACTTTTCAAAGGATTAATATCCAAACATCCTGAAATGGTTTGAAAACCTTTTTTTTTTCAAATATAATATACTACACAATGATTTTTTTAAATGTACTATCTAATAGAGGAAACCAATTTCCAAGTATAACACACAAGACATTATGGTTTTTTTTTAAAATTTTACTTATATTTAACTATAACATTTAGTAGAGCAAGCTAATTCTAAGTATAAGTTCATTCTAGTATGTGACAATTAGTTTTATACATACCCTACTTAAACTACTCATCCTCACACACTTAACTTTTGCATAGTATAAGTATATAACTTTTTTTCTATTTTGGATGAATTTCTTAAATATTATAAAATTTCTAGTCACAATAATGTATAATGTATAATAGTACACTATAACATTACATAATCTACTTCTTTTTTGATGGATTCCTTAAATGTTATAAGCTTTCTAGTCAAGATAATGTACAACACTCGACAACCTAACATCCTTACAATAGGAGACAAACAATCTGCTAGTTAACTTTTTTTGGAATAGACAAAAAGAATCACCATCGTATATCACATAATAGGCCGACCTCTAAATTATACTAGAAGAGAATGTAATAAATAAATCAAGTGTAAAGAGTTGATGCGAAGTCCAAGAATCTCCATGGCATAGTCTAATGATTTACATATGGGGATAGCCTCATAATAATCTTCTTACTTCACGACTCTTCAAACCCCATGTACATTGTATATATTATTTAGGTTTAAGGGTTCATCTTCTATTCCTTAAAGTCTTTTTTATGTGTCCACTCGCTTTGTTAGGCACATGTAATGGCATGCGCTTAACAAAGCTTTGTTAGGCACATATAAATGACATGATATTTTGGTATTATCAATGTATAATGGCATGAGATACATAGGTTTAACCTCACAATAGTCTTTTGATGTGCCCAATCAAGATTTATTAGGTACTAGTCTTTTGATATTCCCACACAAGCTTTGTTAGGAACATGTAAATGACATGATATGTTGGTATTTTCAATGCATAATGGCATGAGATAAATAGGTTTAATAATGTTGTATCCTAAGTGCTTCATTAACAAACTTTTCAGATTGCAGGAGGAATTCGTAGTTTGTTGTTTATTATTTAAAAATTATATACATTTTAGAGTGCCCTTTCTTAAATGAACCTTCATTTCTTATCTAAAATTTAAAAAGATTCAAATGTGTTTAGGGTTTTCAAGAAGATATTTTATTTTAAACAAGTGTATTCACATTGAGAACTATTATTATGTGAAAATCTATAAAAGTCGTATTGTGCAGGGCATATCGCAAATGTTCTCAAATGTTTGTTATATCTCCAAGAGCTTTGCATAATGTTATGTTCAAGGAAAACAAATGACTCTTCCAAACTTTAATGTATTTTTTTCTTGCAAAACAATTGTTTTGGTTCTATATGCATATCTAAACATATCATTTGCGATCTGTAACAATGAGACGTTCTCTCTCTCTCTCTCTCTCTCACTCATGAAATAATTCAACCATACAAGAAAAAAAAAAAGAAACTAATACTCTATGTAAACGTTTGCTTATATTTGCTTGCCTGGCTTTACAAACAGGCGTGCAACTTTCAACTCTCTTATCTTTTGCCACAATGTAGTGAAATTCATAGTCAAAATTACTGGAATATTGTCGGCCTACAACCCTATGGGAGCATTTTTTCTAAATTTGGTATATGTAAAAAAAGACTACTTTGGACAGGTCTATTTTAAGAAAAGTTTACTTTTTCCCTTAAGAATAGGAAAGCTACATGCTTCATGCATGCATTCATTTATTGAACTCACATTTCATTAGGCTAAAGTATTACAATGAATCAAATAAATTGACTAATATAACATTATCCAATTGAATTAAACGGAAGAGCTAGTCTACGCAAATAGCCCAAACAATTGATGTTGCCTACACTGCCAAAATCGGTGTGCCATTACGAAAAAAATTAGAGGAGAGTTATCCAACACTAACACTAGCCTTGCCACCACCGATTTGCTTATCAAAGAACTATCCCAAAGATTATATGCACATAGCATTCACCATTCAAACAATCATTGAAATAATATTCTCAGAATAGATTCACTATTAGTAGAATCCTAATACAACATATGAATCCTAGACGTTGAGACCACACGAGAGAAGTTATATTATCCTCGATGAGTTAGACATACTTTATATAGTGAATACTACAAAGCTATGGAGACTTACCTTCTTGAATATAAATTCACCTTGGTATAACTGATCATAAGAGCTTAAAGTAGATCTCCACTTGACGGAGTGATCTCAATATGAGGCATAAAAGATGGCTGCATACTCTTCAATCAAGCATTTGAGTTTGAGATTAAGTATAGATCAAGGAAGGAGAACATGGTAAAATATGCTTGTCTCAAAAGAAAATCCTCAATAAGAACAGTAATATGATTTCCAATCCCTTACTGAAATTAGGGATAAAATTAGATTAGATGAATTATGTACAAAGACAACCTCGGAGAAAACTAGATTAGATGAATTATGTTCCCCCTATCATTGCCTTGCTTAAGCAGGAGACAAAGACAACCTAGGAGAAATTAAAGAGTATAGGTATGAGGATGACTGCTTATATTTTATTAGTTGATTATGTGTTCTCGAAGGAGGAGATTTGAAAAAAATAATTATGAGTGAGGGTCATGACATCCCTATACCCTAGGTATGTAAATAATTGTATATTAGTAAATAAAAGTTTCTTTTTGCCCATCAATGCTTAACATGCCAAAAGGTCAAATCCAAAAGTGTAAAATTGCAAAGAAATTTACATATTTTGGATATTATGCATATGAAATATTGGGAATGTATAGGAATGGACTTTGGTAGTGGTGGATCGATCAGCAAAGTTCACTCACTTGATCCCTATAAAAAAAGACTTATACATCTTTAGATGTTGCTAAGATTAGCTTAAAAGAGATATTTAGATTACATAGATTTCCTAGGAGAATTATAAGTGATAGAGATGTTAAGTTTATATCTTTATTCTAGATTGCATTCTTGCAAGTTGAAGGTACCTCTTTGCATTTTTGGGACAAGAACCCAAGAGGTGAATGGAATATTTGCATTTATTGCACTTTGTGTTGTGTATAATACGTCTCATTGTCAAAGCAATAGGATTGTTACCATATTATAGTAGTGATGTGTGTGAACACACTTAGGACCGCCGGGGCACTTTTTCCCTCACTAGGAGGTTTTTTCCCCCGTGCATTGTATATACGCCCATAATCTTCTAGGGCTTGTTATCTTTCATTTTTGGCACTCATAATACACTACGGTGTTGTGCTCAAGCTTCCTCATCTTCTTGAAGTTGTGTGTGCATTCCTGCAACCCTAATTCCAACAATTGGTATCAGAGCAGGCTTCCTCCTCCCGGGCAGCATCACCGGCACCTGCCGCTTCATCTCCTCCGATTGCGACGAGGTTTCACGAGCGTCTGCAGGTTAGTATATGCCGTGGGAAAGCCCGTAGGGCCGGGTCGTTTCAGAATTTTGATCTGAAGTCATTTCGCCCTCCGTTTTTGCATTCCAAGTACTGCGCAGGCAAAATCGTCCTACTGTGCAGATTTTCTGTCAAGATTAAAATCTGCAGGACAGGTGCCCATTCGTCTGTTTTGGGCTGTGCTACATAGCACAGGTCGATTTTATACAGGTTTACCTCTTACAGGCAGCATTTACATCTAGTAGTACAGTCATTGGCCATGGCTGACAACAATGATGTATTCCGCATGTTGGCTGCTGAGGATAAGTTGGATGGCACCAACTATCCATTGTGGGCATATATGATGCGACATGTATTGGTAGCAAAGGGGTTATGGAACATTGTGCAGGGTATTGATGCACGTCCTATTGTGGCTGGGAATGCTGCAAACACATCAGAAACAGGTACTGTTGATGATGGTGCAGGCACAAGTGCTGTAGCAGCTGTTCGAGAACCACCACTTTCAGCAGAGCAGATTCGTTGGGATGGTAGAGATGCGCAGGCTCATGCCTTGATTGCGCTGTCTGTCAAACGTACCATTATCCCACATATTCGCTCCTGCAGGACTTCTAAGGATGCTTGGGATGTACTTGCCACATTGTATCAGGCAAGAAATGAGGCTCGTGTTGCTTACCTCCGAAAACAGTTGGAGAGTGAGCATATGAACGAAGGTGATTCTATGGATAGCTTTTTGACAAAGATCAAGGATTTCAAAGAGCAGCTCATTTCTACAGATGAAATCCTGTCAGACAGTTCACTTGTGCAGACTGTTTTGAATGGTCTACCAGATTCTTATCAGGGTTTTGCTTCCACTCTTCGCTTGATGATGAAAGGCAATCCCAATGCCTTATCATTTGAGGAGTTAGTTTCTGTTTTGCTGCAAGAAGACCAGTCAAGGCAAAACAGGAATATTATGCGTGTCGCAGATCAAGCTTTTGTTGCTAGTCAGAGAAGCGGGAAAGGTAAAGCTGGCTTTTCTTCTAGTAAGCAGAAATCTGCAAATGCTGCGCAACCAAAGAAGGAAGACAAAGATGAGAAGAAGGGTGACAAACAGAAGACATTTTGCAAGTACTGTAAGGGAAATGATCATGTCATCAAAGCGTGTCCTAAGCTGGCTGCGAAAGAGGCTAAGAAGAAAGAGGCTGGTATGGCTGTCTCTCCTTCTAACAATGAATCTGCTAATGTTGTTCAAGATACAGAATGGGCATTCAATGCGCAGTGCAGTTATGACCCATCTTTGCATGACACATGTATGTCTGCAGTAGATTCAGATGTATGGTACTTTGACAGTGGTGCCACTAAGCATATCACCTCGCAGCGCAGTTTATTCACTTTCCTTGAGTCTGCTCCCACAGGGAATACTGTCACTTGTGCCAATAACTCCTCTTATCCCGTTAAAGGAGTTGGACAGATTGTGCTGAATGTTGCAAATTGCAACACCTTTACACTTTTTGATGCATTGTATGTGCCAGGGATCAAAAAGAATCTACTGTCAGTCTCCGCATTTGCCAAAACAGGTTTGGTTGTAAAATTTGTGGATGACAGATGTACTGTTCATGATCTCTCTTGTGGTGACATCATTGTAGCATCTGGTTCACTATGTCGAGGGCTGTATAAGCTCAATATGGATGGCAAATGTGTAGAGGATTCAGCATGTGCTATTATGGATACGCAGGCTATTTCAAATGCAAAACTGTGGCATGCACGTTTTGGTCATCTGAATTTTGCAAGTTTGCTGCGCCTGCAGAAATCTGAAATGGTGTCTTCTTTGCCTAAGCTTGAGGCACCTGTCAAGCATGTTTGTGAGGGCTGCATATTGGGTAAAATGCAGCGTGCTTCCTTTCCCAAAGATGGATCAGTGAGAGCTGAACGCAGATTGCAGCTTGTTCACAGTGATGTTTGTGGTCCCATGCAAACTCCATCATTTGGAAACTACCTTTACTTCGTGACTTTCATTGATGATTTTACCAGGCATGCATGGGTATATCCTTTGAAGGCAAAGTCCGAAGTGTTTTTGTGCTTCAAACAGTTTTTGGTTATGGCTGAAAATGTGTCAGAAAGTAAGATGGGCACCCTCCGTTCAGATCGAGGGGGGGAGTATATGTCTTCAGAATTTAATGCATTTCTGGCTGAGCGTGGGATAAAACACCAATGTACAGTGCCGTATACACCACAGCAAAATGGTGTGGCTGAGAGAAAAAACAGGTCTCTCATGGAAATGGCAAGATGTATGGTTAAGAGTCAAAGTCTACCACATGGTTTTTGGCTTGAGGCTGTCATGTGTGCCACTTATGTACTAAACAGGTGTCCCACCAAAGCATTACAGGTTGTCACTCCATATGAGGCTTGGCATAGCCGCAAGCCATCTGTTGGCCATTTACGTGTTTTTGGTTGCCTGGCATATGCATTAGTGCCTGTGCAACATCGCAGAAAATTGGATGACAAAGCTGTCAAATGTATTTTTGTTGGATATAGTGCTGAGAGCAAAGGCTATCGTTTGTATCATCCACAGACAAAGCGCATTTTGGTTAGCCGTGATGTTGTATTTGTGGAAGATGCAGTTCAGCCCTTGGTTTCATGTACTAAGGAGACAGATATCAGCTCACGTGATGTCTATGATACATTGTTGCCTCTTTTCAGTGGTGCACAGTCAAGTGCAGTACCTCATGAGGCAGTTTTTCAGCCTATGCAGGTTTTAAATGATGGCACAGATCAGCCTATATTTGATGCAGATGTGCATGATGCACTTGAGGATGAGAGACAAGAGATTGAGGGCTCTAGAAACATGCCTAGATGGCTGGTGCAGACTTTGCGTGACAGCAAGTTGGATGCCCCTTTGTCTAGTCGCACTCGTTCTGGCTCTCATGGTGCCTCTTATGCGTCAGATTGTTATGCATTGGCTGTTTCTAGTATGTGCGATGAAAGTGAGCCTGTTTCATTTGATGAGGCACAAAGTTCAGAAAATTGGATGGCTGCTATGCAAGCAGAATACGATGCTATTATGAAGAATAGTACATGGTCTTTATGTGACTTGCCCCCTGGCAAGAAGGCCATTGGCACTAAGTGGGTATACAAATTGAAGCGTAAGCCTGATGGCACAGTGGATCGCCATAAGGCTAGGCTTGTTGCAAAAGGTTATGCTCAAGAGAAGGGCATTGATTTTGATGAGACTTTTGCTCCCACATGTCGTATGACCACTGTTCGTAGCATCTGTGCATTAGCAGCTCATAATGGTTGGAATGTACATCAGCTGGACATAAAGACTGCGTTCTTAAATGGAGATTTGCATGAGGAGGTGTATGTATCGCAGCCTCGTGGTTTTGTTCAAAGAGGGCAAGAAAACAAAGTGTGCAGGTTAAAAAAGGCTTTATATGGTTTAAAGCAAGCTCCACGAGCTTGGTATGAAAAAATACATGCATATTTGACTGCACATGGGTTTCAGAATAGTCCAACAGAAAGCACTTTGTATGTTAAACGTGTGGATGGTGTACATCTAATCATTGCTCTCTATGTCGATGACATGCTGCTCACAGGACCAAATGAGAGTCATATTGCTGATTTTAAGGCTGATTTGAATGCCTCTTTTGAGATGTCAGATTTGGGGCATTTGCATCATTATTTGGGGATACAATTTAAGCAGTGTGATGGAGGTATTGCTTTGTGTCAGACAAAGTATATTGAAACATTGTTGCGGAGATTTGGCCTTGAAGACTGCAAGCCTATTGCTACTCCAATGGAGACAGGTTTGAAGTTGAGTCTTCATGATGCTGGAGATCACTTTGATGTCACACTCTATCAGACAGCTGTTGGTTGCCTCATTTATGTATGCATTACGAGGCCAGACATTCAGTTTGCAGTCTCACAGGTGAGCAGATTTATGCATAGCCCAGGCATTAAGCATTGGCAGGCAGTGAAGCGTATCTTTCGCTATTTGAGTGGTACTCGGCATCTTGGGTTGTTTTATCCCGAGGGGGGATCATTGCCGCCAGATTTACATGTTTTTTCAGATTCTGACTGGGCTGGTTGTTATGACACACGCGTGTCCACGAGTGGTTTTTGCTTCATGCTTGGAAGCTCATGCATATCATGGTTGAGCAAGAAGCAGCCTACTGTGGCCACTTCTAGTTGTGAAGCTGAGTACAGGGCAGCTTTCACAGCTACGGTTGAGTGTGTGTGGCTCAGACGCCTTATGGCTGATTTGGGTGTTGGGCAGCCATCTGCCACCACCATCTTCACTGACAGTCAGAGCGCATTGGCAGTTGCGCGGAACCCAGTGTTCCATGCTCGTACGAAGCACATTGAGGTGCACTACCATTATGTCAGGGAGAGACTCTCTGCAGGAGAGATCAGTTTGGCTTATGTGCCAACACAGGATAACCTTGCAGACCTTTTCACAAAGGCTCTGCCTCGTGAGAAGTTCGAAGCTTTTCGCAAAGCTTTGGGCTTACTCCCTTTTGTGGATTCGTCCACATAGCTAGACACTTCCCTATACATGAGTGCTAGCTCTTGTTCACCGCATCACTCCAGGGGGGATTTGTTACCATATTATAGTAGTGATGTGTGTGAACACACTTAGGACCGCCGGGGCACTTTTTCCCTCACTAGGAGGTTTTTTCCCCCGTGCATTGTATATATGCCCATAATCTTCTAGGGCTTGTTATCTTTCATTTTTGGCACTCATAATACACTACGGTGTTGTGCTCAAGCTTCCTCATCTTCTTGAAGTTGTGTGTGCATTCCTGCAACCCTAATTCCAACAAGGATGAGTCCATTTAAGGAATTATATGGACAAGGTTACCTTACACCATTAAATTGGTCCAACCCATTAATCAGAGTGGAAGTGTCTAAACAAATGCTAGATAACACAGAATATTAAATAAAATCCATAAACAAATATATCAAAGCTATCCAACAGGATATATGAAAGTAATACATTCATGTTAAAATATCCACTGAGGAATTCAAAGAAGTTGACATAGTTTTTATTTATGTACAACCGAACATACGCTCTATCTCCTTGTTGGGAATGTATAGCAAACTATCACCTAGGCATTGTAGACTATATGTGAATACATAGAGAATTGGAGATCATGCTTGTGAACTTCTAATTTTTCAATATCTAAAAGTCGAGAATGTCTTCCATGTTAATTTGCTAAAAGAGGTATGTCATGGATCCTATTCATACCATGGATGATAAGAAAATTGCTTTTATTTCTCGTCATGGACAAGTAGAACCACTACAAGGAAATGATGGTTTATTGGTGCCTCAAGAAGGCATGGTAAATGGCATGAAATCCGGTATGCGCATCGGTATACCCCCTATTACATCTATGCCGATATTAGCACTGATATAGATGCCACTAAAAAAGTTGTTAGTATTCCAGTTTCATCCCTGATACATGCGCATATACCGACGGCTTGTGCAGGATTTTATTTGGATAGAATGGTGAAACCAACTGGCAGATTGGTGCTAGCTACATGATTTTCCCTGTTGGTAAGAGTACTTGTCCAACTGTACTAAAAATTGAGAGAAAACCATCATTTTATATTAATTCGAAAAGATGATTACATTTTTCGTGATTACATGCCTCTGTTGATCCAAGGCATGGATAACAACACTTTGTATGTGCTAAACCATCATATTTACAAGTCAAAATGGCAGCCTAAAATATGTGTAACAAAGTAATATCATTTACATGAAATTATTGATCCATATAATGAATAGCAACACACCAAAAAATTAGGTGTACAAGCCAGATGTAGACATGGCTATAGCACCGCATGCATGCAGGTGAGGGCTGAGGCATTTCTATATCAATGCATGCATAAGAAAAAAATAGTATTTAATGCAAACATGCCAATACAAATGAGTAGATGGATGCAAGTAGTAGTAGGATGCTTACTGTATTTGCCTCTCCCCAATTGATAGGCATACCCTTGGACTCTAATTGCTTAAGAAGTGCTTGTGTGCCAAACTTGTAGCCATATCTCTCCTCCTGTGGAAATGGAGGATGGCCTACCATGCTCTCCTACATCAAAAAACCAACTCAAGGTTTAGGGCATGCAAGCAATGCACACCATAGACAATGAATGAAGGAGATTTGTAAAACCAACTCAAGGTTTAGGGCATGCAAGCAATGCACACCATAGACAATGAATGAAGGAGATTTGTAAAAAAACCTATAAAGTACTCATACAAGGACTCATAGACTCCACTAACAAGGTGTGACAAGCCTACACTCTCCATTTGAGCCCATGTGGCTGCCCTCTGCTGGCAGTAACTGTCAGGCATGTCTCTGTACTCGGCTTCGATCATGCACCACTCCTCCTGAGGATCAAGACAAGTAAGTTTTGGCTTCCCCCCCATCTCACAGCATCTCATACCTCAAATATATGCGATGCCATTATTTTAACCATTACACCATTGATCCGTTGATTTGGCACTACAACAACAGTGTACCTGCTCTTGATTTTCTCAATAATGATGTTTTTTTGTCTTTATCCAAGGCATCCCACTTCTTGATCACCTCATGCACAAATGTAATATTTAAAACCTGGTGGATGTGCCCTTTCATCTCCTTCCATATGTCATCCATGACCACAGATCCGTTACACACATAATACACTTTCTTTGCAGATTCTGTGGTGCGAGGAGCGTAAGGACTCCTAGGTGTGCATGGTGTACTAGCTAAGGAGATGGGTGGGAGTTGACGTGTAGGAAACAATGCATCTGTGCCATGACTCCTAGAACAACCACCACATCCACCCCCACCACTACTACGTCTATGCATAATCGAGCGATGGCTAGGGTTGCATGCCAGTGTAAGCGAGGGAGTGGTGATCAGTGTGGTTGTAGTGGTGGACGGATTGGAGGGCCCATAGCCCCAAAGTGCTGTTGTTTCATGGCTCTCTGCTTGGGGGGGTAGCCTATGAAATGAACTAATAGAACTACGCTAGGGATAAGAGCCTGTGGTGTAGGCGTGACAGAGGTGTACTACAGTGTTTCCAAGGAGCTGTAACCTTCAGGGGTATTGGCTTTGATCTTACACACATACATAAATTTAGAGTTTGTCAAAATGTGTATATCATGTATGCTTCATGTAGCCAAGGGAAGGCCCTTGCTTCACATAAGGCCTAGGCTTGGCTATGCCTTGCCATGGCCATTCATCGCCATAACCAATCCTAAGCCACTCTATGCATTCATGCTTCTTGCATTTGGCTCTATGTATAGAGCTTAATGTATTAAGCTAAATGCATGCATTAAGCTCTATGCAAAGCTTAATGCATGCAGTAAGCTCTATACACATTAGGTCCAAAAGCTTTAAAAAAAGGGTTGCATTTTATTCACTTGTACTGGATTTGGATTAAGCTTTGGACCAATAGATATGTTACATTCATTTGGTGTCATATCCACTTTTTACTAACCTCACTAGTTTTGGCTATTCTAGTGGGTTATCACCACTATAATGTGATACGGCACGGCTATTTCAACGTCACTTTAGTGGGGGTTCAACTTCAAGGTTCTGTCCTCACGACCATGATTTCATGTCTTTCTAGTTGTCTTTTTGCATCATCCTGTCTTGTATTCATAATCTAACAATGTCAAGACAATAGTCTAGCCCGAGGTGCACTCCTAATGCCAATTCATCATGCATTTGTCATGATGTTAAAGATGATCAGGATTTGTCAAATGGTATAAACTTCAAATTAAACGATTGGGTGACTATGCAACCATTATGCAAAGGTCCTCATAGGATAAAAAGAAAAAGAAGAGGCTTAGTACAATACAATTGGATCATCCTGTCCTGGATTCATAATAAATCTAACAATGTCAATTCATCATGCATTCTTCATAATGCCAATTCATCATGCATTCTTCATGATGTTAAAGATGATCAGGATTTGTCGCGAATGGTATAAACTTCAAATTAAACGATTGGGTGACTATGCAACCATTATGCAAAGGTCTTCATAGGATAAAAAGAAAAAGAAGAGGCTTAGTAGAATACAATTGGAAGGGACATACCTTGGAATTCAAGATAGAAAAAGATGGATGGAAGGTAAAGGTGCAACATGTGTACACGACAAGAGAGATGCACATGCATCCTTCTACTCCAACATTTGCATTGCAAGCTCATTATAAGATATTTTTTTGTAGTTTTACTTATGTTCTTTATGATTCTATGGCTTATTCACCTATGTGGTATATGTGATAGATGTTTATCCTTCAACAAGAATTGAGTGGAAACCTGTGGAGTCATTCATCATGACTTTCAAAGCCATGCATGCTGATCTTGGGAAAGTATTGTTTTCCAATCAACCATCTGCTTTTTTCATTAATAAGCATATATTTTTTACAACTTTATAATGAATGGAGCTTGGTCTTGGACATAAAGGGAGCCCATGGGCATGGATACGGCTAGATACGTACATGGAGGCCCAACATTAATAAGTGTGAAAAGGTGCAAAATTATATAAGTGAATAAATTATAATTAGGGACGACTAATTATTTTGACTAATCAAATCATACTTTCTTGGAGCTCCAAGCTTGAGTGTGGAAGATGGAAGATGGGGGAGGATTCCTTATGAGTGTGGAAGATGGGGGATCTTGATAGGGAGTTGGCTATTAATAGTTTTGTGTCATGGTGTCCAAGGAGTTTGAATCTGGTTTACAAATGTAAAGGCAATCCTTTATCCATTCCATGCCATGGTATGGGGATCTATCTTTCAAATTTGTAAATCCAAGGAGTTTACATTTGGTTTGCAGAGGTGGTTATTAAGAAGGGTGATTTTTTATCCATGCAGAGGTGGTTATTAAGAAGGGTGATTCTTTATCCATGCAGAGGTGGTTATTAAGAAGGGTGATTCTTTATCCATGCCATGCCATGATCTCTATTTTCCCCCATAGGAGGAGGTCCTATATTTTTTCCCTATGTGATTTACTTTCAAAGGTCTTCCAAATATGTCATGAGATAACTTTTGAAGTAGGATAACATGTATATTCTACTAGTCTTCATATCCCCAAGATTTCAATGTGCCAGATCCCATGTAGGGGGAGGTTGTTTGGCCTCAGATAATTCTTAAAGAAACTTCTTTTGAATATTTTATACTTTTTTCCATGCACATCTAGACATGCTACCACCCCACACCTCAATGCTATTAAGGATCACTCATGTGACCAAGTATAAAAAATATATATCTTAATAATGTAATCATTTATTCCTTCTTCATTGCATACATTATCAAATGTATAGTATGCTATTACACCTACCTTAATTGAAGGGAGTGCACATTGTTGCCACCTATGGTTTCAAGGTACCTTGAAACCAATGTATTTATATATATTTTTACTACTTCCAAAGCGTGATTTTCATAAAGTAATAAGAGAGGGGGTCCTTGATAGTTTTACTAAGCATGATTTTGGTCAACTAAAATAATCATCAACTTTTGAGAATCCTTAGTGAGCTAAGAGTACCACACCATCTACATTTAGGATAACAACATTAAATCCAATATGTGTCTCTAATATATTCCCTTATTTGGCATATTCTTATATCATTGCTTCTAACCATTCCAAGATCTAAGCTTATGAATAATTTTTTTCATCACCATGTTTTAATGTTACCATAAAGAAATTAAGGATATCTAGGGATCTTGGGGAGATATACTCACCTTACTATTTTCTTTTCCTGTGAACCTTTTGCAAAAAAGACATTATTTTTAAAGAAAATTTTATCTTTATAGTAGTGGATGTATTTTTCTATCAAAGAAGTTTTTGTTATGGACTATGTCGTAGATGGTCTCAGGGGGTTCACCTAAAAATATGTAGGTATACCACCTGAGTTCAAATGAAGGGTTTTTTTAATTTAAAACTTTAAGGCAAATTTATAAAAATACATTTATAGAAGGGGTTTTTTAATTCGATTTTGAAAAAAAACCCGTAACTCTATAAAGAAAAAGGGGTCATTTTATTCATGAAAAATTCACGGGTAAGGGGTTTTTTATATACCCCTTGACGCACGTGATATATAGGGTTTTGTAGTAGTGCACCCCTCGAGTAGATGGTGGTGTTTGCGTAAGAGTGTTTTTGACAGAAAAAAAGATTGTTTATATATCAATCCTTACATGGATCAATCTAATCAACGAACATTACCCAACTATTCATGAACTCCTAGTTCATTTTATTTGTTAAGGCGTGCATCGTCATCTAAGCATCCTATTGTAATCACTCTTTATGTCTCCCAATATGTTAAGGGTAACCACACGTGTGCTATGACATTGTTTGCTAATATAACTAAATGAATCATCCAATCTTGTCCATGATGTGACTACCTCATTAAAAGATTCAAATTTGCATCCAATCCATGTCTTGCAAGCTGATATCTTGAAGATAACTTTTGCTAATCTTGTCTCGATCTTTCTAGTTAGGTCAGGGCGTCTAAAATTCTTTTCAAGAGCTAAAGTTTTCTAAATAGGTCTAGAAGGAAAGAATATTCAAAAAATAGATACAAAAGTAAACAAGAAATTGTATACAATAAATAATCTTTTTACACATACCTCCACCTTTGGTTAATGTGTCGAGTGCGTTAACCTCTTCGGTGTCAAGCATGTCCTTTGGTGCAATTTGGTTCTTCTTTTTAGTTGGGCAAGATTTAGCATAATGTCCTATCATCTTACACCTAAAACACTTGACAATAGATAGCTTGGATATGATGTCATTGGTCGGGCTATGCATGTCAGATGCTTCTAGAGTTTTAACTTTCTTCTTAATATATTTGTTCATTCTAGACAGATGTCGTTCAATCTTTCTTTGAAATTTGTCCCGATGCTCTTGTTCTTGATTCAAAAGAATATGGAGAGAATCAAGCTGTTCTTGAATAGTACGACGGTGCTGCGGATATTCACCCATTTCCTGACAATTAAAAGGAATAGGAAAAATTAAAACAAGAGAAAAGATAGGGTTTCTTATCCAATATGGAACGTCGAGCTAGATGTGAGTCCTGCCAGGTTAGCTCAATACATAAATGCATAATTTTTCAAGAAATAATCCATATACCCTTTAAAAATACAGCTTTATTAATTAAAGCTCATAGAGCTTCTTAATTAAGCTTACTAATAAAAGCTTTGCTTAACATGATTTTTCACTGATTTAAATCCAGCGCACAGTTAAACCCAAGCATCGTAAAGGCTTAAATGAAATGATTAGGTGAATTCAATCATCGTTGAATTCATGAAGTTCGGGGCAGATTTGTTATTCAAAAAAAAACTTTAGAGGAAATTATAATCAGTGCATAACGATTTCAATAGGTGCAGCTTATATACATATTTCTAAAGCTGGGTAATATAAAGCTTATAAAGCTCTTTAAATCAATCCAAGCTTTTATTATTAAAAGCTTAAAATGCCTTTATCTGAGCGCAGCTCCGAACGGGTAAAAGTAATCTTCGCCCTAGCTGGAGAAGAAGTCGCCCACCGCATCTAATATAAAAATAAAAATAAACATTTTAAGCTCATAAAGCTTTTAGCTAATATAAGCTGTAATAACAAAGCTTTTAAGCTCCAATAAGCGCAAATAGTAAATCGGGATTTGAAAATTCCTCCCCCCCTCTGAATTCGCAGCGCTCGCCACCGCCGACCGGATGGAGAGAGGTCGGATGGAGAGACGAGCGCGCTGCCACCCGGGTAGCCTCTGCCCATGAAGGAGAGAGAGAGAGAGAAGAAGATCAATTAAAAATATTATATATATATATATATATGGCTTTTACTCATTTCTCACAGACTGCGCTTTTACTAATTGAGAGAAATGAAGAAAAAACCATCACCTCCCACCCTTGATTATAGAATTCAGATAGCCTTATTGGTTTAGCAATCATGCTATGACCCTCCATGCTCCTCTCTTTGCTCTTTCAATATGTACGGACAGATTAAGAAGAGGATTAGTGAAGAGGAAGGTGGTTTTATGGTTTTGGGAAACCCACTAATGGTTTTTCACCTAGTTTTATCCTTTGGGCAATAGATTGATGGAGATTGATTACCCAATGGTTAAAAACAAGCTTTATTTCATCCATACATAAACAAAAATCCCTAAACGTGTTCTTCTTTAATTTAAAATTCAAGAAAATTACCAAAATCACCTCTGTTTTTGTCTCTTTCACCTCTTTTGACTGCCTTCAAGAAAATTAAATTACACCAAAGCTCTGATACCACTGTCATGGGACCCTTTAATCTTCTTGAAGAGAATAATCAAAAACTCATAAAATATATCAAATATTAAAACAACTGCTTGAATTAAATTGAAGATTGAAGCATATAACAAAACATAAGGCAAGAGAAAGAAAAACATCACCATCAACACAAGGCTGGGTGCAATCTCCCCCCCCAACGTGAGTGGCTTCTTCCTGCGTGGGTATTTGTGATATATTCCAAAAGTAGGCTTTGAGCCAAAAATAAAGTACACATCCATATTTGGACTTCGCCATTTAATTAGCCTTTGTCCTCAATTAGCCTTTGTCCTCAAGCCTTCTAAGGTTTGCACAATTTTTCTAATACAATAATCTAACTTGTGCACATATGCACATTACAAAATAAATCAACTAGTGCTCATACACACACTGTATAATAAATTGATGCATGCGCACACACACATCACACTGATGTCAAAATAATATCAAATGCCATAATACAGCCATAAAATATTGTGAATATAATAATGAGATCTGTCCACACGCCACAACTCAATCCACCATCCGTGCGACACCTAAATCGGTACCCTCGCACTGTGCAACACCTAAATCGGTACCCTTGCACACCTCTTCACCTAAACTCATAAAAATAAACCACGTCAGTAGTAACAATCAATTGACATCGCATCAATCAATCCTAACGTGTTCATGAGAAATAGGCATCATTAAAAAAAAATATAAATCAAATATTAAATGACCATGACTATCATTCCGTCAAATAACATGGATTATAACAGTCCCCCCTGTTGGGCTGCAAACTGTCCTCAGTTGTGCAATCGATGAGTGGATGGCTTCATGGCACAAGTGGAGGACAAGATCATCACATCAAACAATTTCTGAAAATAAAACCAAACAAGTGAACGCATGTGAAATGGATGTAAGTGTCCCATTCCACAGAGGTACCTTCCATAGAATGAATACATAGATACGTCTGGTGTAGCCATGTGAAACCAATCTAATGTCCCATACCATAGATTAATTCCACACGACACTACCTCAAGAATAGAAGTTTGAGACGGAGTAGCTAATTCCCTCTGAAGCTTTAATTCTGACATAACTTTTCTCTATCCTCAAAATTAGACTACAAGTCTTATTCCAAAAATGAATTAGGTCGAAATGGAAATTCTTATCAACTTAAGATTGAAAAATAATCACTTACATTACTGTCAATAACTTGATGAATTCTAGGGATTTGTTCTTGATCTTAATCTTGTAATTGTCTAACTAAATTCAAAAATTATAATCTTTGAATAGGTTTATAATTCTTGAATTTGTGAATCTTGCTTGTAAACAATGAAATCTAAAGGGGATCTTGATCTTAAGCTTAATCTTAAACTTGAATTCAGAACTTGAAGAAAGATAGACATTTTGCGTCCTAGTTGATAGCAAGAACTTGATATACTAGTAAAATGAATCAAGGCTTAGATTAAAAATACTTGAATGGACGAAAATTGAGAGATTAATCATAATTGCAATTCTTGAATAAATCTTGTTCTTAAGGGGTTTAAATCTTGTGATTGAATATATCTTTGACTTAGAGCAATTCTTGGTCTAGAAAGAATCTTGTACTTGGATAGATCTTAAACTAGAACACTTGAAAATTTAGACAAAACTTTCCTTGAGTTGGTATAAACTTCGTAATTGTGATTGGTATACAACTTAAGCTTGGTTTCTAGTCACTTGAGAGCTATTTCTTTACTTTTCTCATCATCACTAAATTCGATGGTGAAGCAATTAATAACTTGAATCAAAAACTGGAGAAACTTGCTTTGTTCTTGAATCTTCAAATTGGTCTTAATCTTCTATGAAATGTCTAGCAATCATTTTTACTTGAATTTGGGCAACTAGATCTTGAAGATATCTTTTACTAATCTTGTCTCCATCTTTCTAGTTAGGTCAGGGCGTCTAAAATTCTTTTCAGGAACTAAAGTTTTCTAACTAGGTCTAGAAGGAAAGAATATTCAAAAAACAGATACAAAAGCAAACAAGAAATTGTATACAATAAATAATCTTTTTACACATACCTCCACCTTTGGTTAATGTGTCGAGTGTGTTAACCTCTTCGGTGTCAAGCATGTCCTTTGGTGCAATTTGGTTGTTCTTTTTAGCTGGGCAAGATTTAGCATAATGTCCTATCACCTTACACCTGAAACACTTGACAATAGACAGCTTGGATACGATGTCATTGGTCAGGCTATGCATGTCAGATGCTTCGAGAGTTTTAACTTTCTTCTTAATATATTTGTTCATTCTAGACAGATGTCGTTCAATCTTTCTTTGAAATTTGTCCCGATGCTCTCGTTCTTGATTCAAAAGAATATGGAGAGAATCAAGCTGTTCTTGAATAGTACGACGGTGCTGCGGATATTCACCCATTTCCTGACAATTAAAAGGAATAGGAAAAATTAAAACAAGAGAAAAGATAGGGTTTCTTATCCAATATGGAACGTCGAGCTAGATGTGAGTCCTGCCAGATTAGCTCAATACATAAATGCATAATTTTTCAAGAAATAATCCATATACCCTTTAAAAATATAGCTTTATTAATTAAAGCTCATAGAGCTTCTTAATTAAGCTTACTAATAAAAGCTTTGCTTAACATGATTTTTCACTAATTTAAATCCAGTGCACAGTTAAACCCAAGCATCATAAAGGCTTAAATGAAATGATTAGGTGAATTCAATCATCATTGAATTCATGAAGTTCGGGGCAAATTTGTTATTCAAAAAAAAACTTTAGAGGAAATTATAATCAGTGCACAACGATTTCAATAGGTGCAGCTTATATACATATTTCTAAAGCTAGGTAATATAAAGCTTATAAAGCTCTTTAAATCAATCCAAGCTTTTATTATTAAAAGCTTAAAATGCCTTTATCTGAGCGTAGCTCCGAACGGGTAAAAGTAATCTTCGCCCTAGCTGGAGAAGAAGTCGCCCACCGCATCTAATATAAAAATAAAAATAAACATTTTAAGCTCATAAAGCTTTTAGCTAATATAAGCTGTAATAACAAAGCTTTTAAGCTCCAATAAGCGCAAATAGTAAATCGGGATTTGAAAATTCCTCCCCCCCTCTGAATTCGCAGCGCTCGCCACCGCCGACCGGATGGAGAGAGGTCGGATGGAGAGAGGAGCGCGCTGCCACCCGGGTAGCCTCTGGCCATGAAGGAGAGAGAGAGAGAGAAGAAGATCAATTAAAAATATTATATATATATATATATATGGCTTTTACTCATTTCTCACAGACCGCTTTTACTAATTGAGAGAAATTAAGAAAAAACCATCACCTCCCACCCTTGATTATAGAATTCAGACAGCCTTATTGGTTTAGCAATCATGCTATGACCCTCCATGCTCCTCTCCTTGCTCTTTCAATCCGTACGGACAGATTAAGAAGAGGATTAGTGAAGAGGAAGGTGGTTTTATGGTTTTGGGAAACCCACTAATGGTTTTCCACCTAGTTTTATCCTTTGGGCAATAGATTGATGGAGATTGATTACCCAATGGTTAAAAACAAGCTTTATTTCATCCATACATAAACAAAAATCCCTAAACGTGTTCTTCTTTAATTTAAAATTCAAGAAAATTACCAAAATCACCTCTGTTTTTGTCTCTTTCACCTCTTTTGACTGCCTTCAAGAAAATTAAATTACACCAAAGCTCTGATACCACTGTCATGGGACCCTTTAATCTTCTTGAAGAGAACAATTAAAAACTCATAAAATATATCAAATATTAAAACAACTGCTTGAATTAAATTGAATATTGAAGCATATAACAAAACATAAGGCAAGAGAAAGAAAAACATCACCATCAACACAAGGCTGGGTGCAATCTCCCCCCCCAACGTGAGTGGCTTCTTCCTGCGTGGGTATTTGTGATATATTCCAAAAGTAGGCTTTGAGCCAAAAATAAAGTACACATCCATATTTAGACTTTGCCATTTAATTAGCCTTTGTCCTCAATTAGCCTTTGTCCTCAAGCCTTCTAAGGTTTGCACAATTTTTCTAATACAATAATCTAACTTGTGCACATATGCACATTACAAAATAAATCAACTAGTGCTCGTACACACACTCTATAATAAATTGATGCATGCGCACACACACATCACACTGATGTCAAAATAATATCAAATGCCATAATACAGCCATAAAATATTGTGAATATAATAATGAGATCTGTCCACATGCCACAACTCAATCCACCATCCGTGCGACACCTAAATCGGTACCCTCGCACTGTGCAACACCTAAATCGGTACCCTTGCACACCTCTTCACCTAAACTCATAAAAATAAACCACGTCAGTAGTAACAATCAATTGACATCGCATCAATCAATCCTAATGTGTTCATGAGAAATAGGCATCATTAAAAAAAATATAAATCAAATATTAAATGACCATGACTATCATTCCATCAAATAACATGGATTATAACAGTCCCCCCTGTTGGGCAGCAAACTGTCCTCAGTTGTGCAATCAATGAGTGGATGGCTTCATGGCACAAGTGGAGGACAAGATCATCACATCAAACAATTTCTGAAAATAAAACCAAACAAGTGAACGCATGTGACATGGATCTAAGTGTCCCATTCCACAGAGGTACCTTCCACATACAAACACTCGTTGGTGAAAGATAGAATACATAGATACGTCTGGTGTAGCCATGTGAAACCAATCTAATGTCCCATACCATAGATTAATTCCACACGACACTACCTCAAGAATAGAAGTTTGAGACGGAGTAGCTAATTCCCTCTGAAGCTTTCATTCTAACATAACTTTTCTCTATCCTCAAAATTAGACTACAAGTCTTATTCCAAAAATGAATTAGGTCGAAATGGAAATTCTTATCAACTTAAGATTGAAAAATAATCACTTACATTACTGTCAATAACTTGATGAATTCTAGGGATTTGTTCTTGATCTTAATCTTGTAATTGTCTAACTAAATTCAAAAATTATAATCTTTGAATAGATTTATAATTCTTGAATTTGTGAATCTTGCTTGTAAACAATGAAATCTAAAGGGGATCTTGATCTTAAGCTTAATCTTAAACTTGAATTCAGAACTTGAAGAAAGATAGACATTTTGCGTCCACATGCCACGACTCAATCCACCATTTAAAAAAAATATAAATCAAATATTAAATGACCCTGACTATCATTCATCAAATAACATGGATCATAAAACAGTCCCCCCTGTTGGGAAGCAACTGTCCTCAGTTGCGCAATCAATGAGTGGATGGCTTCATGGCACAAGTGGAGGACAAGATCATCACATCAAACAATTTCTGAAAATAAAACCAAACAAGTGAACACATGTGAAATGGATCTAAGTGTCCCATTCCACAGAGGTACCTTCCACATACAAACACTCGCTGGTGAAAGATAGAAGACATAGATACGTCTGGTGTAGCCATGTGAAACCAATCTAATGTCCCATACCATAGATTAATTCCACACGACACTACCTTAAGAACAGAAGTCTGAGACGGAGTAGCTAATTCCCTCTGAAGCTTTCATTCTGACATAACTTTTCTCTATCCTCAAAATTAGACTACAAGTTTTATTCCAAAAATGAATTAGGCAGAAATGGAAATTCTTATCAACTTAAGATTGAAAAATAATCACTTACATTACTGTCAATAACTTGATGAATTCTAGGGATTTGTTCTTGATCTTAATCTTGTAATTGTCTAACTAAATTATTATAATCTTTGAATAGGTTTATAATTCTTGAATTTGTGAATCTTGCTTGTAAACAATGAAATCTAAAGGGGATCTTGATCTTAAGCTTAATCTTAAACTTGAATTCAGAACTTGAAGAAAGATAGACATTTTGCATCCTAGTTGATAGCAAGAAATTGATATACTAGTAAAATGAATCATGGCTTAGATTAAAAATACTTGAATGGATGAAAATTGAGAGATTAATCATAATTATAATTCTTGAATAAATCTTGTTCTTAAGGGGTTTAAATCTTGTGGTTGAATATATCTTTGACTTAGAGCAATTCTTGGTCTAGAAAGAATCTTGTACTTGGATAGATCTTAAACTAGAACACTTGAGAATTTAGACAAAACTTTACTTGATTTGGTATAAACTTCGTAATTGTGATTGGTATACAACTTAAGCTTGGTTTCTAGTCACTTGAGAGCTATTTCTTTACTTTTCTCATCATCACTAAATTCGATGGTGAAGCAATTGATAACTTGAATCAAAGACTGGAGAAACTTGCTTGGTTCTTGAATCTTCAAATTGGTCTTAATCTTCTATGAAATGTCTAGCAATCATTTTTACTTGTATTTGGGCAACTAGATCTTGAAGATAACTTTTGCTAATCTTGTCTCGATCTTTCTAGTTAGGTCAGGGCGTCTAAAATTCTTTTCAGGAGCTAAAGTTTTCTAACTAGGTCTAGAAGGAAAGAATATTCAGAAAACAGATACAAAAGCAAACAAGAAATTGTATACAATAAATAATCTTTTTACACATACCTCCACCATTGGTTAATGTGTCGAGTGCGTTAACCTCTTCGGTGTCAAGCATGTCCTTTGGTGCAATTTGGTTCTTCTTTTTAGTTGGGCAAGATTTAGCATAATGTCCTATCATCTTACACCTGAAACACTTGACAATAGATAGCTTGGATACGATGTCATTGGTCGGGCTATGCATGTCATATGCTTCTAGAGTTTTAACTTTATTCTTAATATATTTGTTCATTCTAGACAGATGTCATTCAATCTTTCTTTGAAATTTGTCCCGATGCTCTCGTTCTTGATTCAAAAGAATATGGAGAGAATCAAGCTGTTCTTGAATAGTACGACGGTGCTGCGGATATTCACGCATTTCCTGACAATTAAAAGGAATAGGAAAAATTAAAACAAGAGAAAAGATAGGGTTTCTTATCCAAGATGGAACGTCGAGCTAGATGTGAGTCCTGCCAGGTTAGCTCAATACATAAATGCATAATTTTTCAAGAAATAATCCATATATCCTTAGAAAATACAGCTTTATTAATTAAAGCTCATAGAGCTTCTTAATTAAGCTTACTAATAAAAGCTTTGCTTAACATGATTTTTCAATAATTTAAATCCAGCGCACAGTTAAACCCAAGCATCATAAAGGCTTAAATGAAATGATTAGGTGAATTCAATCATCGTTGAATTCATGAAGTTCGGGGCAGATTTGTTATTCAAAAAAAAACTTTAGAGGAAATTATAATCAGTGCGCACAACGATTTCAATAGGTGCAGCTTATATACATATTTTTAAAGCTGGGTAATATAAAGCTTATAAAGCTCTTTAAATCAATCCAAGATTTTATTATTAAAAGCTTATAATGCCTTTATCTGAGCGCAGCTCCGAACGGGTAAAAGTAATCTTCGCCCTAGCTGGAGAAGAAGTCGCCCACCGCATCTAATATAAAAATAAAAATAAACATTTTAAGCTCATAAAGCTTTTAGCTAATATAAGCTGTAATAACAAAGCTTTTAAGCTTCAATAAGCGCAAATAGTAAATCGGGATTTGAAAATTCCTCCCCCCCTCTGAATTCGCAGCGCTCGCCGGCCACCGACCGGATGGAGAGAGGTCGGATGGAGAGAGGAGCGCGCTGCCACCCGGGTAGCCTCTGCCCATGAAGGAGAGAGAGAGAGAGAAACATATCAATTAAAAATATTATATATATACATATATATGGCTTTTACTCATTTCTCACAGACTGTGCTTTTACTAATTGAGAGAAATTTAAAAAAATCCATCACCTCCCACCCTTGATTATAGAATTCAGACAGCCTTATTGGTTTAGCAATCATGCTATGACCCTCCATGCTCCTCTCCTTGCTCTTTCAATTCGTACGGACAGATTAAGAAGAGGATTAGTGAAGAGAAAGGTGGTTTTATGGTTTTGGGAAACCCACTAATGGTTTTCCACCTAGTTTTATCCTTTGGGCAATAGATTGATGGAGATTGATTACCCAATGGTTAAAAACAAGCTTTATTTCATCCATACATAAACAAAAATCCCTAAACGTGTTCTTCTTTAATTTAAAATTCAAGAAAATTACCAAAATCACCTCTGTTTTTGTCTCTTTCACCTCTTTTGACCGCCTTCAAGAAAATTAAATTACACCAAAGCTCTGATACCACTGTCTCACGCGACCCTTTAATCTTCTTGAAGAGAATAATCAAAAACTCATAAAATATATCAAATATTAAAACAACTACTTGAATTAAATTGAATATTGAAGCATATAACAAAACATAAGGCAAGAGAAAGAAAAACATCACCATCAACACAAGGCTGGGTGCAATCTCCCCCCCCAACGTGAGTGGCTTCTTCCTGCGTGGGTATTTGTGATATATTCCAACAGTAGGCTTTGAGCCAAAAATAAAGTACACATCCATATTTAGACTTTGCCATTTAATTAGCCTTTGTCCTCAATTAGCCTTTGTCCTCAAGCCTTCTAAGGTTTGCACAATTTTTCTAATACAATAATCTAACTTGTGCACATATGCACATTACAAAATAAATCAACTAGTGCTCGTACGCACACTGTATAATAAATTGACGCGTGCACACACACACATCACACTGATGTCGAAATAATATCAAACGCCATAATACAGCCACAAAATATTGTGAATATAATAATGAGATCTGTCCACACGCCACAACTCAATCCACCATCCGTGCGACACCTAAATCGGTACCCTCGCACTGTGCAACACCTAAATCGGTACCCTTGCACACCTCATCACCTAAACTCATAAACATAAACCACGTCAGTAGTAACAATCAATTGACATCGCATCAATGAATCCTAACGTGTTTATGAGAAATAGGCATCATAAAAAAAATATAAATTAAATATTAAATGACCATGACTATCATTCGTCAAATAACATGGATCATAACAATCCCCCCCGTTGGGAAGCAACTGTCCTGAGTTGTGCAATCAATGAGTGGATGGCTTCTTGGCACAAGTGGAGGACAAGATCATCACATCAAACAATTTTTGAAAATAAAACCAAACAAGTGAATGCATGTGAAATGGATCTAAGTGTCCCATTCCACAGAGGTACCTTCCACATACAAACACTCGCTGGTGAAAGATAGAAGACATAGATACGTCTGGTGTAGCCATGTGAAACCAATCTAATGTCCCATACCATAGATTAATTCCACACGACACTACCTTAAGAGAACAGAAGTTTGAGACGGAGTAGCTAATTCCCTCTGAAGCTTTCATTCTGACATAACTTTTCTCTATCCTCAAAATTAGACTACAAGTCTTATTCCAAAAATGAATTAGGTCGAAATGGAAATTCTTATCAACTTAAGATTGAAAAATAATCACTTACATTACTGTCAATAACTTGATGAATTCTAGGGATTTGTTCTTGATCTTAATCTTGTAATTGTCTAACTAAATTCAAAAATTATAATCTTTGAATAGGTTTATAATCTTTGAATAGGTTTATAATTCTTGAATTTGTGAATCTTGCTTGTAAACAATGAAATCTAAAGGGGATCTTGATCTTAAGCTTAATCTTATACTTGAATTCAGAACTTGAAGAAAGATAGACATTTTGCGTCCTAGTTGATAGCAAGAACTTGATATACTAGTAAAATGAATCATGGCTTAGATTAAAAAAACTTGAATGGACGAAAATTGAGAGATTAATCATAATTGCAATTCTTGAATAAATCTTGTTCTTAAGGGGTTTAAATCTTGTGGTTGAATATATCTTTGACTTAGAGCAATTCTTGGTCTAGAAAGAATCTTGTACTTGGATTGATCTTAAACTAGAACACTTGAAAATTTAGACAAAACTTTACTTGAATTGGTATAAACTTCGTAATTGTGATTGGTATACAACTTAAGCTTGGTTTCTAGTCACTTGAGAGCTATTTCTTTACTTTTCTCATCATCACTAAATTCGATGGTGAAGCAATTGATAACTTGAATCAAAGACTGGAGAAACTTGCTTGATTCTTGAATCTTCAATTTGGTCTTAATCTTCTATGAAATGTCTAGCAATCATTTTTACTTGAATTTGGGCAACTAGATCTTGAAGATAACTTTTGCTAATCTTGTCTCGATCTTTCTAGTTAGGTCAGGGCATCTAAAATTCTTTTCAGGAGCTAAAGTTTTCTAACTAGGTCTAGAAGGAAAGAATATTCAAAAAACAGATACAAAAGCAAACAAGAAATTGTATACAATAAATAATCTTTTTACACATACCTCCACCTTTGGTTAATGTGTCGAGTGCGTTAACCTCTTCGGTGTCAAGCATGTCCTTTGGTGCAATTTGGTTCTTCTTTTTAGTTGGGTAAGATTTAGCATAATGTCTTTTCATCTTACACCTGAAACACTTGACAATAGACAGCTTGGATACGATGTCATTGGTCGGGCTATGCATGTCAGATGCTTCCAGAGTTTTAACTTTCTTCTTAATATATTTGTTCATTCTAGACAGATGGCGTTCAATCTTTCTTTGAAATTTGTCCCGATGCTCTCATTCTTGATTCAAAAGAATATGGAGAGAATCAAGCTGTTCCTGAATAGTACGACGGTGCTGCGGACCCATTTCCTGACAATTAAAAGGAATAGGAAAAATTAAAACAGGAGAAAAGATAGGGTTTCTTATCTCATATGGAACGTCGAGCTAGATGTGAGTCCTGCCAGGTTAGCTCAATACATAAATGCATATTTTTTGAAGAAATAATCCATATACCCTTTAAAATTACAGCTTTATTAATTAAAGCTCATAGGGCTTCTTAATTAAGCTTACTAATAAAAGCTTTGCTAAACATGATTTTCCACTAATTTAAATCCAACGCACAGTGAAACCCAAGCATCATAAAGGCTTAAATGAAATTATTAGGTGAATTCAATCATCGTTGAATTCATGAAGTTCGGGGCAGATTTGTTATTCAAAAAAAAACTTTAGAGGAAATTATAATCAGTGCACAATGATTTCAATAGGTGCAGCTTATATACATATTTCTAAAGCTGGGTAATATAAAGCTTATAAAGCTCTTTAAATCAATCCAATCTTTTATTATTAAAAGCTTGTAATGCCTTTATCTGAGCGCAGCTCCGAATGGGTAAAAGTAATCTTTACCCTAGCTGGAGAAGAAGTCGCCCACCGCATCTAATATAAAAATAAAAATAAACATTTTAAGCTCATAAAGCTTTTAGCTAATATAAGCTATAATAACAAAGCTTTTAAGCTTCAATAAGCGCAAATAGTAAATCGGGGTTGTAAAATTCCTCCCCATCTGAATTCGCAGCGCTCGCCGCCGCCGACCGGATGGAGAGAGGTCGGATGGAGAGAGGAGTGCGCTGCCGCCCGGGTAGCCTCTGCCCATGAAGGAGAGAGAGAGAGAGAGAAAAAGATCAATTGAAAATATTATATATATATATATATATATGGCTTTTACTCATTTCTCACAGACTGCGCTTTTACTAATTGAGAGAAATTAAAAAAAATTCATCACCTCCCACCCTTGATTATAGAATTCAGATAGCCTTATTGGTTTAGCAATCATGCTATGACCCTCCATGCTCCTCTCCTTGCTCTTTCAATCCGTACGGACAGATTAAGAACAGGAGTAGTGAAGAAGAAGTTGGTTTTATGGTTATGGGCAACCCACTAATGGTTTTCCACCTAGTTTTACCCTTTGGGCAATAGATTGATGGAGATTGATTACCCAATGGTTAAAAACAAGCTTTATTTCATCCATACATAAACAAAAATCCCTAAACGTGTTCTTCTTTAATTTAAAATTCAAGAAAATTACCAAAATCACCTCTGTTTTTGTCTCTTTCACATCTTTTGATCGCCTTCAAGAAAATTAAATTACACCAAAGCTCTGATACCACTGTCACGGGACCCTTTAATCTTCTTGAAGAGAATAATAAAAAACACGTAAAATATATCAAATATTAAAACAACTGCTTGAATTAAATTGAATATTGAAGCATATAACAAAACATAAGGCAAGAGAAAGAAAAACATCACCATCAACACAAGACTGGGTGCAATCTCCCTCCCCAACGTGAGTGGCTTCTTCCCGCGTGGGTATTTGTGATATATTCCAAAAGTAGGCTTTGAGCCAAAAATAAAGTACACATCCATATTTGGACTTTGCCATTTAATTAGCCTTTGTCCTCAATTAGCCTTGTCCTCAAGCCTTCTAAGGTTTGCACAATTTTTCTAATACAATAATCTAACTTGTGCACATATGCACATTACAAAATAAATCAACTAGTGCTCGTACGCACACTGTATAATAAATTGACGCGTGCGCACACACACATCACACTGATGTCAAAATAATATCAAACGCCATAATACAGCCACAAAATATTGTGAATATAATAATGAGATTTGTCCACATGCCATGACTCAATCCACCATCCGTGCGACACCTAAATCGGTACCCTTGCACACCTCATCACCTAAACTCATAAACATAAACCACGTCAGTAGTAACAATCAATTGACATCGCATCAATCAATCCTAACGTGTTCATGAGAAATAGGCATCATTTAAAAAAAATATAAATCAAATATTAAATGACCCTGACTATCATTCATCAAATAACATGGATCATAAAACAGTCCCCCCTGTTGGGAAGCAACTGTCCTCAGTTGCGCAATCAATGAGTGGATGGCTTCATGGCACAAGTGGAGGACAAGATCATCACATCAAACAATTTCTGAAAATAAAACCAAACAAGTGAACACATGTGAAATGGATCTAAGTGTCCCATTCCACAGAGGTACCTTCCACATACAAACACTCGCTGGTGAAAGATAGAAGACATAGATACGTCTGGTGTAGCCATGTGAAACCAATCTAATGTCCCATACCATAGATTAATTCCACACGACACTACCTTAAGAGAACAGAAGTTTGAGACGGAGTAGCTAATTCCCTCTGAAGCTTTCATTCTGACATAACTTTTCTCTATCCTCAAAATTAGACTACAAGTCTTATTCCAAAAATGAACTAGGTCGAAATGGAAATTCTTATCAACTTAAGATTGAAAAATAATCACTTACATTACTGTCAATAACTTGATGAATTCTAGGGATTTGTTCTTGATCTTAATCTTGTAATTGTCTAACTAAATTCAAAAATTATAATCTTTGAATAGGTTTATAATTCTTGAATTTGTGAATCTTGCTTGTAAACAATGAAATCTAAAGGGGATCTTGATCTTAAGCTTAATCTTAAACTTGAAATCAGAACTTGAAGAAAGATAGACATTTTGTGCCCTAGTTCATAAAACAGTCCCCCCCTGTTGGGAAGCAACTGTCCTCAGTTGCGCAATCAATGAGTGGATGGCTTCATGGCACAAGTGGAGGACAAGATCATCACATCAAAAATTTCTGAAAATAAAACCAAACAAGTGAACGCATGTGAAATGGATCTAAGTGTCCCATTCCATAGAGGTACCTTCCACATACAAACACTCGTTGGTGAAAGATAGAAGACATAGATACGTCTGGTGTAGCCATGTGAAACCAATCTAATGTCCCATACCATAGATTAATTCCACACGACACTACCTTAAGAAAAGAAGTTTGAGACGGAGTAGCTAATTCCCTCTGAAGCTTTCATTCTAACATAACTTTTCTCTATCCTCAAAATTAGACTACAAGTCTTATTCCAAAAATGAATTAGGCCGAAATGGAAATTCTTATCAACTTAAGATTGAAAAATAATCACTTACATTACTGTCAATAACTTGATGAACTCTAGATATTTGTTCTTGATCTTAATCTTGTAATTGTCTAACTAAATTCAAAAATTATAATCTTTGAATAGGTTTATAATTCTTGAATTTGTGAATCTTGCTTGTAAACAATGAAATCTAAAGGGATCTTGATCTTAAGCTTAATCTTAAACTTGAATTCAGAACTTGAAGAAAGATAGACATTTTGTGCCCTAGTTGATAGCAAGAACTTGATATACTAGTAAAATGAATCATGGCTTAGATTCAAAATACTTGAATGGATGAAAATTGAGAGATTAATCATAATTGCAATTCTTGAATAAATCTTCTTCTTAAGGGGTTTAAATCTTGTGGTTGAATATATCTTTGACTTAGAGCAATTCTTGGTCTAGAAAGAATCTTGTACTTGGATAGATCTTAAACTAGAACACTTGAAAATTTAGACAAAACTTTACTTGAATTGGTATAAACTTCGTAATTGTGATTGGTATACAACATAAGCTTGGTTTCTAGTCACTTGAGAGCTATTTCTTTACTTTTCTCATCATCACTAAATTCGATGGTGAAGCAATTGATAACTTGAATCAAAGACTGGAGAAACTTGCTTGGTTCTTGAATTTTCAAATTGGTCTTAATCTTCTATGAAATGTCTAGCAATCATTTTTACTTGAATTTGGGCAACTAGATCTTGAAGATAATTTTTGCTAGTCTTGTCTCGATCTTTCTAGTTAGGTCAGGGCGTCTAAAATTCTTTTCAGGAGCTAAAGTTTTCTAACTAGGTCTAGAAGGAAAGAATATTCAGAAAACAGATACAAAAGCAAACAAGAAATTGTATACAATAAATAATCTTTTTACACATACCTCCACCATTGGTTAATGTGTCGAGTGCGTTAACCTCTTCGGTGTCAAGCATGTCCTTTGGTGCAATTTGGTTCTTCTTTTTAGTTGGGCAAGATTTAGCATAATGTCCTATCATCTTACACCTGAAACACTTGACAATAGACAGCTTGGATACGATGTCATTGGTCGGGCTATGCATGATGTCGGATGCTTCGAGAGGTTTAACTTTGTTCTTAATATATTTGTTTATTCTAGACAGATGTCGTTCAAGCTTTCTTTGAAATTTGTCCCGGTGCTCTCGTTCTTGATTCAAAAGAATATGGAGAGAATCAAGTTGTTCCTGTGAATAGTACGACGGTGCTGTGGATATTCACCCATTTTCTGACAATTAAAAGGAATAGGAGAAATTAAAACAAGAGAAAAGATAGGGTTTCTTATCTCATATGGAACGTCGAGCTAGATGTGAGTCCTGCCAGGTTAGCTCAATACATAAATGGATAATTTTTCAAGGAATAATCCATATACCCTTTAAAATTACAGCTTTATTAATTAAAGCTCATAGAGCTTCTTAATTAAGCTTACTAATAAAAGCTTTGCTTAACATGATTTTCCACTAATTTAAATCCAGCGTGCACAGTTAAACCCAAGCATCATAAAGGCTTAAATGAAATGATTAGGTGAATTCGATCATCGTTGAATTCATGAAGTTTGTGGCAGATTTGTTATTCAAAAAAAAACTTTAGAGGAAATTATAATCAGTACACAACGATTTCAATAGGTGCAGCTTATATACATATTTCTAAAGCTAGGTAATATAAAGCTTATAAAGCTCTTTAAATCAATCCAAGCTTTTATTATTAAAAGCTTGTAATGCCTTTATCTAAGTGCAGCTCCGAACGGGTAAAAGTAATCTTCCCCCCAGCTGGAGAAGAAGTCGCCCACCACATCTAATATAAAAATAAAAAAATCATTTTAAGCTTATAAAGCTTTTAGCTAATATAAGCTATAATACAAAGGGTTTTAAGCTTCAAGAAGCGCAAATAGTAAATCGGGGTCTGAAGATTCCTCCCCCCCTGAATTCGCAGCGCTCGCCATCGCCGACCGGATGGAGAGAGGAGCGCGTGCCCGGGTAGCATCTGCCCATGAAGGAGAGAGAGAGAGAGAGAGAGAGAGAGAGAGAGAGAGAGAGAGAGAGAGAGAGAGAGAGAGAGAAACATCAATTGGAAATATTATATATATATATATATATATATATGGCTTTTACTCATTTCTCACAGACTGCGCTTTTACTAATTGAGAGAAATTAAGAAAAATCCATCACCTCCCACCCTTGATTATAGAATTCAGACAGCCTTATTGGTTTAGCAATCATGCTATGACCCTCCATGCTCCTCTCCTTGCTCTTTCAATCCGTACGGACAGATTAAGAAGAGGATTAGTGAAGAGGAATGTGGTTTTATAGTTTTGGGAAACCCACTAATAGTTTTCCACCTAGTTTTACACTTTGGGCAATAGATTGATGGAGATTGATTACCCAATGGTTAAAAACAAGCTTTATTTCATCCATACATAAACAAAAATCCCTAAACGTGTTCTTCTTTAATTTAAAATTCAAGAAAATTACCAAAATCACCTCTATTTTTGTCTCTTTCACCTCTTTTGACCGCCTTCAAGAAAATTAAAT
The DNA here is from genome assembly GCF_041138505.1 of Cibotium barometz. Taxonomy (NCBI): domain Eukaryota; kingdom Viridiplantae; phylum Streptophyta; class Polypodiopsida; order Cyatheales; family Cibotiaceae; genus Cibotium; species Cibotium barometz. The sequence continues at coordinate 22,492,770 of NC_141053.1, read as the reverse complement.
TACACCAAAGCTCTGATACCACTGTCACGGGACCCTTTAATCTTCTTGAAGAGAATAATCAAAAACTCATAAAATATATCAAATATTAAAACAACTAATTGAATTAAATTGAATATTGAAGCATATAACAAAACATAAGGCAAGAGAAAGAAAAACATCACCATCAACACAAGGCTGTGTGCAGTCTCCCCCCCCCCAACGTGAGTGGCTTCTTCCCGCGTGGGTATTTGTGATATATTCCAAAAGTAGCCTTTGAGCCAAAAATAAAGTACACATCCATATTTGGACTTTGCCATTTAATTAGCCTTTGTCCTCAAGCCTGCTAAGGTTTGCACAATTTTTCTAATACAATAATCTAACTTGTGCACATATGCACATTACAAAATAAATCAACTAGTGCTCGTACGCACACTGTATAATAAATTGACGCGTGTGCACACACACATCACACTGATGTCAAAATAATATCAAACGCCATAATACAGCCACAAAATATTGTGAATATAATAATGAGATTTGTCCACACGCCACGACTCATTCCACCATCCGTGCGACACCTAAATCGGTACCCTTGCACACCTCATCACCTAAACTCATAAACATAAACCACGTAAGTAGTAACAATCAATTGACATCGCATCAATCAATCCTAACGTGTTCATGAGAAATAGGCATCATTAAAAAAAAATATAAATCAAATATTAAATGACCATGACTATCATTCGTCAAATAACATGGATCATAAAACACTCCCCCTGTTGGGAAGCAACTGTCCTCAGTTGCGCAATCAATGAGTGGATGGCTTCATGGCACAAGTGGAGGAGACAAGATCATCACGTCAAACAATTTCTAAAAATAAAACCAAACAAGTGAACGCATGTGAAATGGATCTAACTGTCCCATTCCACAGAGGTACCTTCCACATACAAACACTCGCTGGTGAAAGATAGAAGACATAGATACGTCTAGTGTAGCCATGTGAAACCAATCTAATGTCCCATACCATAGATTAATTCCACACGACACTACCTTAAGAACAGAAGTTTGAGACGGAGTAGCTAATTCCCTCTGAAGCTTTCATTCTGACATAACTTTTCTCTATCCTCAAAATTAGACTACAAGACTTATTCCAAAAATGAATTAGGTCGAAATGGAAATTCTTATCAACTTAAGATTGAAAGATAATCACTTACATTACTATCACACAATAACTTGATGAACTCTGGGGATTTGTTCTTGCTCTTAATCTTGTAATTGTCTAACTAAATTAAAAATTATAATCTTTGAATAGGTTTATAATTCTTGAATTTGTGAATCTTGCTTGTAAACAATGAAATCTAAAGGGGATCTTGATCTTAAGCTTAATCTTAAACTTGAAATCAGAACTTGAAGAAAGATAGATATTTTGCGTCCTAGTTTATCGCAAGAACTTAATATACTAGTAATGAATCATGGCTTGGATTAAAAAAACTTGAATGGACAAAAATTGAGAGATTAATCATAATTGCAATTCTTGAATAAACCTTGTTCTTAAGGGGTTTAAATCTTGTGGTTGAATATATCTTTGACTTAAAGCAATTCTTGGTCTAGAAAGAATCTTGTACTTGGATAGATCTTAAACTAGAACACTTGAAAATTTAGACAAAACTTTACTTGAATTGGTATAAACTTCGTATTTGTGATTGGTATACAACTTAAGCTTGGTTTCTAGTCACTTGAGAGCTATTTCTTTACTTTTCTCATCATCACTAAATTTGATGGATTGATAACTTGAATCAAAGACTGGAGAAACTTGCTTGATTCTTGAATCTTCAAATTGGTCTTAATCTTCTATGAAATGTCTAGCAATCATTGTTACTTGAATTTGGGCAACTAGATCTTGAAGATAACTTTTGCTAATCTTGTCTCAATCTTTCTAGTTAGGTCAGGGCGTCTAAAATTCTTTTCAGGAGCTAAAGTTTTCTAACTAGGTCTAGAAGGAAAGAATATTCAGAAAACAGATACAAAAGCAAACAAGAAATTGTATACAATAAATAATCTTTTTACACATACCTCCACCTTTGGTTAATGTGTCGAGTGCGTTAACCTCTTCGGTGTCAAGCATGTCCTTTGGAGCAATTTGGTTCTTCTTTTTAGTTGGGCAAGATTTAGCATAATGTCCTATCATCTTACACCTGAAACACTTGACAGTAGACAGCTTGGATACGATGTCATTGGTCGGGCTATGCATGATGTCGGATGCTTCGAGAGGTTTAACTTTGTTCTTAATATATTTGTTTATTCTAGACAGATGTCGTTCAATCTTTCTTTGAAATTTGTCCCGATGCTCTCGTTCTTGATTCAAAAGAATATGGAGAGAATCAAGCTGTTCTTGAATAGTACGACGGTGCTGCGGATATTCACCCATTTCTTGACAGTTAAAAGGAATAGGAAAAATTAAAAGAAGAGAAAAGATAGGGTTTCTTATCTCATATGGAATGTCAAGCTAGATGTGAGTCCTGCCAGGTTAGCTCAATACATAAATGCATAATTTTTCAAGAAATAATCCATATACCCTTTAAAATTACAGCTTTATTAATTAAAGCTCATAGAGCTTCTTAATTAAGCTTACTAATAAAAGCTTTGCTTAACATGATTTTCCACTAATTTAAATCCAGTGCAATGTTAAACCCAAGCATCATAAAGGCTTAAATGAAATGATTAGGTGAATTCAATCATCGTTGAATTCATGGAGTCCGGGGCAGATTTGTTATTAAAAAAAAACTTTAGAGAAAATTATAATCGGTGCACAACGATTTCAATAGGTGCAGCTTATATACATATTTCTAAAGCTGGGTAATATAAAGCTTATAAAGCTTGTTAAATCAATCCAAGCTTTCATTTATTAAAAGCTTGTAATGCCTTTATCTGAGCGCAGCTCCGAACGGGTAAAAGTAATCTTTGCCCCAACTGGAGAAGAAGTCGCCCACCGCATTTAATATAAAAATAAAAACAAACATTTTAAGCTCATAAAGCTTTTAGCTAATATAAGCTGTAATAACAAAGCTTTTAAGCTTCAATAAGCGCAAATAGTAAATCGGGGTTTGAAAATTCCTCCCCTCCCCGAATTCGCAATGCTCGCTGTTGACCGGATAGAGAGAGGAGCATGCTGCCGCCTGGGTAGCCTCTGCCCATGAAGGAGAGAGAGAGAGAGAGAAAAAGATCAATTGGAAATGTTATATATATATATATATATATGGCTTTTACTCATTTCTCACAGACTGCACTTTTACTAATTGAGAGAAATTAAGAAAAATCCATCACCTCCCACCCTTGATTATAGAATTCAGACAGCCTTATTGGTTTAGCAATCATGCTATGACCCTCCATGCTCCTCTCCTTGCTCTTTCAATCCGTACTATGGACAGATTAAGAAGAGGATTAGTGAAGAGGAAGGTGGTTTTATGGTTTTGGGAAACCCACTAATGTTTTTTCACCTAGTTTTACCCTTTGGGCAATAGATTGATGGAGATTGATTACCCAATGGTTAAAAACAAGCTTTATTTCATCCATACATAAACAAAAATCCCTAAACGTGTTCTTCTTTAATTTAAAATTCAAGAAAATTACCAAAATCACCTCTGTTTTTGTCTCTTTCACTTCTTTTGACCGCCTTTGGTTTCCAATGTAAAAATATGTGACTTTAGCCCTCAATTAGCCTTTGTCCTCAAGCCTTCTAAGGTTTGCACAATTTTTCTAATACAATAATCTAACTTGTGCACATATGCACATTACAAAATAAATCAACTAGTGCTCATACGCACACTGTACAATAAATTGATGCGTGCACACACACACCACACTGATGTCAAAATAATATCAAACACCATAATACAGCCATAATAATGAGATCTGTCCACACGCCAGGACTCAATCCACCATCCGTGCAACACCTAAATCGGTACCCTCGCAGTGTGCAACACCTAAACCGGTACCCTTGCACACCTCATCCCCTAAACTCATAAATATAAACCATGTCAATAGTAACAATCAATTGACATCGCATCAATCAATCCTAACGTGTTCATGAGAAATAGGCATCATAAAAAAATATATATATATAAATCAAATATTAAATGGCCATGACTATCATTCGTCAAATAACATGGATCATAACAGATGAGTAATCGATTGAAATATGGGTATTAGACCACAGAAACTGCACTTCCCTCTCTTTGCATGAAACCTCAATTTTCACGTAGCCTCTTGCCTGTTATCTCCTTCATGATTCAACCTAGAGGGTAAGGGTTAACATTGCTCAGCGGACAATCGTAAAGATTTACCTATGGTTCCCAAAGTCTTTCCACATGCTCATTACTGCTAAAACCATTGGTACCTCCAAAGGAGAGTGGCAATAATGCAAGGGCTACCTTGAGAAGTCACAGGCCCACCAAGATAATTACTACTTATCCCACTTATCATGAATCAACAAAGAGGTCCAAAATTGGGTTAAGCATGAGGAGCTAATGCTAAATGAGACATTCACATGTAAAGAAAGTGTTTGAATAAGGGTTTGAAGATAAGAGAATGGTAATGACACAAAATGCTCAATTGAGGAGGCTTCATTCATTGATTTGAAAGGGAGAGGAGGGCTCTTTTTATAGGTGGAGAATCACCCTCTCTTATATTGTTACAAATTACAACATAAAAATCTTCAAACCTTCAGTGACATAAGGGTAGATATCACCATCAATTGTCCTCTGAGACTAAGTCTTCTATTGATTAAATTGAAGATTTTTTGACTTTGAAAGTGTGATGAGATAATAGCCAAGTCTTAGTGGCATGTAGGTGGACATCCCACTTACACATGTTGGAATTCTCCTCTTCCATGTAGGCATTCTAGAAGAATCTTTCCCAATTATGCACCTACACAGACTCCTCCACATGCCTTCCACACTCTCCAACTTGTAGCCTTATGGTGAATACTATATTAATAATGCAATTAAAATCCATGTGAGCATGAAGGCCCACTTTTATTTTTCACATCACTAGCCTATCTACCATACCAAAGTATTTATCAACAAGCATACTTGTGGCATTTACAATATGTTCACCTTAAATCAAGTAAAACCATTATATTTGAAGATAGAATGCTGTTATGAGGGTAGCCGCCAAGCCGCCGCATCACTACGCCTATCTACCATACCAAAGTATTTATCAACAAGCATACTTGTGGCATTTACAATATATTCACCCTAAATTAAGTAAAACCATTATATTTGAAGATAGAATGCTGTGAGGGTAGCCGCCAAGCCGCTGCATCACTACGCCGTTATTCCATTTTGGGCGTCGCAATCTTCTTGGACAAGCTTCCACCTTATTACCATTGAGAAACCATCAAAATATGTACAAAATTAAAAATGAAAGATATCAATTTTTCATGTCACATCTTTCCCCCCCCAGCAGATCCTCCATGCTTGTCTGGGGGGTCTGCTGGCCATGGTGCTCGAGGGTAAAATATCTTTAGCCGATACTCATTGGTACGTCTGGGAACCTCCTGGCCACTTGCATCCTCTAGAATATAGGTGTTATTTTTGAACTTTTACTTTATCTTGAAGGGGCCTTCCCATCGAAGAAGCTTCTTATCTAGCCGTTTCTCCACATGGCCATCATACCTCATGACTACGAGTGTCATGCCTTGCCTTGCACGGTTGTTGTGCAGCCTCCAAATTTTGAAGTGCCTGAAGTCGCCTCTCATCCAAGGTCTCCAGTTGTACTAGGCATTGGGCATGTGTTTCTTCTTCATTATTCAAGCATGCGCAAAAGATGTACAAAGGCTTGTGATTTTCAATTCTATTGGCAAAATAGTCTCCATTCCATAAACTAACTAAAAAGGTGTGAAACCAAGAGAGAGTTTGTGAGTTGTCCTATAGGCCCATATAGTATCCCCTAGCTTAGACAAAGATCCACAAAGCAGTCCATTAGTTTTTTCTACTAAAGCATTACATTGAGTGAGGATAATAGGGAAGTGAAATAGCATGCTTTATTTCTGCACCAAAGCTTCAATCAAGTCATTCCTGAAAGACCTCCCCCCATCCGTAAGGATTTATAATGGGAACCCAAATCGGGCACATATTTATTCCCTGAGAAAGGATGCCATAGCCACCACTGCTTTATTATTGACCATGGCCTTTGCTTCTGCCCACCTTGTTGCATAAATAGTGGCCACCAATATGTAATACTTCCCATGTGAGGAAGGAAGAAGTGGGCCCAGAAAATCTAATCCCCACCTTTCAAATGGACCATATGCTGGGATAGGGTTTAAGGGTCTGGGAACCAATTGCTTATGCCCATATGCCTGGCATACTTCACAGCTTCTACACCACTCATAGACATCCTTGCTGAGTCGAGGCCAATAATATCATGTGTTAAGGATCCTCCAAGTTGTGCTGGCTAAGGCAAAGTGACCTTGCTTGTAAAGAACATCCCCTAGAATTGTGTAAGGATGAGCTTTCCTTGTAAGCACTTGCTTCTATTGAGGACTCAATCGAGGAGGGAAGTATCTTGTATCTAAATAGTGTTGAATATCTTGGAGCTCAAGCCAACCTGTATCCATTAATGCAAGACTAGATACTTTGAAAGAAGCCAAAGTTTTAGTAGCCAATTCATCAGTCTTTTGATTATCCTTCCTATTAACATGCACAAATTTACAAAACTCAAAATCTTCTTTTAACTCCATTGCCCTTTTATGGAGATTAGGACTCCCTACCTTATATTCTCCTTTCATTTGTCGGATGACCAATTGTGAATCCCCTTTAACCTCTACCTCTTTAATTCCATCTTTTATGCAATCTTCTAATCCCTAAATTAATGCATTGTACTTAGCCACATTATTTGATATAGCCTTTGGAAATTCCCTATCCTTGGCCCATACCTCTTTTCCTTTTGGATCAAATAAAACTATCCCCCCATCCCCACATTGCCTGGAAGAGCTAAAGGCTCCATCAAAATGCATAGTGAAAGCAGTTGGTGGTGTTTAAATTCTTCCTTTGTTCTTGTTCCTTCTTCCTCTTCCTTCCTTCTAAGCAAATCTGCAAGAGAGGCCCTAGTGGTGTTTTCTGTAAATAAAAGTGAAAGAGAATTCTTGAAGCTCACAAATCCACTTTGCAAACTTCCCTCCTGCAGGATTGGGTTTGCGGACCAAGAATTGTAAAGAAGGTTGAGATGCGAGGAAGAAAAAAGGGCGAGGTAACAAGTATGACCTGAATTTCTTTATTGCAAAAACAAGAGACAAACCACCTTTCTCCATTTCACCATACCTCTCCCCGACATCAGTGAGTTGTTGGCTTGCATAATACACTGGTTGCATATGCGCTTGCTCTCCCTTTTGCAAGATTATAGCATCCACTGAATGTGATGAGGCGCTTGGGTTCACATAAAAATCCTCCCCCCACCTAGGAGGCTGCACAATTGGACTTTGACTCATGCATTCCTTGAGCAAACAAAAAGATTGAATTTGATCAGGTCCCCATTGGAAAGAAACATTCTTCTTTGTCAACAGATTTATAGGATACATATTCTCAAAGAACATGTCAACAAAGCGTTGGTAATACTTTGTTTTGCCCAAAATCCTACTTACCTCCCTTACAATGGTAGGTGGTGGGAGGGCCACAATTGCCTGCACCTTCTCAAGATCCATCTCTATGCCTTCTTCTGAGATAACATGTCCCAAGAGAACCACCTTCCTTCGTGCCAAGCGGCATTTTCTAGGATTAAGACACCCTTTTGCATCATCAATACTTTGCAAGGCCAACCTCAACTTTTCCAAGTGATCCATGCGGCTTGAATAAATGCAAAAATCATCCAAAAAGGCCCTTATAAACTTTCCCAAGTAAGGTGCAAATACCTGACTCATGAAGCGTTGAAAAGTTACTAGTGCATTGGTCAAGCCAAATGGCATCACCCTATAGGCATACACTCCCCAAGGGGTGATAAATGAGGTTTTCCTTTGATCTTCTTCACAAATCTAGATTTGAAAGTATCCAGAGTATCCATCACACACTGAATACAACTCATGACCTATAGCTTGATCAAAAATCTCATCCTGAAAGGGTAGACGATAATAATCCCTCTTTGTGCATGCATTTAGAGGGCGAAAGTCCACACACACACGCCATTTTCCACCGTTTTTGGGAGTGACTACTACAACTAGGAAAATCCACTCTGAATTCTCTACTGGAAAAATAAATCGAGCTTCAAGCAAATTAGTTACCTCATTCTTAACCACCTCCGCTTGCACTACTCCCAAATGCCTTAGTCGATGTACCATTGGCTTACTTTAACTTGGCGTACTTGTGAGTAGCTGTTTGCAAAAAGGTTAGGAAATCCATCCAACATTTTTAAGTAATTCTCCCTTTCAGTACCTGCTATTATGGACTCATCAAGAAGAAGTTCATCCTGTTGGTGAAGACTAGTGAGGTCCACATCTCCTTTCTTGAACATGGTTGAAGAAACTTCCCCTTTCAAGGCTCCATTGTATGCAGCATCCCCTTGATCCCTTCCCAGGGAAAGATCAAATGCAACTCCCTCCACCTACCCTTTTGAGATGGAATCCTCGGAGCTACCACTAGGTCTCCTCTTCATCGGATGACTCTGACTCTGAACTTTCAGAAGTCGAAGGTTCACCTCTTACTACTTTATTGCGACGACTCTTGATGTTGTAGTGGACCTTCTTATTCTCACCTTGTAGAATAAGATCACCTGTCTCCCACTTTTGAATTGCCTTCACTTGGCGAAGCCATGGCCTACCCAATATCAATGGGTAAGCCCTAGCATCAGCCTTTGTAGGAATGACCTGGAAAGTTGTAGGCACAAAAATATCACATACATCCACTCCCAAATTCCTAAACATTCCTAAGGTTTTCACCCTAGTATTATCAGCAAGTTTGATGCGATAGGGAAAGTTAGTAGAAGATAACTTTAAATTGACATCTTTCATTGTTTTTTTACTCATGGCATTGATTGACGCACCTCCATCAATGTATGCATTAGAAATTGTTTTCCCCCCCTTAATGATGACATCAATCACAGGCACATCATCTCCTACATCAATATCCATCTTTTGAGCCATAGGAGTCCCATTATCCCTCTTCTTCTTTTTCTTAGATTCCCTTGTGCTAGCCAGCTTACCCCATTCATTTCGGAGCTTTGGAGAGAGTGCCAAAAGCTACCCAAATGTGATTTGTGCCGTTTTCTCCCTAGGATCTGTTAAGAGGTCATAACTAAGAGATCCTTGTCCAAGAGGAAACTCAGATTGTCCAATTTTTCTCCTAGATGAAGTCTTGATCAAAGAGCGCCTAATCTCGGAAAAGCATGGATGCAATGGTGGACTGTCCAGCGGAGTTTGGAGTGTCCTGAGAAATTAGAGCATTCAGTGGTGGAAAAGCAATGGCGTGTACCATTCTCCAGTAGACAAAGAAAAGTTCTGTTGAAGTACTTTCATGCTAGATGGATTGGAGCGCACTCACCACTGCACAGTGCTGCTTACATGTTAGATCCTGAATATTGGAATATGGATTTGATGTCCAACGTTGAGGTGGTGCAAGATTTTTATAAAGTGGTAAACACTTTCTATAATAATGATGATGATCGTGTACAGTGCATAAAGGAGATGACCTCATTTCGGTTGAAAGAAGGTTTATTTTCCAACTCCCTTGTTCAACAAATGGCTAAAGAGCAACCTGCATGGAAGTGGTGGATGATGAATGGTGGTGAGCATTATGCTTTATTGCGCAACCTTGCGATGAAGGTTCTAAGTCAGTGCTCTTCAAACTCAGGCTCAGAAAGGAACTGGAGCATGTATAAATATATTCATAGTACTATTCGCAATCGACTTCTTGCAGATCGAGCAGATAAACTTGTTTACATGTACTGCAATGAAAAGATCTTGCGAGACATTGAAAGCGAAGAGTATGAAGAAGATATGCCCAGATGGATGTACAATTGTGATGATGTAGTAGACGAGAACTTTGATGTTGGACGTACGTTGTGCACCACCCTTGAGATAGAAGACAATTTAGACATTGACTTAGATGAGCTTAATTTAGCAGACGAGAGAGTAAACGGTGAAAGAATTTTGGAGCAAGATATTGACATAGAGGAAGAAGTCACTTCATTAATTTAATAAAAAGTACTTGTACAAATGATCATATTTGAAGAAATTATCAATACAAAAGTAGGATTTGTTTTTCTTAACTCTCATCTTGAAATAAATTACGAATTGCACTCGGAGTTGCATCTAAAGGTCCTGGTGGTTTATATTCGCTAGCCATGCCGAACACTGTATAAATACCTTGATTTATTGGGACACTGCACAATGCACATGTAGAAGTATTTTGCATTTGTCTCACTAAACATATTAAGTGGTAGTAGTGTCCACATGGTAGTATATACTGGCCGCTCCACCCATCGAATACTTTGTAACATACAGGACATTGGGGGGTGGAGGAACTTGTAGCCTCAGCAGAAACTCCCACAAGATCAGGATGTATCAAAAAATGAGAGATGTGGTTTCCTTGGCACACAGGAGCAATACGTGAAGAGATGCTCTGTACATCTTGGCTGATCTTTGTTAACTGCTCTTGAATCCCTCTATTGGCCGGGGGAGGAGTTGACGCTTGAGTTAATCGGTCAGCTTCTTTCTCCTTCTCTGCTAACTGGGCCCCTAAGCTTTCTTTAACCTGGTTTAACTCCAGTCCAGCGCCCTCCACCATGAGTGCAAGTTCTTCTCTTGTAAATGTCACTGTCTCTTCACGAATGTCGTGGGTGTTGACAGTGGCCTCTCTGGAGGCGAAGTCCACTGGAGTTTGTAAGATAAATTGAGCATATAACATTTTAGCAAAATACAGTGGAGCGTCGGCGTTATGGAGAGGACGTCCGTACACCTCCAAGAAAATGCGCTCGGCATTAGTTTTGATATCGTTGTGGGTGCACCGAGAAATCTTCCATCTTCCCTTCTTAATTTCGCCATCTGGACATGGCCATATTTCCTTTATCATCTCTGTAGTTACGCGTTTGTTTATGTCTTTCCACTAGGCATAAGTTGGATTTGTCCATTTCGATAACCTGCATGCTGTTCTTGTCGCTTCGCGGGCTGTCAGGCCATGTGATAGAGCCTTCATTCGCTCGTATGCCTTCTTGGCTAACTCCTGATGCTCGTTCGCTTGCGCCTGCTCCATATCTGCATGAACGTAAATGACTTTAGGATTTTAATGAACTGTAAAGATCAACGTAAGATAAATTGACCATTACTCTCAAAATCTTAAAGTCAAACACCACGAGAGGAGATATGTATTGCAAAGACTCGATGAGAAATATCCACTTGACTCCAAAAACACTTCAAACAATGCTCGCACATCGAATTTTGAAGAGGAAACATAAACTCAAACACCACAGGAGGAGAGAGATGTTGCAAAGACTCAATGAAGAGAGAAACAAAATTTTGAAACATTGGACACATCAAATTTTGAAGAGAGAAACAAAATGCCATTCCTGAAACTTAATCCCTTGGTACTGTATTATTACAAAGTTGGGGTGAATGCCACCGATAGCTCTACAAGAGGACGTTGTGCCCTCGTAGGGTCAGTATTTAGTGATCTAAAAAATTCAACTACTTGCAAAATTGATTTTCGCTCATCGCGATTAGGCAGGAACATCCAATTTTTGACTCTATGAATAATAGTATCCATGGTAACTTTGTCATGGGAACTATTATCCATCCACAACTCTTGCACTTTCTTCCAGAAGTCATATAAAGTTTGTAATAAATATCCCAAGGCAAAAACGTCAGATGCAGGAGTGTATGCATCTGCCAAAAATGGATCATAAAGCTCTGGGGATATCCACGGCCGTTTATTTCGCTCTCTGTCTGCGTAGGAGACTGCCTGTGCCACCTTCTCCGGGTTCTTGTCTGCTTCAAAAACAAAATTGAGAGACACCCGTTTTTTGGGCGCTCTCAGCAGCAACCCCCAATCGATAATACCTATGCGTGGCTTTAGCTCTTTTGTATAATCCAACACTACATTAAAAGGATGTAGGTCGGTATGTACAATACCTGCCATATGTGCTGCCGCTATACCTTCCACCAGGGCATGCATAATATGTGGCATATTTATTACTACCTCTTTTATTTTTGAAAGTTCTAGATGACCTAAAGGGATATTATCAGGCGGGGGTTGTCTCCATCCTCGATCCAAACGAAAAATGGCTCTGGTGAACTCACTGAATCTGAAGGGAACATTCAGAAGAGTATCACCAAGAGTGCCGCCATTATAGTACGGGAAAATTGTGATCGAAGGAGCCTCTTTTGTAAAGGCAATGCATCGGACAATCGATGGATGTAGCACTTGCATACCCTGCTCTGCTTGGAAGCTCTCGAACTTCGCGCTGCCTTCTCCTTTGTAGTGCTTTCCGCAAAAAGTGATGTGCTCCGGTAAAAATGATATACCTTTAATTGCATACTCTTTTACTGTTCCAAACACACCGGAGCCAATTGTTCGTCCTTCGTGAAGAGCTTCGTGCGGGATGCCAATAAGATGTGTGCACATAGAATTGTAGATGGTACGATTAATGACACCTGTACCACTTGCATCTGCCTGACTGGACGTTGCAGCAACGTCCTGGGCAATTCGCACTCTTTTGGGGAGGGACTCTGCATCCAACGCCTTCATGCGCTTGCTCTTGGCCCTTTGCTCGCTCCATACAACGTCCCATAACTGTAGACGTTGCATGTTGGCTTCAGGCGGGGCAGCATCTCTAAGATCACTGCACGCTACTCGCATGCTCCCCAAAATGGTTCGTGTTATGTGCTGATGGTTGAAATCTGCTATCTTCTGTCTATCTAGCAGCTCAGCGTTGCCTCCGCTTCGAAGCCGACGCCGTGCATTTTCCCATATTTGGTCTATGAGATCTCGCATGAGTATCTCAAACTCGTTGATCTTTTTGACGACATCATCAGTACATTGTGATACCGTGATGACCGCTTCAACGCGAATTGCTCGCAGAACAATTTTGCGCTCTTCGGGAGAAAGCATGTTGATCGTCTTCGTAAATCTAGCAAATGTCACTAAACACAAAAAAACAGAATATCAAACATTACTGAAATAAACATCAAGCAAACGTGAGAGAACAGTAACAAGTATATCAATATCGTCAATGTTCATACAAAAACGGAATATCAAATAATTTTAATGAACTCAACATCATCCAATACATCATCAAACGTGAGAAAACAGCAATAAGTGTATCATTACTTATCAATGATCAATCAAAAACAGAATATATCAAACAATATTACTGAACTCAACATCATGCAATACATTATCGAACGTGAGACAACCGCAACAAGCGCATTATTACTTACGAAGTGTATACATTATTGAATGAGAGAGAGAGAGAGAGAGGGGAAGGAAGAGAGAGAGGTGTGACAGATAGAGAGAGGAAAAATTAAATGACATTTTTTATAGTTTTGTGAGTTCCTAAAGAGAGAAAAATAATGTTTTGTAACCCTAAAGCACTCCTCATCTACATACCTATCGTGATAGAGAGAGATGTGAAGTGTATCATGAGAGAGAGAGAGAAAGAGTTGTGAAGTGTATCATTGCGAGAGAGAGAGAGAGAATTGTGAAGTGTATCATGAGAGAGAGAGAGAGAGAGGAGAGGAAGAGATAGTTGTGACAGATAGTGAAAAGAAACATTAAATGACATTTTTAATGTTTTTGTGAGTTCCTAAAGAGAAAAATAATGTATTGTTTTAATTTTTAAGTAAATAGAGGGAGAAAAAAGAAATTATTAAAAATTATGTATATTTTAAGAGAAATAAAAAAAAATCATTATCTACACATCTATCGTGTTGTGAAGTGAATCATGAGAGAGATAGAGAAAGAGTTGTGAAGTGTATCATGAGAGAGAGAGGGGGGTAAGAAGAGAGAGATTCATATTTTTCGAGTTACGAATCACGATATTATAAAATAAAACGTTTAGACAATGTGATGTAAACTTTGATCCTTGAAATACTAATGCCGCGTTAGCAACCAAGTATCGCATGGATCAAACACAATAAAAACAATACAAGTCAAATCAAACAAATTTACGACATTTATTCGACCGCGTTAACGATCATATGCCGAAATACGCAAGCAAATTTACGACACTTTTTCGACCGCGTTAACGATCAAATGCCGCAATATGCAAAAAACATTTTATGCACTAGCGGACGACACCAACTTGCCGTGTTAACGACAAAATGCCGCCCGATTCTATGGGAATTTCAATAAGATACGAACATACACTGGCCGCGTTACCGACCATATGTCCGCATTTGACAAAGGGAAGGGAAGGGAAGGTGACATCGCCATAACGATACTATGCTTGCCGCGTTACCGACTAGTACCGCTACGGCGTGCCATACTTACCATAGGACACAGACTAGCCGCGTTACCGACTAAGTGCCCCAGGGTAAGCACCATTCCGAAGAATGGCCTTACACACACACACCAGTCGTGTGGCGGGCCACCCAAATCCTGCCGCGCATTGCGACAATGGGCGGCTGCCCGCACGAACTCACCCACACACACATCCCTCGTGTGGCGGACCACCCACATCCTGCCGCGCATTGCGACAGTGGGCGGCTGCCCGCACGAACACACCCACATACACACACACACACACACACACACAAGTTTTTATTACCTGTGTATGCTGTCAGCAATGAAATCCCAAAGGGCCCCCCGGGCCCATATATATAGAAAAATGTACCCCGCCGGGATATGTGACGACCCCTCCGGGACCCGCCGAGTACAGCAAAAGCCCGGCGGGCCCGCCGGGGTACAGCAAAAGCCCGGCGGGATTTTTCCCGGTTACCAGGTCGCTTGCCACCGGCTTTTTTGTGAACATGTTAATAACATGTTCACACATGTTATTAACAAAAAAAATTTTGTGATCACGTGAATATAAAATCCCTGTCTCAACGCGAGCCTTCGTCATTGACCATGCTCCAAATCTGACATCATCAATGCTTCTGCAGTGTATTCTTCTACTCAGAGTCACCTCACATCACAGAGGGCTCTTATACATATGTTCACTCACCATTATATATAAACTCACTCACCTATTTCATGTTGTGTTGTTTTTCTCTAATCTCTTGTACATCTAGTCCTTTTGTCCTTACAGTACCTAGAGCCATTGTGTCTACTATACCATCCCTTGTACTTGTTGTACCTACTTGTACTTGTTGTTGAGGTACTTGAATGGTGATGAAGAGCAAAGAAGGATGCCATCCTGAGTGGTGTAAGATCTGGTGACAAGGGTGTTGCAATACATAAGGGGTGGTGTCCTAAGTCGTGAAAGTGGTGCAAGCTCTGGTAGCAAGGGTGCTCCAATACCTGAGTGAGGTGAGGAGCAAAGAGTGGTCTGTCATCCCGATGATGTGATGTAGCAGAGAGTGGGCTGTTGTCCTAAAAAAGAGTGAACTAAAGATAAATTCTAATGTACTTAAGTGTAGAAGAGAGTGGGCTGCTATCCCATGAACTATGGTAAAACACTGGTATGCTCTACTGTAGCAAAGAGGATTGTTGTACCATGAACTGATATGAAGAAACACTGATGTGATCTGTGTGATAAAGAGGGTTGTCATCCCAAAGTGTAGCCAGATGTAAAACGTTGAAGTAATATGTTATAGTAGAGCGGGCTATTGTCCCAAGGTGTGGCCTGATGTAAAAACGTTGAAGTATTGGAGGTGACAGGTGATGATGATAAACTAGATCTAGTGTAGGGCCCAGTTGTTGCAGCCAACAACAACAAGAAATGGTACCTAATATGATCTATGTTGTGGTGCAAGTGCTAAATGGTGACCAAAATGCTATATATATTCAAGGGGGCTACTAGCCAGCCAGTGAAAGGACATTCGGCCAGTAGCAAGACATAAAAACATAGAAAAAATTTGATAAATCCAGAATAATCCATATAAATTTCCTTTTTTAGGGCTGGACAAAATGCCATTTTCAAACACCCCCTCTCAAGCCAAAAAGGGGGACCATGAGATAATATGAGAGAAGTTGAAGAATGCGAGGGTCTCACAATGACACACTAGCAGAAGGAATGTATCTCCCTTGGAAGAAAATTCTGATAAAGTCAAACAGGGAAATTGTGATGGCAAAGGTGGTGAAGATGAGGTGATGTAGATGGGATGATCATCTCCCAATGTGAGATCTTGGATGGGGCTCTCCTTTGAGTAAGAAGTCCCATTCCTTATGTGGTCTAGATCAGAGTTTGGAGAATCATTTTCAAGTGAACACTGAAGAAAAATGGTTCTCCAAGAGTGCGGGTAGACAATCCATTCTGTGTGCTCTCAAGGTCTTCAATCCCTTTGCCGATAGCTCTAATACCATCTGAGGGCAAAAGGACAAAAGGATTAGATGTACAAGAGATTAGAGCAAAATTGCATAGCATTAAATTGGTTCGTGAGTCTATATATAATGGTGAGTTAACATATGTACAAGAGCTCTCTGATGTGAAATTTGTCGTGATGGTACTATTAACACTTACAAAGTAGGTGTGGAAAGCATCCCATCCCCACCGCTTCCAAGATGTGAGCTCCCTATGTTCTCCATTTGCTTCATTTGTAGCCTCCTCTTTCTACTTATACCTTTGGGAATTAGCATGGAGATTTCTACACTCTTCCCAAATCTCTTATAACCAAAGAGGAAACAACACAAGATTTATCTAATATAAGAATGCTTAAAGCTTAAACAAAAAAGAAAACATGTGATATTAGAACATTGTTAAGACCTTCTACAATTCTGCTTAGACAAGCAGGGTGGAGAGTTCCCCTTTTGGATAATAGCTTCTAAGGACTTTCCACACACTCCTGACTATTAAATCCAAAGGAAACTTCTCTTTTACAAGAGAAGCATAGTGAAAAGATCGAGGGATCTGCCTCTAGTATAACCACATACTCACGTATAACCACTCCTAACTTGACTTAAACAACATTCTAGATGGCTTACAAATAATGCCCCATATCTCTATGCATAAGCCTAAACCCTAAACCCGGCACCCAAGGGTGCAATAAACATGAGGTTTCATGAATAAAGGAGCTTTTCTCAACAATGTTAAGCTGAAGGAGAGGACAACAACATAATAATTTTATAACAAACAAATGTATGAAGCTTAAACAAAGGAGGTAACATGTGATATTATAACATTGTTGAGACCTTGTACATTACTGCTTGGACAAGCAAGGTGGACAGTGCCTCTTTTAGATGATATATTTTGAGTACTTTCCACACGCTCCCCACTATTAAATCCAAAGAAAACTTCTCTATTAAAAGAGAAGGATAGTGAAAAGATCGAGGGCTCCCCCTACACTATAACCACCTACTTGCGGATAACCACTCCAGACTTGACTTAAACAGCATTCTAGATGGCTTACACTAATGCCCCATTTCTCTATATAGCATAATCCTAAACCCTAAACTTGGCACCCATGGGTGCAATAAACATGAGGTTTCATGAATAAAAAACTCAAAATAATCCTGAAAACTTGCAAATCTTAACAGTCCTTAACCCTAACAAATAGTAATTCTTTATCTGCTGCTTGAAATTGTAGTTTGGCGGTGGAGAGGTGAGGGTAGGATGGGAAAGAGGTGAGAGAGGCAAGGAAGAGAGAGAGTATGTAAGTTCTATGTTCTATTCATGCATAGAGTATGTAAGCTCTATTCATGCATATCATTATAAATGCTCTCATTATGCATGAAAAAGCCTAATCCAGAGAGCATGCATACTCTATACTATATGCATGTATAAAGAGAGTATAGAGGATGCATACTCTATGCATGCTCTTGTTATACATGCATAGAGTATGTAAGCGCATAAAGCATGCTCTATAGTCTATGGATACTGAAAGAGAGTATGTAGAGTATAAAACTAGTAGTGCAAAAAATAAACGCAGAGTATGTAAGCGCATAAAGCATGTTCTATACTCTATGTATACTGAAGGAGAGTATGCAAAGTATAAAACTAGTAGTGCAAAAAAAGGAATAGAGTAAATTCTCCCAAAGCCCCTAGGGGTGTGTCATATTAAAATACGGTGTGTTTAAGGCTTATCCACAGAGAGCGTGCTTGCTTCTAACCTCCAACAAAGACAACCTAGAAACAAAGAACAAACCAAAATAAGCAAGAAAATTTTAGATTATGCAACTTTCAAACACTTTTTAAAAAAAAAACCTAACCTTAACACATAGGATACTCGTACCTTCTTGCAAAGGAGAGAATGAGGGAGAAAACGAAAACTCAAAATAATCATAAAAGCTTTCAAATCTTGACAAAATCCTTAACCACCCTAACAAATAGTAAACCCTTACTTTCTTGAAATGGTAGATTTATAGTGGAGAGGTGAGGGAGGGATGGGAAAGATGTGAGGGTAGGATAGGCAAGAGGTGAGAGAGGCAAGGGAGAGAGAGAGTAAGGCAGAAGTGAAAGAAAACCCTGATGAAAAAAAGAGGAAAGTATTTTGGGTTTTTACTTGTGATGTCGATATGATGACGAGTATAACCATTGGTAATAATTTTACAGTGTCAGTATGAATGACAATATATCAATAAGAATATATGTTAATACATATCGACAGTATTACCTATGACAAGGTCTAGGAGCAAAAAAAAAAACTTTCTTTCTTGATAAACATCGTGGGTAGATGGACAAGAACTTGTAGTGATATGTCCATGAAAGATCTTTATAATTCAGGTAAAAAATTGATTTAAAGTGAAATTATCGAGATAATATGCAAAGACCTCCTAAGAATAGAGGTCTTATTCATAGACGATGCACATAATTGTATATCATAAATCTTACTTCATAAGAGCCCTATTCATGTATGCATAAATCACTTATTGATAGAGCTCTTATGTGTATATCACTTATGCATAATATAGCTATAAGCATAGAGATATATTCAAATTTGGTCTTTCAAAAGCCTAATCATGGTATAAAGGACCAATTCACTAAGATTTTCTAAGGATAAGATTTCTCCTAAACAAATTCTCAAAAAGTCATTCACATATAGGCATTTCCTACTTATCATTCTTACCGAATTTACTATACTTATCATTCTTACCATGTTCGAAACAATATTAGAGATATACCCATTCATTATGGGTTACCATTTTTTGAGGCTATCAGGACAAGGACCCTATCTGTTACTTACAAGAACTTATCTTAGCAAGATTCACCTAGAAATATCTTTGCCTAGGCTTACATAAAACTGTCACCAAAAAAAAAGCTTAACAACTTAAGCTTTCTTCTCCTTTTTATATTGGTAAAGAAAATATTTTTAGGATAGAGGGCTTAGACCTAATTTGAAAAGATAAAGTTTGCAAGCTAAAAATAAGAGACTAAAACAACCAAGATGGTTTTCTTAAATCAACTTATTAAGATGGTTTTGTTAACACACCTTTTGGGTTTATGAATAGACCACATCAAACCCCATTACCCAATCTATTATTTACAAACCAATATCTCAAAACTTGTAACCCAATCTATAAACTAGAAAGGATAGAGAATTTGAAATTAATATTGGTGTTTTGATTATGCATTTTTTAGCTTTCATTATTATTATTGTCTCTTCCATCAATCTTTATTGTACTTATTCTTTTCTCTACGAGTCAATTTCCATTGTCAATTCTATTCTTAATAGCTAGTTATCTTAGCATTAACATTAGTTTTATTATTGAACGATAAAAGTGCTTCAACAAAAACAAATCACCCAAGGATTATTAAGAGAGATAGGGAGGTAAATAAACTAAAAA
Source organism: Cibotium barometz (assembly GCF_041138505.1). Taxonomy (NCBI): domain Eukaryota; kingdom Viridiplantae; phylum Streptophyta; class Polypodiopsida; order Cyatheales; family Cibotiaceae; genus Cibotium; species Cibotium barometz. The sequence continues at coordinate 22,472,929 of NC_141053.1, read as the reverse complement.
ACCCATAAAAGTAGTTCTTGTTGGTAAGTATGCATCTACACATGGTAAGAGTTATTTAGAAAACAAAATGCCTAGAAAAGCTTTCAAAATCACAAAAAGTGGTGAACTTTGTATTCTATGTGCATATACAACCTCCATCTTGTCCATTTCAATTTATATCTTGAATGTTCCTTGTGTCATTATAAATTGTTCATCAAATTAATTCAGTATTGTGCTTTATCTTAGTTCTATATTTTTGCAAGCTATACTAGGGACATGTCTAAAAGCAAAGAAAGGGAGAAGATATT